>NW_011489342.1:3340541-3358472 GCF_000754665.1 Bison bison bison | reverse complement strand
ACGTAAACCATGAACTTCCAGATGTTCAAGCTGGTTTTAGAAAAGGAAAAGGAACCAGAGATCAAATTGCCAGCATCCACTGGATCATCAAAAAAGCAAGAGAATTCCAGAAAAACATCTATTTCTGCTTTATTGACTATGTCAAAGCCTTTGTGTGGATCACAACAAACTGTGGAAAATTCTGAAAGAGATGGGAATACCAGACCACCTGATCTGCCTCTTGAGAAATCTGTATGCAGGTCAGGAGGCAACAGTTAGAACTGGACATAGAACAACAGACTGGTTCCAAATACAAAAAGGAGTACGTCAAGGCTGTATATTGTCACCCTGCTTATTTAACTTCTATTTAGAGTACGTCATGAGAAACGCTGGGCTGGAAGAAGCACAAGCTGGAATCAAGATTGCCGGGAGAAATATCAATAACCTCAGATATGCAGATGACACCACCCTTGTGGCAGAAAGTGAAGAGGAACTCAAAAGCCTCTTGATGAAAGTGAAAGAGAGTGAAAAAGTTGGCTTTTAAAGCTCAACATTCAGAAAACGAAGATCATGGCATCTGGTCCCATCACTTCATAGGAAATAGATGGGGAAACAGTGTCAGACTTTATTTTTTGGGGCTCCAAAATCACTGTAGATGGTGACTGCAGCCATGAAATTAAAAGACGCTTACTCCTTGGAAGGAAAGTTATGACCAACCTGGATAGCATATTCAAAAGCAGAGACATTAGTTTGCCAACAAAGGTCCATCTAGTCAAGGCTATGGTTTTTCCAGTAGTCATGTATGAATGTGAGAGTTGGACTGTGAAGAAAGCTGAGCACCGAAGAATTGATGCTTTTGAACTGTGGTGTTGGAGAAGACTCTTGAGAGTCCCTTGGACTGCAAGGACATCCAACCAGTCCATTCTGAAGGAGATCAGCCCTGGGATTTCTTTGGAAGGAATGATGCTAAAGCTGAAACTCCAGTACTTTGGCTACCTCATGCGAAGTGTTGACTCATTGGAAAAGACTCTGATGCTGGGAGGGATTGGGGGCAGGAGGAGAAGGGAACGACAGAGGATGAGATGTCTGGATGGCATCACTGACTCAATGGACGTGAGTCTGGGTGAACTCCAGGAGTTGGTGATGGACAGGGAGGCCTGGCGTGCTGGAATTCATGGGGTCGAAAAGAGTCCGACACGACTGAGCAACTGAACTAACTAACTAAGTAAGGAGAGGCAGGACACTCGGATCTTTTTTTTTTTTTTTTTTTTTTTTTTACCTCTGACAGTGCGTGGAAGGAAGAGGTGCCTGCCATAGCGTGGGGAAGAAATTTAAACATTGAAAAAAAATTCCTAAAGGCAGGGTAGGCACTACTATATCAGTTTAAAATAAATGGGGATCCCAGACACGTGGGGATTTGTACCTACTCCCAAGCTTCTCTCCATGGTCTCCGCTGGGTGCTTTTGAGAAAGTTTTTGGGTAGGAGGTTGCCGTAGCCATGCACTGATGCCCCTCTCATGGTCAATAACTATGCCTTGGCAGATAGCAGGAGCTCAGTTATTATTTGTTGAATGACTCTTTGACATTAATCAATTCTACAACTTGAGGCAAAAAATGGTTACCTCATTTCATGTTTAAGAATCAGATAATCTGGTCGGGACCCCCATCTGCCAGAGCTAACAAGAACTTCTACCCTCTTGGTCATTGTTAAGTGGTCTCTTGACTCCTTAGGGTTACAGAGGCCCCAGGGGTATCAAAAAGTTGAGACCATTCTCTAATCTGTGCTGATGCACTTCCAGCCCTCGTGGTCCCTTTGAAAGCAGTGCTTTCATTTTCTTTTTGCCGAGTCTGGGCGTGAGGCTTCTTTGTGTTAGGTCATGCTGGCTCTGTCCCCTCACAGAACATTGTGTGACGGGGATGTGGGCTGCCATCCTTGAGAATCACCAGCCCCACTCCAGGTCATGAGGAAGTTTGCTCTCTTCACTCCCTAGAAAGATCCCATCTGTGCCTTCCCCTCTCTCCCACCCCCAGCTCCAGCTTCTCAATCAGCCTGACTGGAGAAAGGATTCCTGAAGGTTCTGCTCAGAAATCTCAGGCTTAAATTTTATTAATACCGTCTAAGAGTTATATGACCACCTTTGGACACTGGGGGACCCAGGAACCCAGGCTCAACACAAAGGCTTCCTGTAGTGGGAAGGGAGAATTCTCACCCTGATCCCATTTCCTTCAGCAACAAGAATAAGGCAGACATTAATATGTCAATACTTTATATGTGTTTTTTGTCAAATAAAATTATTATGATATATGTCAATAAAAATTCTCCTCTTCTAAGTAGAGGGACCAGAAATAATTACTATGTATTCACTTCTCAAATGACAAAATACAAAATATTTATTGTCTGTTCTGTATCCTAAGAATGCAAAGTACAGTTGAGAACAGGACATTTATTGGGACTATTTATCAGAGAAGGCAATGGCACCCCACTCCAGTACTCTTGCCTGGAAAATCCCATGGACGGAGGAGCCTGGTAGGCTGCAGTCCATGGGGTCACGAAGAGTCGGACACAACTGAACGACTTCACTTTCACTTTTCACTTTTATGCAACTGGAGAAGGAAATGGCAAGCCACTCCAGTGTTCTTGCCTGGAGAATCCCAGGGACGGGGGAGCCTGGTGGGCAGCTCTGTCTGCCGCACAGAGTCGGACACGACTGAAGTGACTTAGCAGTAGCAGCAGCAGTGTTAACTATTTTTATTTTTTTCTTATACTAGACCTTCAGTGAATTAGTGCACGTACAGTGGAAGTGAGAAATAGATTTAAGGGCCTAGTGCACATGAGGATATACTTATTATTTCCAGCAAATTAGCTTAGGTATTACAAACCTAATCTAATCACCATCTTATTTTTAAAATATTTGAATAATTTACATTGTTAAGCATTTGATTGATCTGTTATTTGTCTTATACTTTGGATTTATTATTTCCCCCTGGAGATGGTAGAAACACCACTGAGAATTAAGATGACCCTTCACCAATGATGTATATTATTTGATTTGCAAATATTCACATATTGTGGTGACGTGTTACATTCTTAGTATTCGAAAATTGGTTCTTCCTGCAGTAGCTTCTTTTTTACTTAGAAAGAAAAATATCATTTTCCACCAAGCATTTTAGTACCTGAAACAAATTTTAAGTATTTAAAACATGTGACAGAGGGCTATTACCATTGTTATAGAAAGAAGTCCGGTAGGTTAACATGAAGAAAGACTGAAATCTATAGTATATCAAGTTAAGGCAAATAGTGAGCCAAGAAAAGTGTATTTGCACAAATGTGACCAAATTTTATTACAATTTCTATATAAAGAGTTGTTACAAACTAATAAGAACACTGACATAGCAACAAAGGAGCACTATCATTTCAGTTCAGTTGCTCAGTCGTGTCCGACTCTTTGTGACCCCATGAATCGCAGCACGCCAGGCCTCCCTGTCCATCACCAACTCCCGGAGTTCACTCAGACTCACGTCCATCGAGTCAGTGATGCCATCCAGCCATCTCATCCTCTACTGTCCCCTTCTCCTCCTGCCCCTAATCCCTCCCAGCATCAGAGTCTTTTCCAATGAGTCAACTCTTTGCATGAGGTGGCCAAAGTATTGGAGCTTTAGCTTTAGCATCAGTCCTTCCAAAGAACACCCAGGACTAATCTCCTCTAGGATGGACTAGTTGGATGTCCTTGCAGTCCAAGGGACTCTCAAGAATCTTCTCCAACACCACAGTTGAAAAGCATCAATTCTTTGGCACTCAGCTTTCTTCACAGTCCAGCTCTCACATCCATACATGACTACTGGAAAAACCATAGCCTTGACTAGATGGATCTTTGTTGGCAAAGTAATGTCTCTGCTTTTGAATATGCTATCTAGGTTGGTCATAACCTTCCTTCCAAGGAGTAAGTGTCTTTTAATTTCATGGCTGCAATCACCATCTGCAGTGATTTTGGAGCCCCCCAAAATAAAGTTTGACACTGTTTCCACTGTTTCCCCATCTATTTCCCATATAATCCAATGTTAGAGTCCAGACTCTGGAGTTAGAACTAGGTTCAAATTCAAGTCCTATCACTTGCTGAGGAACCCTGGGCAAGATCCTTAACTTTCATGCACCTCTTACCATTCTAATGTGGGATACAGAATTACTAAAAGTGATTGCTTCAATGTAATTGAGAAGAGTAAATGGGGCTTGCCAGGTGGTGATGGTGGTAAAGCCCTCAGCCAATGCAGGAGATGTAAGAGACCCAGATTCAATCCCTGAGTCGGGAAGATCCCCTGGAGTGGGGCATAACAACCCACTCCAATATTTTTGCCTGGAGAATCCCACAGACAGAGAAGTCTGGTGGGCTACAGGCCATAGGGTCGCAAAGAGTGGGACATCCCTGGATGAATGTAGTACTCATGCAAGATCATACATGCTCAACTCTTAGTGTGATTACTGGAACTCAGTAGTTATTGTGATACTGGCATGAATAAGCAACTTGCAAAAGAAGAAATACAAGTGACTAGTAGACAAGCAAAAATTTTAATCTCACTAGTAATCAAGAGATAAAAATTTAAACAGCAATGATACATCATTTTTTTCCTAGCAAGTTTGAAATGGTAAAACATGTTCTCATTTTTAGTTTTGATATGTATGTGATGAGTCCTGGAATGAATATAAATTGAGACAATCTTTCCAGAAGGAAATTTGGCAGTTTTTATTAATATCTTTAAACATTCCTATCACCTTCGATGATGCTCAGCCATTGCTCTATTCCAACAGACTCATCTCACATTGTGGTCTAAATTTGCACTATTTATATAGAACACACTGTGTCTGGTGCCCTCTAGAGTCATGCCTCTGGCGCCCCACCATTAACATGCTCAACTTACAGCAACCAGACTTAAGAAAATAAACAAGAAATTTACCAACAGATTTATGTGCAAGGATTTTTATGCTACTATAATTCACAAAAAGCAAAACTTGAGAAATAATCTAAATTTTAATCAATAGAGGAATGATGAATTAGGTTATAATAGACTCATTCAATGGAATTTTAGATAGCCATTAAAAATCACATTGACTATGTAATGACATGAAGAATATTCGTACACCTTTATTCCAAAACAAAAGGAGCTTTCTTATTGTTTCTGATATCAAAGTAAAATACAATCATTTTGAATGACACGATATAGAAAATTAAAATAGTCATAATAATTTCAACATACAAAGAGATAGCCATTTTTGATAAATGTCCTAAAAAGCATTTTATACATGTATATTCATATTCCTACATAAACTGCAGAGAGCAGACTGCTAAACTGCTAATCCCCACAGGAAGAAAAATACAACAAAAGTATTAACATACTTATTCATGCTGTTGGGAATATGGACAATTTGTCTTTTCTTTGATCTCTTTTTTTTACTTCTAACACATCTACAGTTAGCATGATTGCTTTATAAGAAAAACATTTTAAATAAAAAATGCTGTAAATGACTTGATGTTTAGCTAACTTATAACTATTTCTTTTGGTGCTTTGAATGCAGAATGTAAAAAACATAGACATACTTCTTTTACAAAATGAGAAATAACACTCATTAATCACTTTGCCGTCTTCCTCTTAATGAAGACATGCAAATGCATATGCAAACAAGCTGAACTTCTATTATGGGGCTATGACAGGATGCTCTGCAGAAGAGAAGGTAATGATAGAGCTTGAAAAATAGGAGGGCAGAGGAAGGTTAGAGGTGGTGGAAGATTTCTATTCTGAATGCCTTAAAAGAATTGTATGAGCCTATAGTATTCTGTCTAGCAATAATAAAACGAGATCATAAACTGCATTAAGAGACAAAAGCTAGTCATTGTGGTATGACACACAGAGTATAACCAAATGGGGAAATGAAGACTCAGATCAAAATGAAGATGTATAAAGTTGCAGTTTTTTTCAGATTTCTCCCTGAGTCTTGCCAGATCATCATATTCAGCTACTTGACAAGTTCAGTCAATATTACTCATGTGTCAGTCAGTTTAGTCATTCAGTCATGTCCGACTTTTTATGAACCCATGGACTGCAGCTCACCAAGGCTTCCCTGTCCATCGCCAACTCCTGGAGCTTGCTCAAATTCATGTTCATCTAGTCATGATGCCATCCAACCATCTCATCCTCTGTCGTCCCCCTTCCTCCTTCCTTCAATCTTTTCTAGCATCAAGGTCTTTTCCAAGGAGTCAGTTCTTTGCATCAGGAGGCCAAAATATTGGAGTTTCAGCTTCAGCATCAGTCCTTCCAATGAATATGTAGGACTGATTTCCTTTAGATTGACTGGTTGGATCTCCTTGCAGTCCAAGGGACTCTCAAGAGTCTTCTCCAACACCACAGTTCAAAAGCATCAGTTCTTCGGCGCTCAGCTTTCTTCACAGTCCAACTCTCACATTCATACATGACCAAGGAAAAACCATAGCCTTGACTAGACGGACCTTTGTTGGCAAAGTAATGTCTCTGCTTTTGAATATGCTATCTAGGTTGGTCATAACTTTCCTTACAAGGAGTAAGCGTCTTTTAATTTCATGGCTGCAGTCACCATCTGCAGTCATGTTGGAGCCCCACAAAATAAAAGTCTGTCACTGTTTCTATTGTTTCCCCATCTATTTGTCATGAAGTGATGGGACCGGATGCCATGATCTTAGTTTTCTAAATGTTGAATTTTAAGCCAACTTTTTCACTCTCCTCTTTCACTTCCATCAAGAGGCTCTTTATTTCTTCCTCGCTTTCCACCATAAGGGTGGTGTCATCTGCATATCTACTCATGTATAATCCTAGGATATTTTTACTCAGTATTACACGTTTGGATCAAAATTGAAAAAGTCAGTACAACCTTTACTCATTTTGTTTATACAACTCCATACACTCACATGTCTAGAAATACAGACTGAGTAAATTCTGTATCCCCCAACATCATTAGCATTCAATAGAAAAGCCTTTAATGCCAAAAGAGGTTATGAAACATTAAGGTTCTTGGTATAAATGTCCCCAAAAGAATTAGAGCTAGGCTTATAGAAGATTAAGTTCTTTGGACAGAGCAGAAGAGAATATCAGACAGCATCCAA
The DNA here is from genome assembly GCF_000754665.1 of Bison bison bison. NCBI lineage: Eukaryota > Metazoa > Chordata > Mammalia > Artiodactyla > Bovidae > Bison > Bison bison. The sequence goes on along the minus strand of NW_011489342.1, from coordinate 3,351,366 downwards.
TAATGTTCGTTTTGCTCCTGCCCTTTTGTGTGGAACATCAGAACAGCCTGCCTCCTTTAAATGGCTTGGGAAACCAGAACAAAGATTTTCAAATCAAGTCAGTTGGATTTGACAAACATTTTTCAAATTTCCAAAGTCAGTTGGATTTTACAAACATTTTTCAAATTCTGTTATAAGAAAGGTTCTTGGATTGGGGAAGAGAGATGAAAAATGGCAAAACATCATTGCTGCCCTCCAGAATCTTCCCATCACATGAGCATGCCAGGTAGAAAGAAAACTGAAAATCATGGTGGAATTTTTTTAAGGGCTGAAACAGTGTTATAAACACAGGAAGTGGAGATTAAAGGACAGTTTTCCGGAAACGCGCTGTTATCATTATTACACTGATCGTAGTCCTTGTCACTCAGACCAGGCTCCATAGAATAGCATCTCCCAGGAGCTTGTGAGAGATGCAGACACTCAGCCCCTCCTCCCTGCCCAGACCTCCTGAATCAGAATTTCTGAGGTGGGACCCAGTTTTAACAGCTCTGCAGGTAATGTTCATAGACTCTAAAGTCTGAGAGGCAGCATTGCTCTGAAGTATAGACCCTTGTTGGAGAAGGCAATGGCACCCCACTCCAGTACTCTTGCTTGGAAAATCCCATGGACGGAGGAGCCTGGTAGGCTGCAGTCCATGAGGTCACTCAGTCAGATACAACTGATCGACTTCAATTTCACTTTTCACTTTTATGCACTGGAGAAGGAAATGGCAACCCACTCCAGTGTTCTTGCCTGGAGAATCCCAGGGACAGGGGAGCCTGGTGTCTGCCATCTATGGGGTCGCACAGAGTCGGACACGACTGAAGTGACTTAGCAGCAGTAGCAGCAGCATAGACCCTTGTGATGTAAGAGGCTATAATCCTTCCAGTTGTCCATTTAATAGCCCACAATTTAAAAATCAATGATTATACAATCTCATTATAGAAACATTTGAAAATCTGGAGAAATACAAAAGGTGGAAAAATTGCCCTTGTGAATTATTAGTCAAAGTTCTCCAGATAAACAGAATTCATAGAAAACATATGTAAATATAAATATATATTTATGCCAAGCCAATTCCTTTATATATGGAGCTTGGTAGTGCCAGATTTTCAGTGAGCACACTGGAGACCCAGGAGAGCTGATGGTTTATTTCTAGTCCAAAGACTGTCAGGCTTAAGACCCAGAAAGAGCTGAGGCTCTGGGGACAAATTCTCTGTTACTTAGAGAAGAATCAACCTTTTGTTCTATTCAGGCCTTCAACTGATTAGATGAGGCCCATCCACACTAGGGAGGACAATCTGCTTTACTCAGTCTACTGTTTTGAATGTTAATTTCATCTAAAAACAGCCTCACAGAAACACCCAGAATAATTTTTGACCAAATGTCTGGGCATTGCATGAGTCAAGTTGACATATGAAATTAACCATCATACCTCAATTAACTGTTGTAAAACATTTTGGTTTACTTTGTCACCTTTTCAGTTTCAACCCTGAGAAATGGGAGTGTACCTCAGTGAGGATAAATTCTTTGGGTGTAAGAGTTAGCTAAAATACTTTCTGCCTCTCTGCTGTTGCCACATAAGAAGTAGAAGTCAGGTTCATTCACCTATGATACTACCTCTTTCTGTCCAAGTGGAGGATTTTGTTTTCATATATTCATAGCACATAAGAAATTGAGGGGTTATATTTTTACCCAAAGCAATTTTTCTAGCTGTGGCGTGAAGTATTTCTCTGGCATAAACATCACCCTTCAACCCCATCTGAGCTGAAAATCCCATCTCTAATCTTCTTTCTGATTGAGAAATGATAGAGTGGATTTGCTGGCAAACATCTGCCTCCCTGACAGCTGGTGGCCCTTGTGGGAGTGGCTCTAAGGTAAGAGCATATTGTTGATGTTTATTCATTGAGAAGTATATTTTAAAAATCACAACATGAACTAAAATTTGAAGAATTGCCCCCATGTTGATTGAGGAAATTTTATCCTAATGTTAGATCATATTCTGTTTTCTTTTATCACAATTTCTGGGGTCACGTTGTCTTATAAAAGGTCTTGACAAAAACTTGATTCTCTCTTCTTCCTTTGGGACCAGAGACAGTCCTCAAAGAATCATTAAAGCAATATTTGCCCTTGCCACTCCCAGCTGACTCCTTTGACAATATGATATCGTTTCTAAAAATCTCATCTTTCCCATGACTGGCTTAGTAGTACATTGGAATCACTAAAGAGTTATAAAAAAGAGTACTGATGTTTGGTTCCCACCCACAGAGATTTACGATTTGATTGTCCTGGGGTGCAAGCTGGGGATTTCTGAAAGCCTTCTAGGTGACTCTGACACTCAGCTGGAGTTGCAAGCCATCACCTTAGGGTCCTGTTACTCAAGGTGTGCTGATCTACCAACTGCATCACCTGGGAGCTTGTTAGACATACAGAATCAGAGCCCACCCCATACCTGCTGAATCTGAATCTGCATTTTAATAAAACTCCCAGGTAAGCTGTAGACATCTTCAGTGTTGCACAGCCCCATCCTATGTATTGGTATTAAAATCAATTAAAATTGGTATAAAATCCCTGGGTATTAAAATCAGCTTGGGCGGCGGTGGCGGGGGGTGGGTGGGTAGGGGAAACTCACTCAAGTGAAAACGGTTCTGCTTTTTTGTCTTAGGTCCCCCAAAGGTGATTGAATTTTAATAGGTATTCACAGCACTGTTTGATTAAGTCAGATTGTGAAAGTCCTTACCTGAAGCTAACACACAATTGTAGATTAACTATATTTGAGTTAACATTTTCTTATTGAAAAAAAAATTAGTAAAACTTGTAATCATGAGACTTGCAGCATCTGAAAGCTGGGATGCGATGGAGTTTCTGATCAGGAGCACTTACAGTCCCCTGAAATCCCCCTACGTGGGTGAATGCTTTCGTATCCCTGCCACTATGCCTGTCCCTGCCCAGGCCCTTGGAGTCAGGTCACAAGGTCACCCTGTGAGCTGTCCAGATCCTGGCCTTTGCAAAGGCCAGGACAATGGGACTATCAAGGTTCAAATAGGGATACACGAGTGCGTAAAGCAAAGAAAATGTATTTTAAAGACTTCCTTTCTTACCTACGCAAAGGCTTGAACTGGAAAATGTTTACCAAAAAAAAAAAGGCAGAAAGACTCTTCAAACAAAAACTATGTGTTTGAAAAGAATTTTCATGTATTGTGAAAATGGTATGGGGAGGGAGGAGGGAGGAGGGTTCAGGATGGGGAACACATGTATACCTGTGGTGGATTCATTTTGATATTTGGCAAAACTAATACAATTATGTAAAGTTTAAAAATAAAATAAAATTAAAAAAAAAAAAAAGAATCAGCCAAAGCTGGGTTCAAATTGATGCCTATATGTATGATAAATGATGTACCCTCTCTAACTTTAGGTTTTCTTAACCAGATAAAGAGGAGATGATACTACCTACTACTAGGGTCACCATTCGTCTTGATTAAGATGTGATTGCTTTTTGGCCTCAGTTTCCCCAGATGGGAAAGGGAGCTCGGGATTTTCGCTTCAGGATTGTTGTGAATATAGAACAAAGTGTACAGCACGGTCTTGGCGTGCATAAAGGATTATTCAGTGGAAGGTGATTTTCTGCATCACCAGTGGCAGGGAATGCTCTGAGTGGTAATAAAAGGAGCAGGACGAGCAGTAGCAATGTTAGTTTTCTCTCCTTTTTCTTATAGGGGCCAGGTTTTGTTAGGAAAGTTAAGTAATCTGCCTACATTCTTACACTGAACCCTACTTTCAAATTCTACCAGGATTCTTATCCAGAGAGGCTGTGGGAAAATTTCTCAATGTGAGGCATTGCTATATTGTATAGGGTATGTGTGTATATGTGTGTGTGTGTGTGTGTGTGTGTGTGTACATGAGAGAGAGAGAAAAAAAAAAAAAAACAACTTGAGTAAACAGTTTAATATTACACATGCCACTCTCTGAAGATTCTGAAACACTCTCCTTCCAGCAAAATCACTCTGTCTCCAGAAACGACTACAGGTAAAACCCTTCTGGACATTAATGTTATTGAGCACTAAAATAATGCTGCATACACTAACATCAGTGCCTTTTACATAAAAATGAGAATAAGAAGAATTAAGCCCCTTGTCCAGCGCTACCACATGATACACAGCAGAACCAGGATTTGAACCTGGATTAATCTCCAAAGTCCAGGCCTCTTTCACCTGTCTTACTATAATCTCACACAGGTGACTGAACATAGGCAGAGCTGAAAATGACTTTTGCCTCAGACACTATTCTTCCAGACTGCTCTGGAGAGTCAGTACACTGTATTTTGCTCTAAGGAGCAGACACCCAGAACTCCTAATTGGACTTCTGTGTGGTAGACGCTGCGTTATTTCTGTTGTTTTGTTTGGGCTTTACAAAATTGTTCACCCCATTTTTAAAAATTAGGAGATTAAGAAGTAACTTGCTGAAGGTCTCACAGTTAATAAATGACAATTAGGACTGAAATTCAGGTTAGTCTGACTCCACAGATACACATTAAACTTTTCCAGAATCACTGAGTACCTCATTTTACAAAAAACCTGGAATATTTGCAAAAGGCTAAATATGTTTTTTTTAATATCAGAAAATTGCCAGATATTGTATCTACTAGCTTTCTTCCAATGCTGACTTACCCTCCCTCCTTTGAAAAAAAAAAGATTGTTCCATCTGTAGCTGCCACAGGGAATGAAATGAAAATATTGATTCCGAACTTTTCTGGAAGGTGAGGGCACAGAACATTTAGAGTACAGTATTTAAAAACAAACCACAACAAAAAAACCTTGCCCCCACTAAAATGTTAATGCTCCAGGGAGGAGTGGAGGCATCATACTGTAGCACACCCCAGGGCAAGAATGTAGTTTTCCTCTTATCTTTCTTCCCTGGGCCTAACATACTCCCAGACACATAGTGAGTGCTTAGTAAACATCATTGAGTAAAATAATGAATGCACAAATGAATGAACAGTTAGCAGAGAACAAATCCATAGGATACTTTCGTGAAAGCAAATTTTGACAGTGAAAGAGCATCAAGCCAAACTTTCCCCAGAAGAACAACAAACTCCCTACACACGTTTACCCAGAGCAGGCTTACAATTCTTTCCAGTTTAGTTCTCTTCCGGAGAAGGCAATGGCACCCCACTCCAGTACTCTTGCCTGGAAAATCCCATGGATGGGGGAGCCTGATAGGCTGTAGTCCATGGGGTCGCTAAGAGTCGGACACGACTGAGCAACTTCCTTTTCACTTTTCACTTTCATGCATTGGAGAAGGAAATGGCAACCTACTCCAGTGTTTTTGCCTGGAGAATCCCAGGGACGGGGGAGCCTGGTGGGCTTCCGTCTATGGGGTCGCACAGAGTCGGACACGACTGAAGTGACTTAGCAGTAGCAGCAGCAGATTTCTCTTCGGACATTGAGGGTAGAAAAGAATTTGTTATCTTAAACGTCAGGGAACAAAACCAGAGAGGTGATCTGCAGAGGAAAGCATATTCAACAAATTTTGGAACTCTATCACTGAGTTTCTGAACTCTTGATTTTTTTTTTCTTTAGATATTAAGAAAAGTCATTTCTCTCTCAGTACCTCTCTCTCTTTCTTTCTCTTTTCCTCCCTTTGTCTCTCTCTCAAGTCAAAGAGGTTGTAGCTGACAGCCGTGTCATAAGTGTGCTTGGTACTCCCAAATTATGCAGCCAACAGGGAAGCTTAGAGTGATGCCCCTGAGTCCCTCCGCATCTTTGAGGAGATTCAGGAACACCTACCTGTGCTTGCCCCCGCATTTCAGATTCAGGAACACCTGTGCTTGCGGCGTGTGGCCACTAGGGGTCTCCCGCAGCAGGCAGTGTGAACTGGGAATTGGGTAGCCGAGGCGGCCTCCTTTGTCTGCACCCCAGGTGTGGACTCCTTTTGTTCAGAGGCTGGGCTGCTACCTGCGGCGTCTGAGCTGGCTGCTCTGTCACCCCACCTTGGGCTGCCGGCGCACTTCTTTGGAAGAAATGCACTATTTCTCAGCGTCTGTCTCTAGTTACACTTGACATTACCCCCGAGGAGCCAATGTTTTCTCTTTAACAGGACTACGCTCTCATCTTTGTATTAGAAATACAGTTTAAACTACAAAGGAAAATATTTCTCACTACAACAAAGAGTATCTCTATGTTGAGAAATTGATGGCAAAAGGACCCATTTCCCATGTAGAGTATTTGCCATAAAATATTTAAAGCTAGTTGACAAATAGCTCCACTGTTCTCCAGTGAATGCTGGCCACTGGATTAATCTTGAAAGTCAGGAATATTTCATTCTGGGCTTATCACAGAGAAAAGGAATGACCTTCACAAACACCCCTGAGTGCCTGAAATATGGGAGCCCAGCCCCAGCCAAGGCAGCCACATTCACCCTGTGGTGTTTTCATGTCTGCTTTTCAACTTCAAAGGAACGAACAGTAAAGCAAAAATAAACAAATTACAGTAACATAAGAGCTACTCTGTAAACAATAAATTACATGAGTTGTAACAGCTGTGATGGGAGTGGGGGTAGGGATGGCAAACATTTGATCCATCAAAATTTGTTCTTGTTTTCACCATTTTAGTTTCTCTTGTTCATAGCAAAAGTGTGTCCTTACACGTTCATCAGGTTTGTGTGTGTGTGTGTGTGTGTGTGTGTGTGTGTGTGTGTGTGCTCCAGATGCATCACTCATCACCTTGTTACTCAGTGGTCACAGCTGCTGATGTGAAAATTAATTGGTGTCCAGGAGAACCACTTGTTCCTTTTACTCCCATATTCAACGAATACCCACTGAACACCTATTGTGTGTAAAATATGGTAAAGAATGCAAGGGCCAGCCAGAAAAGAAACCTACCCCCTAGGAAGCCTTTTAATAAAGTAGGGAGATCAAATATATTACACAATTGTGACCAAGGCAAGACAGAGCATCTGCCATTTGAGAGGTAGAGAGAAAAGACTATAGGAATTCAACAGAAGGAGAGCTGGTTTCTGGCATGAGAATCAGGGATGATTCCCCAAGAAGAAACATTCTTCTTGAACCTTCAGGGTATGTAGGACGTCCAGCAGGGAGGGATGGGAAAAGGCCAGTGCTGGCAGCCCCAAGTGGTACAGGGTGTGATGTGGTGGGGTTACGTTTGTGAAGGGGGCAACAGGAAATGTGTTTGGAAAGGGAAAGTGGGAAGGCTTTACATGCTAAACTAAGCACGTAAGCGAAGTTAAAACAAAATGGTAATAGACCACGTTATCGACAAGACTCCGTTCACCCCATACATATTTTACAATTTGAAGAAGGTAGACATGTCTTGAAAAACTCCTGCTTGTCAAACAGACTTAAGATCTTTGCAGCACCAATATCCCCCCTTTACCAGCAAACAGGCATTACCTAGAAATAATGCCATATATGACTGAATAAAATACACAGACGAATTATTGTTTCACTTAGAGAAATGCTTTGGAAGGTTCACAAACAGGTTCCTGGGCCTATTGAGGAGGGGGTTGGCAAGTTGTTTCAGCAACCTGCTGCTAATTTATTGATATTAAATATTTTTACAAGTAGCAGCCAGCCATTAGCCTCTGAATCTAAGAAAAACAATAGTAATCATGCCTGCCTAGTTTTCTCCGTTGGCTCTGACTTTAACAATCCAAGTTATTGATCATCTTCCAGATTTTAGTTCTATATTTAGAGCTTTCCTTTTATTCTTCAAAATAGCATACTTCAGAATTTCCATCCATCTCCTACCATCAAGCTAAGCCTCCCCAGTCACCCCGTTTCTACCCAGCAAGCATGTGTGTTGGTTTTGTATTTGTCTGACCCCTGGACCCAGTGGACAAAGCTCTTCTCCATCTTAGACTACGTTTGTGCAGCACAGGGTGGAGCCCTGGGGTGATGCCTTCACAACGGGTGTCCTGCTCTCCCTTCTCCCGTCAACTGGGAGTAATAAAAACGACCTACTTCACAGAATCATGGTTGACTTTCTCTAACTAAGGATCGTAAAGCTCTTTGAGTGTAAATACTATCCTCCAAACTGCAGAAATAGAATCTGACATCCCTTTGTGAGACTTCTGAGTCACGAAACCTGTTGCATGTTGCTCAGTGTGGGACAAGAAAGATGCAAACCTTGGGCCAAAGATGAGCATTTCCCCTGGGAGAATAAGCCACTACTGATTAGTTCCCTCAGTTATCTCCAGATGCAATGGAGAAAGCGCAAGTTGTTCAAATCATACATTCCATCTTTCAAGTAAACAATTTACTATCACTTACGGAGCACAGACTGTTGGCCAGGTACTGTGGCTTTACATATCTCATTTAATCTTGACAACACCCTACATTATCAGGAGTATGGTTGCAGGTGGAGAAACTGAAGCTCAGTGAATGTGAGTCATTCGCTTGAGGTCACAGAGCTAATAAGTGGCAGAACCAGAGTTTGAGTCCAGGTGTTGTCTCCTTCCACGCCCAGAGAGAGACAACCCTACTTAGGTGACATAGCCAAGTTAGACAGTCCACCAGCTAAAGATCTGGAGGGATACACAGATCACTAGTCAGAGAGGAAGATGACGCCTTTGATCAGAAGAACTCCGGAAAAAATAACTGGAAGTTATATTCTGATAGAGTGGTCAAGGTTTTGATGGACCATATGTCCTTTAAAGGCTCCACAGTAAACTGCATCAAGGTTGAATCACACAAAAAAGAAGAAAAATGGAAGAGGGGAGGGAGAGAGGGTGCTTGGGTCTCCTTATACCAGAGAGGGATGTTTCAAGTACCATATAGATGAGGTCAGGAAGACGTAGTCCTGTGTGACTAGAGAGTGCTCAAGAGCTGTCAACTATTCAGCAAGCTGCCTTAATGGGAATGTCACTGGGATGGTATTCTGTTAGTGTTAGTTGCTCAGTCGTGTCCGACTCTTTGCGACCCCATGGACTGTAACCTACTAGGATCCTTTGTCCATGGGATTCTCCAGGCAAGAATACTGGAGTGGGTTGTCATTTCCTTCTCCAGGGTATCTTCCCTACCCAGGGATTGAACCTGGGTCTCCCACATTGTGGGCAGATTCTTTACTGTCTGAGCCATGAGGGAAGTCCATAAGAAAAAAAATTGAGCCCTATTGGGAACATACACTGGGATGGTATCCTGGAGGGCATTAAAAAAAATAGTTTAAATCAACTTGAAAATGTTACATGGGTGCATATTGTGATTATTCAACATTTATTCACCGTGTGTTAGGTGCTTGGTTGAGGTGGACCCCCTAGGATTGGCTGCTGTTCCTGTGTCACTCCTGATAATTTTTAAATTGACTATGTCCTTTTAACCGTGTTTTTAAAAATTGAACTACTCCAATATGAACACTTTCCACTTTGCTACATAATGAGAGTACTTTCATTCCTTTAATGTTTGCTTTTTCCTTTGATCTAACAATTTCTGTTCAAATTTCACAGTTTTCTGTGGCTTCAGGAATGAAAGAACTGATTACCCTGCTGGGAGCGTGAAATAGACTTTAAAAAATCGGCATGATATTTCCTCCCAGTGAAATTAATTTAGGTTTAAATATAGGGGTAAGGCACACACCCTGTGCTGGAGTCTCTTTCTCTCACACACCTAAGCAGTTGCTTAGCGCACAGTTGGACCTGCTGCCAAGTCTTAGGTCTTTTGTGAGGATCCTTTGCAAGACACAGGCTGAGAACCTTTCTGTTTGACTGCTGGCTTTGTGTGGGCCTGATGACATACCTGGAACGTCTCTTTCTTTGAAGGCCCATCTCAAAAGCCCAGTGGTCCCGTCGAGCAGTCCGGTGGTTGGGATACTTAAGTGCAGCCCGACTGGCTTGCGGAGTGTTTTGAGGGTCTTTTAGGAAACGCACCCTCTTGCAGGGCAGGGATCCTCGGCTCCAGAGCAACAAAGGACAATTTGGAGGGGAGTGGAAGGAGCGCTCCACAGCCTCTCTGGCATCCCAGGCCCCCTTCTGCCTAGCATCCTGTCCTTAGTGACCCCGCCTTCATGCTCTGCATCCCACCCGGGCTGTCTCGCTGCTCCTTAGTCTGGCCGGGGGCGCCGCGACCCACCACCTTCCCCCCACGCCTCACTCGGGGCGCCCTCAAACCCTTGGAGCAGCCCTGCGCACCGCCTCCACGCTCGCCCCGCGCCCCGCCCGCGGCCTCTCTGGCACCTCTGGGTCCGGCTCCCCGGGCCAGTGTTCCCCCCGCCCAGCAGTCCATAGCCGCCTCCTCCAGCCCCCGTCGCAGGAGCTGTCAAGCTCGTAGCTGCTGAGCCAGCCCCGGAGCTCCCGCGTCTCCTTCTCCTTCCTTTGTGTGCGCGCGAGAGGAGTTGGGGCGGAGGGAGAAGGGGGAGGTCGCTCTGTCTGTCCGTCTCCCTCTGCCTTTGCCCGGGCAGCTTGAAGTGCCGCCGGAGAGGCGGGAGCCCACGGGGAGGGTGCGGGGAGCTGGTGGAGGGACTCTGGGCCGCCCGGGAGCCCGGGTCCCAGCCGCGCGCTGCGGAGCGCGGACCGCAGCTGAGGCTGGGCTGGAGGCACGATTCGTCCGCTCCGGCCGCCCCTCGGCCTCCCTCCGCTCCCACCTACACCCGGCACCCGGAGAACAGCGTGCGAAGGCGCCGAGAGGGACGGAAACCACAAATAAATAGCGGCGGCAGCAGCGCGTCATCTGGCGGAGCAGGAAGTGCAGGCAGAGTCCGGAGGCTGGTGCTTTCTGAGCGTCCCCCGGACTTTGCCATGGGCTGGGGGCCGCGGAGGCTGCGAGCGTCCGGGCCAGGGCAGCGGCGGCGGCGTCCGC
>NW_011489342.1:3324192-3340381 GCF_000754665.1 Bison bison bison | reverse complement strand
CCCTGCCCGCGCCCCGCACTCTGGGATGGAGAGAGCCTACCTGTGGCCGTTCTGCTCGCTCTCCCGGAGTGAGGGCAGGCGGCCGCTGTGACACTTGTTTGGCTGGCCGGCACCCTTGGGCGCCCACAGCACCTTCGCGCCTGGAGTCTGACAGCACAGAGGTGGGAGAGCGGGGGCGCCCTTGGTGTGCAGAAGTGGGGTGTTTGGGGATTTTTGGAGCAGTAGGCAAGAAGCGAGGCGAGCAGGGCGGGCTCGCACTTTCTAGCGCCGCTGAACCAGGGCTGGCGGGTCGGGGAAGGTGAGGGTGCCGCTGGGCGCCCCGACCCTCTGGCTGTGTGCGGTGCCCATTCCACTGGATGCCCAGATTCAAGGCAAGGGGGAGCAAACCCTCGCTCTTCGCATACTTCATTTTCTTTGTTTGTTTCAGAAATTAGCTCCGTGGAGTCGCACGCTTGGTGTATGGACTTGAGATAGGGATAATACAGGGATTCTGTCATTCTGGTTCTGATTGAAGTCAGGGACCGGCGGTCAAGCCCAGCCTTTGACCATTTGCCCAGTTTCAGGGGTGTGTGTGTGTGTGTGTGTGTGTGATTGTCCTCTGTGGCCTCTTAGAATACGTTTGGTAATTTTACTTTCCAGGCATACATTTTTTTTTTTTTTCTTTCAAGTGTGGCTGAGCGAAGGAAGGGCTTCTTTCAGCTTTTCTATGGCTGATCAGCGGGTCTAATTGAAGAGAAGAAGTCGCTAATGAATCTGAAGGAGTAGGAATCAATAGAAGCAGACCCTCTGGATTCTGAGTATGACAGGTTTCTAATCAGGATGATGCATTAGGTAGAATGCTTCTACCGCTCTGGTCATTGAAAACTTTAATGACAAACCCTAAAGGGATAGCTGACAAGACATTTACTGTAGTTTACAGTATTCAGGGGTCAAGAAGGTCTTGAAGTCCTAATGGAAATGCTCAATATATCAATATTGTATTAATTTCTATTGTGTGTCCGCTTTAAATTATTACTCCAAAAATTAAACTCAGAGAAAGAAACGTTCTATTGGAGGCATTGGACAGCAAGCCAGGCATTAAGGAACCCTATCTCTAGATGTGTGACTAATTAAATCATAAATGCAAGGTGATTTGACTAAGGTGCAGTTGCGACATGGAACAAGGTGATTACTTGAAAGTCATCTATTATCTTTTTTGGCAGGTTTTAGTTCCAGTGAAATAGCACTTCCTTTCTTGATCATTACCAACTGATGCAAAGCACAGTGTTGTTATGTGTATGAGGTAGTTGAAGTTTCTGGTAGTAGCAGCCAATGGGGCAGAACAGTCATATCTTATTAAGAGCAGCAACAAGTTGACCGCCTGTGGTTTTAATTCTGAGAACTCAGCAAATGCTACAGCTTATTTTTAGTATCCTCAAACCACTGATGCTGCTTTTCAATTCATTTTGGTTGACTAACATTGAATTTAAAATACAGTGATGTTGGCTTATGGTTAGCATATGGTTACCCCTCTTTGAAAATGGCCCACAAGATGAACTGGTGGGAGAGTGGTAATGAAGGGAAAGAAGACAAGAGAAAGGACAATAAGGCAGTATTATCATATGATTTACTGGTGTATAAATTACAGGTGCTGTGGCATCCGAATTTTCAGATCTTGATGAAAAATCTCCTTAAGCTTAAGGACCCTTATTGAAAAACCTAACTCAGCCTTAGGAAGAATACATGGGTTTGAAGCAGCACTGTATAAGCTTTAGATGACATTGGTTGCTTTGTAGATAGGATAGAGATGCATGTGAAGGTTCTATTCTATTTTTTGCTTTATTTACCACTGTTTTAAATCCTAATGAAAACAGAGAGATAACAGGAAAGCTGAGATTCAAAAAGTGGGCAGGGATATGTCATTTAATATGAATCAACCTAGCCCATGAGGTTATATTGGCTAATTCACCACTTAATCAGGCACTTTGTCTTGAAAAATATGAGAACCAGAATTCTCTTTTTAAGCACACTTACCATCATGTGGATCATGAATAATTCAGAAAACACAAGCAATTCACACCTGTGAGAAGTGTTGGGCAGGAAAGATTAGAGCTTGTTTGTGATGGCAGCTGGGTTCTCAGGCAAAGGTCAGAGTCTGAGAAAGAGGGCACTTCATCAGTCTATTAATCACCGTTTTTTCCATAGTAGGTGGACCTACTATGTGCCAGGCCTCAGGTTGGCCTCAGTCTCCGCTTCAAGGAGGTTAAGTGAGGAAAATAATTTAAGGATTCTTTAGAGCTTCCCTGGTGGCTCAGATGGTAGAGAATCTGCCTGCCATGGAGGAGACCCAGGTTCAGTCCTTAGTCAGGAAGATCTCCTGGAGAAGGAAATGGAAACCCACTCCAGTATCCTTGCCTGGAGAATTCCATGGACAGAGGAGCCAGGCAGATTATGGTGCATGGAGTCGCAAAGATTCGGACCCTACTAAATGACGAACACACATACCCCTCTAGCTCTGAAGTTTTGTGATATTGTCCTTGAGTTTGGCTCCGCCAGTGGATAAGTTGGGGTGTGTTATTTAACTTTTCCAAGCCTCAGTTTCCTCATCTAATGCTAATAATAGGAACTATTTCATAAGAATGTCACGGAGATTAAATGAGGTAATGTGTATAGAACATTTAGCATAGGGTGTGGCATTTAATGTTTGCTCAGTGTGAATAAAGTTTGTTCCTTGGAGGAAGGAAAAAATAAAAGCTTTCTCTGGCTCAGACTTTAGGTACAGAAGTAAGTCCAATACATATCAAATCTGCCTCTTGCACTGCATGTTAGATTTGGTCTTGAGGTTTGAGCTCCATTAAACAAGCATTTATTAAGTTTCTTTAGGCTTCAGGCATAATCACAAGTGTTTGGAATAGAAAGATGAATCAAGACCCTTTCCCTCCCCATCCAGCAGCAGAGATGGACAAACGACCATCTGTATTCTATTTTGAGAAAATGAGTTATGGGGAGGAGAGTACAGGGAGGAGACGGATGACCTCAGTTGTGAGGGGTCAGTAGGGGTGACTTATGACTTGGGCCTTGAAGGATGAGTGGGATGTTTTCAGAAAACAGAGAGCAGGAAAGGCATTTTAGGGAGCGGGACAATCTTAGGCAAAGGCCTGGAGATAGGGAAGTTCATAGCCTAATTTTCAGCTCCCTTCTTCGGGCTATTCATCTGGTTTTTTTGGTGGTTCCTCTTCTCTGGACAGTTATGCTTATAGGCCCATCAACAGCCTCAATCATGGAGCTGCCAGAGCACTCAAGGCTGCTGCTGTGGGAGGATTTCTTTCTGTTCAGGTAGCAGTGGGTTTGATGGTACAGCTCTCCACACCTCAGGATATATTTGAGCAATTGAGCACTAAGAAGGGAACAGTTGATTTTGTAGTCTCCAGCACATGGAGAGGTAAACTCGAATAGAATACCATGGGTAAACTTCTCTTAGAGGAATAGCTGTGGGAGGTTTACGTTTGGATGGGTTTGTGTGAAGAGTAAAAATGTAACAGTTTATTCATTATTAAGCCTAACATTATCTGATTTTCCTGTAAATGTGTTCTTACTTGCTATTGGTGGACCACATCGCCTAAGCATCTCATTTATTCTACATTACCAGCTGGGACACAACAGATGAAATAATCAGGTTAAAATTAATTTTTAAATACATTTCCTGAGAACTCTTTAGAAATTTGCTTCTGGAATATTCAATTATGTATAAAAGAAATTGCTTTGCCTTTGTTTTAATGATAACTGCTGGTAATTAAATTTCACAATCACCTAGATTGGCAGGAGGGGTTGATAACCTTTATTATTTTAAATTGGGGGGGGGGGGGGCGGAATCCCTATCCTTAAGCTTTTAATCTAGCCTGTGGTACTTGATTATATTCTGAAATAAACAATTGTTGATTTAAAAAATACTTTTCTTAATGATCTTGAGTCAGATTTGCTTTTATAATTGAAATAAGAACTTTTTGCGTATTACTTATGTGATCACCAAATGGATAATTTCACAGACAGAAGAAAAAAAAAGTCAACCATAGGTATACATATGTCCCCTCCCTCTTGAACCTCCCTCTCATCTGCATCCCCACCCCACCCCTCTAGGTTGTTACAGAGACCCTGTATGTATACCTATGGCTGATTCATGTTGATGTTTGGAAGGAACCAACAAAATTCTATAAAGTAATTATCCTTTAACTAAAAAATAAATAAATTTAAAAAAAAGAAGAAGAAAAATGAACTCAAGTAAAGTATTAGATAAAGAAACTTTGAAAAAAAAAAGATAAAGAAACTTTGAGATGTTTTTCAGTAACTGAACAAGGTAAAAAATTAAATATCAAAAGGATTCTTGGGATAAGAAGTTAAGATTTTGAGAATATAAATGGACTGGATCATAGAAATGAAATTGACAGGGACTTTTGAAATTAAAATGCAAATATTAATAGAAAAAAGTAAAACTCAGTGTTATGTGCAGTCTTTGAAACTTTAATTGGGAAAGAACATTCCTGAATGGACTGAGGGATTTGTTTTTCCAGATTCTTTACAACAGTAATTCAGGCCAAGGGAATAATGCCATTTTCTCCTGTCAAACTGGTGTTGATCCTAGAAATGATAAATAGGAATTTTCATTACTTGTTATTGACGACTCACAACCAGTGGCGTATACAAATCTTTCACATTCCTAGATTCAGAAGGCAAAACTGAACTGTAATCATGCTGCCAAGACTTATATACATGTAATTAGAAACTCCACGGATCTGATACCGCAAAACAGGATATCTTTGTTGAAACAGAGAAGTTCACATTGAGAAGTCTTCTACACCTTTAAACTTCAGAAATATTCAATTATGTGTAAGCCAAATATCTTTACCTTTGTTTTAGTGTTAATTGCTGGTAATTTAATCTCAATTACCTAGAATTGGCAGGAGGATTTGGTCAGTTTTATTTTAAATTGTGCATAAAAAGTTGCAATTTCAAAAACATTGCAAATTTGACAAAATTGCAAAGCTGAGAATTAATCCCCTGAGAGAAATCATTTACTGATGAAAGCTATTGTTTGTCTGCTGTTTTTCTGGTGACCTTTCCACACCTCATTTTAACTTACTAGATTCTCACTGTCCTCTGTGGTACCTGAGATGAAAGTGAAAGTGAAGCCGCTCAGTTGTGTCCGACTCTTTGTGACCCCGTGGACTGTAGCCTACCACACTTCTCTGACCGTGGGATTTTCCAGGCAAGAGTACTGGGGTGGGTTGCCATTTCCTTCCCTAGAGGATCTTCCCAACCCAGGGATCGAACCTGGGTCTACCACATTGTAGGCAGACACTTGACCATCTGAGCCACCAGGGAAATCAACCTGAGATGAACCCAGTGATATAGAATCTGAGAGGAAAGGCAGCTCTTCCTAGGCATAACAGCTTTTTTTGCAGTGTTTGACAAGGGCCCACTGATCTGTATACTTTTGGTAAAATGCCAGATGCCTCCCCTGCTCCTACTAATCCCATGAAGAGTTCTGAATGACCTTCTCTTTGGGGGTCAGCTTTGGGGGGATGCAAACCCCCAGTGTTTTCCAGGCCAGTCTATGCAGGGCTTCACTGGGCAGTGTCCTTTGTGCTGCCACCTGGGGCTTGGCCAAGTGTCTGTCCTGCCGAGGGCCGTCTGCTGCCCCGCAGGGTGCCTGCGTTCACACAGTGGTGAAGATAACTGGATTTTGGGGTTGGAAAACCTGTACATGAGCAGTGTCATCTTGGTATGGTTTGGGGAAGAGTTTTTGGCCAGAAGATCAAGATTCCTGCCAAGATAGTTAGATATAGAGAAGGCAAAAGGAACCTAGTGATAGACCTAAGATTAATGGCATGCAGCTGTCACTCATCCATGATTTATCTTTTATGAATGTATTCACATTTCATGGCTCCTGAAATATGTCATTGAATTTTCAAAATGAATGGCTCCTTCCCTCCCTTCCTCCCTTCTTTGTTCTCTCTTTCTCCCTGTTTCTTTTCTCTTGTGTTTTTATGTTGGTCAGATTGCTGTTTAGAGATGTTTCAGAAACCCTGCCTTTGGTCTACTTTCCTGTTAATGGTTCCCGAATCCTCGGGGCACCTTGCTGCCTCTCTTCCCACTTGCTCAGTGGGGAAAGGAGCTGCTGTGCTGTTTCGCACATGGACTCTGGTCACAGGGTCAAGATGGACGTGTCCATCTGTGGTGCAGCTTCGGGGCTGTGACAGAGCTCACTCCTCATGTGTCTCAAAGTTACTAAGAAAAGCAGAGGTTTGTTGAAAGTCTCCATGGTTGGAGGAAACCCAGGTAGGAATATGCTGGACCCACACACAATCTGCTCTGCCAGGGCACTTGGGGTCTGAGTCTGAAGATGGAATGTGTGTACCGGGGAAGAGCCATTCACCAGATGATTGTGCAAATAACCTGCCTCTTCCTTCAGTTACTAGAAGTTGAACACCTTTGTGAGGACCGGTCTTCATATATAGTCTTTACAGTGTGGCCTTGACAGTGTGGCCTGGACAGCATGGCCTTGCTTCAACAGTGACCCACGTCACCCAGCTTCAGCCCATTCACAGAATCACCTTAGCAGTTTAAAGTGTTATCTTCAATCACCCAATGTCTGAGTTCCAACAGACATTCTCTAGAAAGGTGCTCAATTACTAACCTTGTTTAAAATGTCATCATCACCCCAGATCAGAGGGGACATTGTTATATTCCTGGAATTGAGATATGTATTACTCACATACTGTGCAGGCCGCCAGTCACCCCTTGCCCTGGTGGCCTGTGGAGGAGAATGCTTTGTTGAGGAAAGAGGCTGGATGCCACTGGGCTGGCAGAACTGCTAGGTCTGGAGAAACAATCTGCTCCCTTGAGCTGGAGAGAGATGCCACCTTCTGAAATGTGCCTTCATTAGATGTTGTAGGAAGAGCCCTAAACGTGGAATCAGAAGATTCTGGACATTTAAGCCTTTAGCTGGGGCACCTATCCTCTTAACCAAGGCTTTTAAATCCTGTCAGAACTGTTAAGCCCTTTACCAGGACTCTTAAACCATTAATCAAGGCCCTTGAACCCTTTACAAAGCTCCTAAACCCTTTACATAGGCACTTTGACCAGATATTTAACCAAACCAACCAGCTAGCTATGTGGTCTTTGGTGAAGTTAGCTCCTCTGAGCCTTTACATGTCTCGCTGCAAACTGCAGTTGTGACAGCCTGTTGCCTGGAGTTGAGGTGAGCATCCCCAGAGGTGACAGAGCATCCCCTCCGCAGACCTGGTCGGCACGCCTGCTTATTTGAGGCCAAGTATCTCTCTTTCCTCTCTCCTTCCCTTAACATCTCTGAGCCCCAGTTCTCTTGGCTGTAAATCAGAAATAGCGATATCTGACGAATTTATCCCACAGGGTTGTCTTTGCTGATACTGTTTGGGAAAACGCTTAGTAAACTGTAAAAGCAACTGACATGACTGAGTGGCTGGTATGCGTCGTTCTGTGTACATCATCTCACATATTTCTCTGAGGTAGACGTTATATCCCATTTTGTAAACAGAGAAATAGGTTCTGCGAGGGCACAGGGATTGGATTTGAGGTAATAGGATTGAAGCAAAGTCTTGATCTAAAGAGTGTGCTCTTCCCTTTTGAAACATGAGGAACTGGTTTGTTTCTGTCTCTGTTCACAAAAGTTGCTGACATTAGAGTTTAATGTCATGGTTGACAGAGCAAATACAGTTATATTCTTATGCTTTATTTACTTGCCCTCAGTACTTATCCAGACCGTCACCTCAGTTTGACCAAAGCTCATTCTCATGAGTAATATGAACTGGGAGATGTTACCAAGTTAGTACTCTGTAGAGTGAACACCTAGGAAACTGAGCTTTTATCTGTACTTGAGAATAGTCTTGCAAGGTGAAGGGTATATTAGGTGTTCATTGTACTATTTTTATAACTTTTCTAAAGGTTTGAAAATTTTCTCAATAAAAAAAAAGGGGGGCAAATAAAGGAAAAGTGCTACTTAGCATTCAGTTGGTTTTCTTCACGGGCATTACAGAAGCATTGTTTTTGTGTGAGGATATAAGTCCTGTTATCTCATGATGATAACAGGTTCTGTTATCATCCCAGATTCTGAATCGTCAGGCAGCAGAATATCTATTCCTTAGTTTATATCTTAAGTGAACATATAAAGGAGCTAAAATTACAGAAGGTGCTCAGATAGACCACACACAATTTCTGCCTGAGAATTTTTTTTTTTTTTAACCCCCTGAACTGGATTGACTTAACATTTCATTGTAGGTTTGGACCAAAGACAGACCTTGGTTGTTTAGAAGATTCTGGCATTTGTATAAGGAAGAATCAGGGTCGAAGTAACTCCAGGAACTGGCTGCCCAGTGCCACTTGGCTAGTTGGTGGTAGAGCTGAACTGTAGTATGGACCCATATTTCCAGAACATTCATTCTCCATCCTTCTTACTAGCTCGTCCTAAAGAGTAGTATCAGCCTTAGAGAATTTCTCGCAGATATTTTTTTATCTGACTTTGTAAGGCCATTCTATGTAATTATTTTTTCCAAAAAGGAAATCATCAAGTGCTTTGTGTTTTATTTTTTTTTAATTTTATTTTTAAACTTTACAATATTGTATTAGTTTTGCCCAACATTAAAATGAATCTGCCACAGGTATACCCGTGCTCCCCATCCTGAACCCTCCTCCCTCCCCATACCCTCCCTCTGGGTTGTCCCAGTGCACCAGCCCCAAGCATCCAGTATCGTGCATCGAACCTGGACTGGCGACTCGTTTCATACATGATATTATACATGTTTCAATGCCATTCTCCCAAATCTCCCCACCCTCTCCCTCTCCCACAGAGTCCATAAGACTGATCTATACATCAGAGTCTCTTTATGGGCCTTAGAACTCAAGGCTCTTGTGCCCATAGAGGCAGAGACTTAAGTGGTCTTTTGTCTGCTTTAAATATGTATAGTTATGCTGTCCAATATGGTAACCACTAACCACATATAACTGTTTAAATTTTTTAAAAAATTCAGTTCCTCAGTTGTCCTAGGAACATTTCAAGTGCTCAGTAGTACATATGGCTAGTGGCTACCATATTAGACCGTGCAGAAATGGAACATTTTCACTGTTATATAGACGATTCTGTTGGGCAGCAGTGTCAGTAGGTCTAAGATAGGGACCTTACTAATGTAAAATTAGTTACCTAGGGATATAAAATTTGATAAAGTGTTCTCCCATTCTTGTGTTTGCTTCTTGTGCTGCTTTGGTTGTATTTTACTAATTTTGCAAATTTTTTAAAGTAATTTTTTCATAACTTTGAGGCAAGCTGTGGAATGACAGATGGAATATGATGCTGGGGAAAGTAATTAAAATGTTTGTAAACCTCACTAGTCCTGAAGTTTGAGTTAAGCTTTTTTAAAAAATTGTCTGTTGTTTCCTTAATGGCAACTCCTTTTTGAAATAAACCCACAGTGAGTTGTAATTTCATCCTCAAAGAGGGAAAAATGCCTTTATCCAGAAGAAGTTTGGATCTTATAATTGTGTTTCTTCCCCCAAATCATAAAGAAAATGGGAAAACTGTGAATGTGTGGACTGAGGTTGCTAAGTGGCATATTTAAGATATGCTATTTAAAGGAGATTTTCTACCAACCTGACCCACAGTAAACCATTTGCCTAGAAGTATTTTGCTTCTGCAAAAGGCCCATACAGGGCAAAGAAAACAGACTGATTTTTAGAAAATAAAGTTAGCTTTTGGAATTTATTTTAACTGGGGGGAAATGTATGCAAATAAGATTCAGGAACATGACAGCTCCTACGGAAAGGAAACTGGCTCCCCTTCTTGAACTTCTGTTACCATCTTCAAGTTCAACCAAAAAATGGAAAGGTGGAGGGTTACCTTTAAAATGTCAAACAACTGTCAAGAAAGAGGTGGATATTGAGATTCGGCCACTAGATTCAGAAACCGTACTAGCCAGAGGCAGGTGGCATGCATGGCTTATTCTTTAATGATATAACTCAGATCACAAATTTTGGGTGGTATGAATCACAGAATCACTTGGGTAATAACCTTATGTAGTTCTTTTCTCATCAGAAGCCCAGTACCTAGACTTCATCATGTCCCATCACTGCCCTCTCTACCCTCAGTCCTGGCTGAGCACGGTCTTCTTCAAGAAAAGCAAACCTAGCCCTTTCTAGTTATTTCATATAATGCCACTCTAATGATGTAAAGTGCTTTTTCTTAAATAATTTTGCTTCTCAAGAATAAACCTGAGTGAGATCAATTAGGGGACAGCAAATAAGCAGGAAGCAGGGAGCATGGTTTTGAGGGTAAATCTGAGGCATCTACTAGAGGGTGAGGGCTGCAACGCTACCTCTAAGGGACTGATTCTCCACCTAGACCTGCAGGACCCAATATGGCAGCCTCCTGGGCTATTTAGCCCTTGAAATGTGGCTAGTCTGAGATGCTCTGCAAAGTAAAGTACACATAAGAATTGAACAGTTTACAAAACAAAGAGAAGGTAAAATGTCTTATGAATAACTTTGTTATATTGATTATATGTTGAAATGATAACATTTTTGGATATTAGGTTAAAGAAAATTTATTTTAAAAAATTAATTCTACCTGTTTATTGAAAATGTTTAATGTAGCTGCCAGGATATTTAAAACTACATATGTGGCTAATATTATATTTGAGCCAGATAGTACTACTGGTCTGGACAACTTCAGTGGGAATGTTCTAGCCTTTGTCACAGAATCTACCATACAAAACCTGCTGATTGACTGATCAGAGGCTCTCACAGTTGCCATCCGGTCCACTTTCCAGGCCAGAAACATACCCTGCCTCCCCTGACGTCTAGTTCAACCCTGATTCTCAATGTCCTATTTTGGTTTAGTCTCAGACATTGAAAGGTGTCCTTCATTTTGCTGGGTCTGTACAGTGATTTTGAAATGAAATGCTATTGAGAGGGACAGGTTGAGATTTTCATCCACTTCTTGTTTATATAGGTTTTGTGCTTTATTTTTTATTTTTGGTTTTTGCTTCACTATGATTCTAGACTTTACATATTTATTTGTGAGTTTTATGTATACCCCTCTTTCCAAAGAAAGCCATCAGTGTGATAAAGCTGTGAAGTTGAAAAGAGAAACTGAGAGAACAAGGAACACATTTTGTCTTGACCTGAAGCTTCTTGCCATGAGTATGCATGTGTGTATATATACACACACGTACATAATGATGTATGTCTGTGTGTGTGTGTGTGTGTGTGTACACACAGAAGCAGAAGTAGATTGGGTTTCAAACAAAAGTTATTTTCAACCAAATATATAAGTTAATACCCATGGAAATGAAAAGTCAAACCTAGCATTACCTTTAGTAATGAAACAATTCACTTGGGATTTGGCTAATGATGTGCAAATATTAATACATATAATTTGGCTGCCTAATATTGATTTAAGTTGTTCATTCAAATTCATTTTATTACAGAAAAGTGAGCCATTTTGTTTTACAGTGTTTGTCCCTGCAGAGAGTGAGATCGTAAAACCATGTTTATTGGGTAAATAATACTCTTTTGCTGACTTTCTGATGCAGAGAACCTTATGATGACTCCTTCAGAAAGGTCTGTGAGCTCGTAAGGCTCTGGTTGGGGGCCTGGTTAATTCAAGCCAAGTGTCCTCTGCTTATCTCCCTCGTGATCAATACCTAGGGTTGAAGGTACTGTCAGTGACCTGGGCACAGAGGGTTTTGTTTACATGTGATGTTCATATGCCTGAGGGTTGAACTTTGTCCATGCGAGAGCCCTATGTTTGTTTTAAGCAAACTAACCCACATGCTTTTTTTTTTTTTTTAAAAAAGATCAAGTGTGAGTTCTTCTTTGGGGGGAAAAACATTTGACAGGGGCTTTGTCAACTCTTTTGAAATAATATCAGATTCAGATTAGGAGCATAACCACAACAAATCCTTGGGAATTATGAGCGGAAGACATGATTTGGAACTAGACAATGTAATTTGTCATAAGAACATGATAATTGCCATAGTACTTATTTGGTTCTATATTCTAACCCCAGGAATAACAGTAAGGGGTATTTTGTAAAAATGCACAGCAGTCTTTCAGGGAAGAGATGCCCTGCAGATATCTTATTTTTCATAAATAGCTGAGTGTAAATCTGTCATTTAGGAATTCATGTAAACATGTTCCTGAGAGCATATGTAGTTTTAGCTTGTGCCTTTTCTTCTAGTAATGAGTTCCATCCATTTTCTGTTCCCAGAGTGGACTTGTATTTCTTTCTGTTGCTTTAAATGTAACTCTCTGAGGCTTATTTCTAATGTCTGTTCTTGACTTCGTGAATAAATGTGGGTTCACGTAAATCCTGAACTTCAGGGGTGCTGTGTCTTGTATCATGTGCCGTGAAGTTGAAGATTCAGCCCAAACACTAGCACCAATGGCCAAACAATAGCACCAATTAGTGCTAACTTGAATTTCCATTTTCTCGTCCAAAAAATGGGCTAATATTACTTGTTGTAGAATCAAATGGGAACATACCTGTGAAAGAAACTTGAAAACTAAAAATTTGTGAACAAAACAGAAAAATCTCTGGTCTCTTGAAGTTTCCATTCTAATAGATGCTCCGTTGATTGCTTTCCTGTGTGCTAAGTGATCACCCAGAATTCACGATCATCTAATATAACTGGAAAAACCTCTTCTAAATATATTATCGTGCTCTCTTCAAAAGCCTTTCAAAACCTTGCAGCGTAATCCACAAGTTTAGAATTTCTCCACTCAGTGTCAGACTCCACTGCGCCTCCCATATACCCATAGACATTGTGAATTAGCCCGGACAAATCCCTTATCCAAAGGCATGCCACTGTTTATACTTTCCAGTCCAGAGGAGTGGCTCAGATCAAATTTGATGTAATGATCAGTATATGCAAATGAATATCTGTAACAGACATGCAAGATACAAAGCGCAACAACGGTAACTCTCATTAAAAAACAAAAAACTACCACTTGACTCTAGGAACATTTTATTCCCTTGCATCCTCCTGGTGCTCTTCTCCCTTCCCTCCTCTGTCTTCTTTCATTCCCTCCCTCCAAACTAACCACTACTTTGAATTTCCTGCTTTTTATTCCCTTGGTTTTCTTCCTTTAAATTATCTTACTCCGTATCACTAAAATACATGCTCCGTGATGGCAGATATTTTTTGTCTGTTCTGTTCAATCTGTCCCCAGTGTCTAGAACAGTGTCTGGCACGCAGTAGACTGAGTGACTGAGTACACGTGCACATGCTTAGGCACTCCATAAGTAGTTATTGAGTAAATGAATATGTCAGTGTCCCAAGTCTATCAAAGGGATGCTGCTATAGTCCCTCCTTTATCTCTTGTATGTAAATCAGCTCTGTAAGTGATGTAAATTTCATCATAGTTTCATATTAGCTGCATGCCTTTAATGATTTTTAGAAAATTAGTATTTTTTATTTAAAGTGTTCATATAGATTATTTGCATTTAGTTGCAATAGGAGATGCCCAGCAAAATTACATGGACTTTTATGAACCAGGACTTCTTTTTAAACTTGATTTGTATTTCACAAGCACTTTTCAGGGCTGAATAGTGAACACTCAAGAAACATAAGTAGTGAAGCTTGAGTTCAGCAGGGAGACCTACAAAGAAATTTTTTTAAAGAATAAAATATACATGCTACCACAAAAATGAACCTTGATAAGATTATATGAAATGAAAGAATCGAGCTACAAAAGACCACATATTGGCTTGCCTGGCAGTTCAGCAGTAAAGAATCTGCCTGCCAATATAGGAGACATAGGTTAGATCCCTGATCTGGGAAGATCCCACATGCTGAGGAGCAGCTAAGCTAAGCCCCTGTGCCACAACTATTGAGTCTGTGCTCCAGAGCCTGGGAGCTGCAAATTACTGAGCCCACATGCCGTAACTACTGAAGCCTGCACGCGAGAGTCTGTGCTCCGTAACACCAACACACAATGAGAAGCCGGCACACTGCACCTAGAGAGTAGCCCCCGCTTGCTGCAACTAGAGAAAAGCCAGCACCAGCAATGAAGACCCAGCACAGCCAAAATTAAGTAAATAAAAACTTGTTTTAATCGTATGTATTGTATGATTCCACTTATATGAAATCTCCAGAATAGGCAAATCATAGAGACGGAAAGTCGATTCGTTATTTCCTTTGGCTGGGCATGGGGATTGGAGAAGAACCAGAGCGACTGCTAATGGGTATGGGTTTCTTTGCAGGGTGATGAAGTTGTTCTAAAATTGATTGTGATAATGGTTGCACCTGTGTGTGATTACACGAAAAGTCACTGAATTGTACACTTTTAAAGAGGTGGATTGTAGGGTAAATGAATTATATCTCAATAAACCCATCATTTTGAAAAGGCCAGAAAATGAATAGAATAGGCAAGATAGGGTGAAAAGACCATAAAAAAACCTTAAATATCGAGTCATTCCCAGATAGGATGCTTGTAATCGGATAGGAAACGTTCGCTGTCTATTTACTGGTATCTTCAACAACACACGGAGATAACCCTCTTCCCGTTTTCATTTACACACTCATCTTTTTCTGCTTCCAGTCTTCGATCTGAAAAAGTTCCACAAAATTGTGTTCTCTGTGGCTGGTTCACAGGGTCAGCTCTGCCTGCTCCAGCAGATGCCTTCTTCCTCTGTGCCCCCTGGAGACCATGGTGTCCTTTCTCCTCTGGCTGAAAAATGAGGAACAGCAGCAGGTCTCTGCTGATGCTGGACAAAGCAATTAATGCATTTCTCATGACTAGTTAATTGGATTTTTATGCAGCTTTTCAAGCCCAGGGCACAACTCTTATGCCCTCCAATTGAAACGCGGGTCATTGGGGAACCAAGTTTCCCACATTGCCTCTGTGTACGTGGTGCTGCTGAGTGTTACCAGCGCAGTGACGCTGCTGTTCCTCTCTCCCACGCCCTATTAGATGGATGCCTGTGCCAGTGTTTCCAGGGGTATCGTCTGTTGGCTCTTTTGTTGTTTCTAATCAAAGAGCTGACACCCTTTGATCATGTCAGATCACAGTATTGTACTGTAAATACTGTTAGGAAGACTAAAATATTACACAAGTACAGCTGTCTCAGATCATCTCACAGTGCTTACTTTCACACTGAGCAAGTAAAGGAAAAAATGCGTTTGATCCGATTCACTCTAAAATATGAATATTACAAATACGAAGTTTTCTAGAACCACATATAGTTCAATACAGCGAATCCAATCAGTGAGCATTTTAAAAAGTCCTGCTGGGTTTAAGTGCCAGGTTGTTGTAGAAATCCTCCTTTTCACCCAAGTTTAGAGACTCCCAGAGCAAGATAGACTTCCCGTCAGTTAGAGGAAGATCTGGTGGGGAGCTTGTGGGGCTAGAGACTGGTGTCTTTGGGGAGCGGAGTCCCTGGGTGGCCACTTTCATGGGCAGGCTTCGCTCTCCCAAGGCATGTATGAGTGTATAGGACAACCGGTTCTCCTTTGTGGCCTGTCCTCTTTCTTCTCCCCAAAGGACAGCTCAGATGGGTCCCCACACAAAATTCAAATAAATAGCCATTCATGAGAGTACAGAGGCAAAGCAAATCCTGAAACTAAGCCTTCCCTAGTTCTTTCTTTTAAGGTCCGATCTGCAGTATTTTCTTGGCACCCAGAGGAGGAAGTGGGTGTGGGCTATAGTGGATTTGTTATTCTGTGTCCTCCCCTCAGGGAAATTTGGCTGCCCTGGGTACCCTGCAACAACGTGGGCGACGTATGTGCCTTGTGCTGGCCTCTGCAGCTGCCCTCATGTCTCACCCCAGGTGTGCATTTATACCTTGGTCCTCCAGCTTGCTAATATCACCGGCCAAGCTTTCTCTAACAAAAGACACACTGTCCCTGGGACATGCCATGCATGTGACTCTTCTCATGCTGACACCAACATGCCTAATGCATTCACACCTCCTCACTTCCTGACTAGACCATTCCAGGGTACGAGTATTGCATGGACTAGGATGCTTCTGCCGGAGAAGGCAATGGCACCCCACTCCAGCACTCTTGCCTGGAAAATCCCATGGATGGAGGAGCCTGGTAGGCTGCAGTCCATGGGGTCGCTAAGAGTCAGACATGACTGAGCGACTTGCCTTTTACTTTTCACTTTCATGCATTGGAGAAGG
>NW_011489342.1:3310716-3324092 GCF_000754665.1 Bison bison bison | reverse complement strand
GCCTGGTGGGCTTCCGTCTCTGGGGTCGCACAGAGTCGGACACAACTGAAGCGACTTAGCAGCAGCAGCAGCAGGATGCTTCAGCAGAAAATCCCCAAAGAAGTGGGAGGTCAGCATGGTATACACTGTAACATCTGACTGAGTCTGCTTCTCTGCAGTTCTGTGGGCTCTCCCTCTTGGTGGATGGGCTTTGTCCTCAGCCTCACTCTCCTTTCCGTGTCAGGATGACAGCAGCAGTCCCTGGCTTCACATTTAGAAAGAGAAAAAGGGTAACATCTTCCTACTGGTTTGATGGAAAGTAAAAACACCTGTCTCAGAAGCATCCCTCCCAACAGCAGACTTTCCCGTGTCTCATTGGTCATTGTTGTGTCATATGCTCTCATATGAGCCAATCACTTGCAAGAATAGGATTTCATGGTGCACTCAGTCCAGTCATGACCCCCACTTCCTGGAACAGCCTCTCCTGGAAAAGTGAGGACAGCTGGATGGAACAGGTTTTTGTGAAGGAGGCTGGAGGAACCCAGGGTATCTGCCATAGGTATGTCATGAATGTCCTCAGCCCTTGAAATCTCCAAAGCCACCCAGAAATACTGAGAGTCCTAAGAAACCTGGCCTTTCCCAGGCAAAGGACTTAATTATAATCTAGTTGAGAATCCAGTAGTGAATCTATCCATTTTGTAATAATATTTCTCCCCTGGAAAAACATATATCTGCTTCCCTTCCAAGTTAAGGTGGCTGACAGCTTGTACGGATGCATTGTTTCACTTGTTAGTGTTTTCTGATTTGAAACATCTTACTTCATGGTTCTGAGCCATTCATTCAAAAATGTATAGATTCTTCAGCTCTAATGAAAAGTAGGACAGTGAGGGTGGAAGGTTTTGAATCTCGACCGACTTTAACACCTGAGTCTGGTGTAAGTTGGAATTGTTATATTGGAAATTCAGGGAATAATAGTAGATGATTCAACCACTCCTGGTTGCTATGGTGAGGAATTTTTAAAGCTTTGATTTGTGAGAAATAGTGATCATTAGTAGCTCTTTGTCTTTAAAACAGAGAGCCCTGCAAATGGTAAAGGCTTGAGTGGAATAAATGACTGGTGCCTAATTGGAGAAATAATCTCAGGTTATTTCCAAAGAAATGAAAAACAGGCAGGGGCTTTTGGAGAGCAGATTCTTATATTTCATTTTTATGTCAGGCCAGAGTATGCAAAAATTATTGGACAAGGAGTCATGTGACTCCCTTCTATGCTAGTTCTGCCTTGGCTTTTACTTTGCATATGGCCTGGGGACAATTACATTATCATTTTGTAACTTTTTGATGCTCATCTGTTGAATTATTAGGTCAGACCAGATCATCTCTGAAGGTCTTGAAAATTTTATGATTTTGTGACTCTGCTGATTTCCTCTTGCCAATTTTCAGTACTTTGGTGGTATGCCCAAACAGCCCTCCTTCCTCCCACACATACTTCACATAGCAGTTATCATTGGCCTCATTTGCTCCTGGCACCCAGTCTGTAAGATATGAAGAACTACTGGGTGCCTGTCCTGCACTCAATTTTCAGTCCTCACTCCAAGTAAGCCCAGAGACATCGCAAATGTGCTATAGGGAAGTACTATACAAACCTTTGGGAATTTCTTACATCTAGAAATACACTTTGCATCATAACTCAGCACATACAGACACCATGCTAAGTATACATAATTCAGTGTATCCTTATCAAGCATTTACTATGTTCTTGGTGTTAGAAATATTACAGTAGTGAACAAAAGGGACAAAAATTCTGGTGCTTATGTAGTTTCTGAATATAGAGAAATAGTAAACCAAAGAAATTATATGTACTCTGTATATTTACAAAATATATGCATCATTGTATTAGTTTTGCCAAATATCAAAATGAATCCATCTGGCAAAACTAATACAATTATGTAAAGTTTAAAAATAAAATAAAATTAAAAAAAAATATATGCATCATTATTACATATAATTTATAATTTACATAATATATTAGAAGGTGATAAGTTCTATGCAGAAAAATAAAGCAGAAAGGGAGATAGGAAATATTGGGAGTTGAGGGGGGTTCTGATTATTAAATTGTATGGTCAAGGAAGGCCTTACTGAGAAGATGACATTGATGCTGAGGAAGCCAGCATGTAGATATCTGGAGGAAGAGCATTCCAGACAGAGGGACCAGAGTTACAGACACCCACCTGTGAGCATGTGCCTGGTATGTTCCAGGAACAGGAGTAATGTCATGGATCTGGGGTAATAAGGGGTAAATAGGACTGAGCAGAAGGGGTGGGGGTGGGAAGATCATGGTGGGCTGTGTAGACCATTGTAGGGACTTTTGGCTTTTACACTGAGATTAATCATCCCTTGATAATCTATAGGGTTCCAGAAGAGTAACAGAGGACCCTGGCGGGCTACAGTCAGTCCATGGGATTGCAAAGAGTTGGATACAACGGAACACACACCCACACAAGAGTGACATGATCTGACTTGGGTTTTAACCAGGAACCATCCTGGCGTTATATTGAGAGTAGACTAAACATGAAGTCTTCGTGTAGGTGTAAGCTGTGCTTACCCCTTCATGTGTGACATGCTCTATTTTCTTTTCTGTTGCATTTTAATTCGTCTAAAAACTGATCAGTGCCCACAAATTGATTTTACTATAAGGTGTCAATGGGTAGTTCGAAAAACAGATTGCAAATTGGGTTAAAACCCCAAAGAACTGAGCTTCCTTGCTCAAGGCATGGTTGTGCTATACATGGCACCCTATGGAATCTTGTATTCACACTCAATAATAGCTTTCAAGGAACTTGTGTTCATTTTTTAACTTACATCGAATTTATGCATGCTAAGTTGCTTGATCAGTTCTTTGTGACCATATGGATTATAGCCCTCCAGGCCCCTCTGCCCATGGGATTCTTCAGTTAAGAATCCTGGAGTGGGTTGCCATGCCTTCCTCTGAGGATCTTCCCTATCCAAGGATTGAACCAGCATCTCTTACATCTCCTGCATTGGCAGGCGGGTTCTTTACCACTGGCACCACCTGGGAATCTGAACTGAATAACACTGTTTTATTAAATGCTGATTTAAGAGTTTGATTTTTCCTACATATTTAGCAGGCTTTTATTACCAATTTAGATTTTAAATAACATTTTTGTTGTTGAAGTATAGTTGATTTACGATATTGTGTTAGTTTCAGATGTACAGCATAGTGATTCAGTTTTTTTCTGATTATATTCTATTACAGATCATTACAAGCTATCGAATATAGTTTCCTGTGCTATATGGTAAATCCTTGTTGCTTATCTATTTTTTGTATAGTGGTATGTATCTGTTAATCTCATGCTCCTAATTTGTCCCTCCCCCACTCCCTCTGTCCTTTGAAAATGACTTTTTCTATAGATTATTTTAAATATACTTAAAGAGAAGGTATAGTGAATCAACTTCAATAATTATAAACTCATGGCCAGTGTCATCTAAACTCAACTTCCATAGTTTGAATTACTTTGAAGCAAGTCTCAGGCCTGGTATTATTTCATCTGTAAATATTTTAGTCGTTATCTTAAAAGATAAAAACTCATTGCAAAACTATGCTGCATTAGTATTCACATGCAAGTGTATGCGTGTGCACACACACACCAGCAATAATTCGCCCTGTGTAGTCTGATCAGCAGTATCTCTTCATCCATCTCAGGAGGGAAATGCAAGTAACTTTCACGAAATGAAGCTGTGGTCATACTTTCTTGACACTGAAGGTGGTGTTTCTGGACACTGCCAAGCCCCTGTTGAAGAAATCCTTACTGTCAAAAATGAATCACTTCAATCCTGTTCCCCTTTTATACTTTCATTTCTTCTTGAGTGGGGCCTCCTTTTCTGTGACTTTTGACTAATCAATGGTAAGAGCCTAGAGAGGCGATCCTGGGTCTTATGACCCTCGTACCACACAGTGACTTGACATGGTTTCCCACACATAGCAGCCGTCACACTTCTGTTAATGTTTTTACTTCCTGTTCTAAATTCAGAATTGGGGGAAGCCTCTCTTGGCCCTTTGACCCATCGCTCTGTTGGCCAAATGTTTCAACATCATAAAAATCTGACTTGTCTATACAGATGGCTAATAAACACACGGAAAGATGCTCAACATCACTCATTATTAGAGAAATACAAACCAAAACTAGAGTCAGGTATCACCTCATACCAGTCAGCATGACCATCATCCAAAAAAAATTTACAAATAATAAATGCTGGAGAGGATATGGAGAAAAGGGAACCCTCTTGCACTGCTGGTGGAAATGTAAATTGATACAGCCACTATGGAGAGCAGTATGGAGATTCCTTAAAAAACTAGGAATAAAACTGCCACATGACCCAATCATATGGGTAGCAGCAGTAATCTCAATACAGGGCATATACCCTGAGAAAACCATAATTGAAAGAGACACATGTACCCCAGTGTTCGTTGCACACTATTTACAAAAGCTAGGACATGGAAGCAGCATACCTAGATAGATGTCCATCAACAAAGGAATGGATAAAGAAGTTGGCTATTAATATATGTAAACAATGGAATATTACTAAGCCATATAATATTCAGTTCAGAGTGACCGAACTGAACTGAACTAAAGCCATATAAAGAACACATTTGAATCAGTCCTGATGTAGTGGATGAACCTGGAGCCTGTGATAGAGAGTGAAATAAGTCAGAAAGAGAAAATGT
The DNA here is from genome assembly GCF_000754665.1 of Bison bison bison. Taxonomy (NCBI): domain Eukaryota; kingdom Metazoa; phylum Chordata; class Mammalia; order Artiodactyla; family Bovidae; genus Bison; species Bison bison. The sequence continues at coordinate 3,319,369 of NW_011489342.1, read as the reverse complement.
TGTATATTAATGCGATGGCACTGATGAACCTCTTTACGGGGCAGCAGTGGAGATGCAGACATAGAGAACAGACTTGTGGACGCAGTGGGGGGAGGAGAGGGTGGGAAGAGTCGAGAGAGTGGCCTGGAAACATGTACATTACCATATGTAAACTAGACAGCCAGTGGGAGATTCGCTGTATGATGCAGGGAGCTCAAACCCGTGCTCTGTGACATCCTAGAGGGGTGGGACAGGGTGGGAGGTGGGACGGAGGCTCAAGAAAGGGGAGGGAAACATGTGTTCACCTATGGCTGACTCATGTTGATGTATGACAGAGACCACCAAAATACTGTAAAGCAATTATCCTCCTATTACAAATAAATTTTAAAAAAATCCGACTTGTCTAAGAAGCCTCACTTCTACCAGGATGGGAAACTTTCTGTATCAGTATTGACCCTGACAGGAGCCTTCAAGTTGATCTCTATTCTTACAGAGCCCTTTTTGTCCCTTCTGTTCCTTGATCTCCTTATCCTCAGTAGGGTGTGATGTTTATTTTCCTCTGGTAGCTCCCCTAATCTCCACTAATTCGTTGATTAATTTGATATGGGTTACATTACTGGAAACTTGGTCATTTCTGAATGTATATAATAGTAATTTCAGAGACGGGTAAGTAAATATTTGTATGTTTGAGTATATGGTGTGTACTAATCCAGTGCTGAGTATCCCTTATTTACCTAATTAATTACCCAAATTTTATATCTATAAAATTGGCAAGGGAAGTGGTCGTCCTCCAAGCCTTACTCTTTTCATCCTTGCTTTCTCCAACTTTTCTGCTTCTCTTTTCCATAAAAACTGAGTGCACACTTGTGCCAAGCCCCGTGTGTGGCTTTGGCAACACGAAGAGATGGAAAGCAGCCTCTTCGTAACATCTTGTTCAGAGTGTGTCCCCAGTGGATTGTCACTCCATAAAGGCAGCGGCCCTCAGGTCACCAGCTACTAGCAGAGGGCCATCCTCTAGTGGCTTCTTAAGAACAGTTTTGCATGAATGGCTGAATGACTGGAAATATGCACCTCATCACAGAGGAGTTTACAGCCCAAGATTTGGTCAGGAATGTGAACTTGGTGCATCTTGGTAGAACTTACAAGGCCATGATCAGTTATATTTGCAGTTGCAGTGAAACTCTTCCCTTAAATTGCTACCCCTCCTGGCCACAGTTTTCTGAGTTGTTAGTACCCTCTTAAAGATGCCAGAAGTTTGACATGGTGATTCTTACACGTGGTGGCATGGGTGTGGCCTCTGGAACGACAAGCAAGAAAAAACAGGGGGAGGGCCCCACTTTTTCCACTGTCTGCCTCTGCTGCCCATGTAGTTCTAGGAAGTTCTAGCTGGATGAGACTTTTCTTCCCTGGGTCTGCAAATCTCATAGTCTTGGGAGGCCTCCCGGATGTCCTGATTATGGGTCTCGTTTAGCCTGAAGGCAGGCCGGTAGTTATAACTCCTTACCACAAGGAAAGCATTTTTTAAAACTAGCACACAAATCTGTTTTTTTCTTCTGAGTTACAATTTTATGTTTATGCTCTGCCAGGAGACATTTACTACTGGTTAAAGAGGAATTAAAAATACTTGTTGCTGTTTTTCCAGGGCAAGGATTTACTCCGGTGGAAAGTAACGTCGTGTGTGTGTGTGTGTGTGAGAGAGAGAGAGAGAGAGAGAAAATGTCTGCATTTATGAGTGTACCAGGGTGTGTCTGTGAGTTGCTGTACGTGTGCACATGTGTGTGTCTTTGTCTGTCTGGGTTTATATTTGTATGTCAGTGTATGTCTTTGTGGGATGTGGGGTGTACATGTATGTCTTTGCATCATAAGGCAGAATCAGCACCCAGGGGAAAGAAAACTTTCAGAGGACCACAACCCATGGGATAAGTTTTCAGCTATTGTCTTTTTTTGTGGTTTTAAATTATTTGTTCCTCCTCTTGAAGTGACTGATTCAGAATATGAAAAACTTCTTTTAGAGAATGGAAAAAAAGATATCGTTTAACATTTTCATGGTTATATATAATTAATCTTATTGTGCAAACCAATTATTTTTAATCCCCAGGTGGAGCTTGTAACTCAGCCTAAATAATTCTCCAGGTATAATGAATGACAAGACATAGAGGCAAATGTCAGAGAAGCCGCTATTTGGGACTGGATCCTTTTTTTAAAAAAATAGATATTTTAGTTGCTGAGAGAGTCCTTGTAGATTCCCCTCAAAATTAAAAAAGCAAGAGAAAGAGGAAATTACAATTAACAGTCTTAAAATTCCAATTAATCCCTCAAATAGTGATTAATTTCCAGAGACATGGAGACGCTGCAGTATATCCGAGAGAAAGGAAAAGACAATTAGGATTGGGGAAATTGGTAGAGGACACTTGGGTAGGTGGAAATCCCACCAGGATTGAAGATTGCACTAGGACTGAGATAATTGACAAGGTTGGATGCCTGCCAAAAACTATGTAGCGTTGACTCTTCTTAATGGGACAAATGTGCCCATTTGGAATCCCACAAACCATGTTTTCTAAAACAGTCTACTGTCTCTTTAGGGAAAACTTCAAATAAAATCTGTTATCAAATTAGAGTGCTTTCTATGTCACCTTTTAGCTAGTCCATCATTTGGCTGAAATGTTGGTCCCCTGCCCTTCGTTGTGTTCACTGTATTCTTGGGGCTCTCCTCTCCCTAACAATCAGCATCTCAGTGAGTTACTTCAAATCTGTGTTGGTTTAAGATAGTAGATGTTTTACATGTCTGAGACCACTGCTGTGGCCTGGAAATCACAAAACCAACTGATGCGTCAACTTTTTCCTCTAAAAGGTAAAATAACACCATTGCAATTTTGGGGTGCACATTATTGAGGACATGATAAATTGGAACAAAGAGAAAATGAGCGTTATCTCATAGAGCTAGCTATACTTATCTTACTTTAGCATACAACTGCTAAGTTCAAGTGGATTCAGTTTTAAGTTGTTTGGAATTTATTTGTATGTATTAATACCTAAAATTTTAATTACGTGGTGATGAATATGGTGTTATATTTTCATGGTAGCATAGCTTTTGATCTGTTCCTTTTTTTCAGTCTACTAACAGTTCTTATTAAAAGGAAAAACTCTCTAGAGAATGAGAAATAAACATCAGAGTCCCTTAAACTTTTAAGTACATGCAGCACTTCACAGAAATAATGTTACTTGAAGTAACCATTTGTGGTCAGCTGAAAAACGTAACTTTCAGAGGGATTTGACCAACTATACTGACCTAGAAAACTAAATAAGCAGTTTGGAAACTCTGGTTTGTATGTATAATTATTTTTATATTATCTCGGGCTGTGTCTTGCAAAGAACAGACCATAGTAGTTATCTGACCTATTGCTCTAACCTTGTCTTTTTTTCAACACAGTAATTATGTAAGACTCAGCAGGTTTTTCACTAACTATATGCATGAGGGACATTCCTCAACTTCAGCAGCCCTCTCTATCCCAAGGCGGCTTAAGTGCTCTGTAATCTCTCAGTTTGAATGAAAAAGATACCTTAAATTGGGATCCGCGGTAACTTTTATAGACTCGGATGGCCATTAGGAAAATAAAAGCATTTGGCACTTTTATTAGTTAAAACGCCTAGAAAGTTGTGATGTCTTAGCTATTTTTAATTAAAATAGAAAATTAATCTTTAAGATCAAAGGGTCCTAACAATGCCTTTCGTTTGAATATAAATATTTAGTTGGGATATAGGTTACAGGATATCTTTAAGGCCCTAAGGTCCTTTGGGTTTACTGTTTTTAATTCTGGTTCTTCCTTTAGTTGCTTGGAGCACAGAAAAATGATTTCCTTTAGATTGTATACATGCTTCTAAGGATATCTGAATAAAAGATACATTTCTGATAATTTGCCATCTCAGCTTTATCTCTTGGGCAGCAGGCTGGAATGCAATAACTTAACCTGAATGTGAATGAACACAAGACGGTGTGTGTCTCTTCCTGGATTTGAAGGAATTGGCATTAAAGCAGTTTAATCAGGGTACCTTGAATGGGTTATCATCTTGATTAGCTAGAGTTGCAATTAGGAGATGTTGAACTTTCATTTAAAACATGAAAGTGACTGGTAGAGTTCAGCTTTTAATAAAACTAGGCTTAGCCTCTAGTTTTAACCCTCTAGTGTCTGTGCTTTATAGTAGGTTCTTGCTGATTATTTTATATATACTACTGCATATATATTAATTCCAGTTTCTTCATTTATCCCTGTCGTCTGCCCCCTTTCCCCTTTGATAACCGTAAATTTGTTTTCTAAGTCTGTGAGTCTGTTTCTGGTTTGTAAATAAGTTCATTTGTATTATTTTTTTAGGTTCTTCATGTTAGTGATATGATATTCGTCTTTGACTTCACCTAGTCTGATAATCTCTGCTGCTGCTACTGCTGCTAAGTCGCTTCAGTCGTGTCCAACTCTGTGTGACCCCATAGATGGCAGCCCACCAGGCTCCCCTGTCCCTGGGATTCTCCAGGCAAGAACACTGGAGTGGGTTGCCATTTCCTTCTCCAATGCATGGAAGTGAGAAGTGAAAGTGAAGTCGCTCAGTCGTGTCCGACTGATAATCTCTAGGTCCATCTATATTGCTGCAAATGGCCTTATTTGTTCTTTTTATGGCTGAGTAATATTGCATTGTATATGTTTATCACATCTTCTTTATTCACCCTTCTGCTGATGGCCGTTTAGGTTGCTTCCATGTCTTGGTTGTAGTGAACAGTGCTGCATTAAACACTGGGGGTGCATTTATCTTTTTGAATTAGAATTTTCTCCAGATATATGCCCAGTAGTGGGATTGCTGGATCGTATGGTAGTTCTATTTTTAGTTTTTTAAGGAACCTCCACACTGTTCTTCATAGTTATTGTACCAATTTACATTTCCACCAACAGTAGGAAGGTTTTCTTTTCTCCATACCCTCCCCAGCATTTATTGTTTATAGATTTTTTTTGATGATAGCCATTCTGACTGGTGTGAGGTGACACCTTATTGTAGTTTTGATTTGCATTTCTCTTATATGCCAGCAAATTTGGAAAACTCAGAAGTGGCCACAGGACTGGAAAAGGTCAGTTTTCATTCCAATCCCTAGGAAAGGCAATGCCAAAGAATGCTCAAATTACCACACAATTGCATTCATCTCACATGCTAGCAAAGTAATGCTCAAAATTCTCCAAGCCAGCCTTCAACAGTGTGTGAACCGTGAACTTCCAGATATTCAAGCTGGATTTAGAAAAGGCAGAGGAACCAGAGATGAAATTGCCAGCATCCATTGAATCATTGAAAAAGCAAGAGAGTTCCAAAAAAATGTATACTTCTGCTTTATTGACTATGCCAAAGCCTTTGACTGTGTGGAGCACAACAAACTGTGGAAAATTCTGAAAGAGATGGAAATACCAGACCACCTGACATGCCTCCTGAGAAATCTGTATGCAGGTAAAGAAGCAACAGTTAGAACTGGACATGGAACAACAGACTGGTTCCAAATAGGAAAAGGAGTACGTCAAGGCTATATTTTGTCACCCTGCTTATTTGACTTCTATGCAGAGTACATCATGAGAGACTCTGGGCTGGATGAAGCACAAGCTGGAATCAAGATTGCCGGGAGAAATATCAATAACCTCAGATATGCAGATGTTGCCACACTTATGGCATAAAGTGAAGAAGAACTAAAGAGCCTCTTGATGAACGTCAAAGAGGAAAGTAAAAAGGTTGGCTTAAAACTCAACATTCAGAAAACTAAGATCATGGCCTCTGGTCCCATCACTTCATGGCAAATAGATGGGGAAACAATGGAAACAGCAGCAGACTTTATTTTGGGGGGCTCCAAAATCACTGCAGATGGTGACTGCAGCCATGAAATTAATAGACGCTTGCTCTTTGGAAGAAAAGTTATGACCAACCTAGACAGCATATTAAAAAGCAGAGACATTACTTTGCCAACAAAGGTTCATCTAGTTAAAGCTATGGTTTTTCCAGTAGTCATGTATGGATGTGAGAGTTGGACTATAAAGAAAGCTGAGTACCGAAGAATTGATGCTTTTGAACTGTGGTGTTGGAGAAGACTCTTGAGAGTCCTTGGACAGCAAGGAGATCCAACCAGTTCATCCTAAAGGAGATCAATCCTGAATATTCATTGGAAGGACTGAAGTTGGAGCTGAAACTCCAATACTTTGGCCACCCGATGTGAAGAACTGACTCATTTGAAAAGACCCTGATGCTGGGAAAGATTGAAGGCAGGAGGCAGAAGGGGATGACAGAGGATGAGATGGTTGGATGGCATCACCGACTCAATGGACGGGAGTTGGTGATGGACAGCAAGGCCTGGTGTGCTACAGTCTATGGGGTTGAAAAGGGTCGGACACGACTGAGTCACTGAATTGAACTGAATAAGTAGCAATGTTTAGCATCTTTTCATATGCTTTTTGGCCATCTGCCAGACTTTGAAAAAATTTCTATTTAGATTTTCTGCCCATTTTTTGATTGGATTGTCTGTTTTTTGACATAGAGCTACATGAGTTTTTTGTATATTTTGGAGATTAGTCCCTTGTTGGTTTCTTTGTTTGCAAATATTTTCCATCAGTTTATTCTTGCCTTTTGCTTAGAGCCTTCTCATATCACCCAGGTAGATATAGTCAATCTACTCAGGCCTTCCAATGAAACACTGATTAGTTATTATTGCCATTCCCCAAGTTAACCACTATTCTGATTTCTTACCATAGATTAATTTTGTTTGTTTTTTAAATTTATTTGTATAAAATCATACAATATGTACTTATATACTATTTTATTCTCAACATTACATCTTGAGATTCATCCATATATTATGCCTACCCATGGTACATTCTTTTTCACTTTTGTAGAATATTCCAATTCCTATATGTTTATCTCTATGTACTTATGTATTCTGCTATTGATGAATTCTTTGGTTTTTTCTAATTTGAGATTACTATCAAAAAACGCTGCTATGAATATTATTGTATGTGCACCTATGTATGTTATCTATTATGTATATACCTACATGGAGAATTATTAGGCTGTGAGGTATGTATGTATGTATTTTTACAAGACACTGCCAAATAATTTTCTAAAATGGTTTTACTAGTTTCTATTTCCATCCAGCAGTGTGTGAAAATTCCGTATCTAGTCCACTTTCATATCCCATTTCTTCTTGACTTAAATTTCTTTTGGAGCTAATCAATTTGACTAGACTGTTAAAACCAGTGCAGTAGCAGAAGCAGCAAACAAACGTGATGGAAGAGACAGTACTAACTGATATTCCCAAGTCAGATCATCCTAAAGCCCACTTACTGAAAGAGAAACCATTAGGTGAAATTGCTGTACCATTTCAGAAGCCACTACCACTTAATCATTAACTTAATTCTTATTGACCCCCAGAAATGTCCCAATGATGAAAAATTATGATTCTTGATTAAGTGACCCTCCTGTGAAAACAGTAAATAGTGCTGCAAAAGATAGTTTTAGGCTTAGTCAGATGCCACAGTTTTAATTAAGTTACATGTGTAAGTAAGTAATGTTACTAAGTTAATGATGAGAAGAAATCTCACAGTACAAACATTTTTTTTTCCTGTTTGTTGAAGGCACAAGCTGGGTGTATTTTCTAAAACCCTGCTTTTCTTAAGGAGAAATCACAGGAGAGAAAATCAGAAGCCATTTCTGCTGTTCCTAACTTGGTGATCCTAGTCACTTAATATCTTTTGTCTCAGTTTCAAGTGCCTGCAAAAACTATGGAACATTATACCTTCTCTATTTACCAAAGGATTATTGTGAGAAGCAATTGAAATGCCTATAACAGCTAATCCATATGAGGATTTAAAGTCAACAAAGCATTTTCCACATATTCTCATTTCTATATTTAAAATAACCTTATGGTGGGTAAAATGCTATTCCAATGAAAGGTATGGTTTTTTCATACGATAAATCACATTTTTTCCTATGAAAATGTTATTTGTTGTACATCTTAGGTTGTAAGCAGAGCCCAGTACAGAGTAGTCTAGCAGTGCATTTGCTCATTCTCCTTTGCCTTCGTAGAAAGAAAGGAATGGAGAAGATGATTCATAATGAGTAAAACACAGATCATCTCCTGGAGATAGAAAATAAGGATAAAGGCAGATTTCCATTCAGGAGAATTTATTTGGGCTTTGGCAGTAATTTAAAATGGCTATTCCCTCTGTTGGCAATTTGTAGCCTGCTTGAGTTGACACCTCTGTTTTCAGTCACAGCCAGATTGCTTTTAGTTGCAGGGAATTGCTAAAGCCAGAGCTCCGAAACCCTGAATCTGAGCCCTTTTCAAATTCCTTATAGATTTAAAGCACATTGGAATAAAAATAGGATCTTCTTTCATGATTGTCATCACATACTTCACAAATTATTTAAATTAATCTACAAATTATCTAAATTAAGAGAGAGAAATAGGACCCAATTATAACATTGATTTGTTATATCTGGGCATGGCAAATTTAACCCAGAAAGATATGGTAGCTCTCAAATTAGGCAAACTTAATGTAAAGTATTTGTTGTGCTTTTATATATATATGAGATCTAAGAAAGACAATATTACAGACAGTGGTTAGTTAAGGTCAGTTAAATTCCCATATCAATTGATCCA
>NW_011489342.1:3278690-3310616 GCF_000754665.1 Bison bison bison | reverse complement strand
GGGGGGGGGGGGCGCACATGCGTGCACATGACTTCTGACTGTTTATCTGTATGGAGATATGGACATACCTGTTTTGAACAAAATCTCCATTGAATCTCTTTGTGATACTGAGTTAAATTCTAGAGAACATTAGTGCTATAGTGTAGCATCTCTCTTGGTATCCTATCCATATCATGGAAAATCTAGTCAAGGAGTCCAGCAAAGATGGTAATCCTTACTACCTAATAAGGCAGGAGACTGAAACTGATCACTTGCTGTGAGCTCTTTGAGACCCGTTTTGAGAAATCACCATTAATCACACTGGGAAAGGCGACTTACCTAACATGGGGAACAGTTATAATTACTGAGTGGGTGTTACAGTCATTGAGCTTGTGTGTAGTTAAAACATTATTCTGAGACATGTCCTACAAGCCATGGGATTAGGCCTTTATTAATAAAACTCCCCAAATGGTATTTGCAATGTGTCATTCCACTTGAGAAGATAAATAGGACAGAATTAAACTAACAGAAAGATTACTTATCTTATAATTAAGAACATTGTACAAGAATGAATTTTGAATTTATAGCAGATCCTGGGTTGACCAGGGAGACATATTAAATAACTTTCCTTTTTTAAAAAATATCTTTTGAGACATAAATTCTCTGTGGGGAAAAAACATAGAACAATGAGCTGTCTTTTCTCAATTGATTGCCTAGTGTTCCAAATGCTTTGAAAAACGAAGGGTAATTTAACATCTTAAAATGATCTTTCAGAAATCTATTATTATGAGTGGGGAAAAATGAACTAAAGTCCTAAAGTGTTTAGACTTTTGGGAAATTTCCATGATGTAAGCTTAGGTAAATCTGAAATAGTTCAGCCCACAAAGCATGGTGGCATAAAATGCAAACATGAGTCACTGATTTTTATAGTCAGCTAGAAAAGCAGCACATTTGGTGTGATTTTTTAAAAAAGAAAAATAGACAATATTTCCTGATGTGAAGACAACTACTATATTTGTTTCTCCTTGGAAACTTCAAAGAACTTTATCCTGTTTATTTACAATGCAGCAGTGACCATGTGTATCAGCTTGGGTCTGTATTTTGAGATCTTGGCTAAAATGTCATATGTTATTAAGCAAACCAAAGTAGAGAGTTGAGCAATTTCTACTATTAAGGTAAAAAAAATCAACCATACTGTTTATCTCTGATATGAATTTTCAAGTTTTCACTTAAATTATCCTGGGAATCATAAATTGGCTTATAACTTTCTTAATGTATACCCCCAAATAATTAACACATAGAATAAACTTTTATCATAAGCACAGAAAATAGATTTTGATGACCCGGTTTTTTCTTTGTTCCTCCTAAAATGAATTTCTTAAGCTTGTCTTTACTTTTCCCATCTACAAAGTGGAGAATATAAAAGGTTTCCTGAAGCTGTGATATATGTAAGGGCATCATGTTTTCGGAAGCAAGTTGGAATGTATAATTATACACAGTTCCTGGCATTCTGTGCTTACAAAAGGAGTAATAGCAGTTCCCTGATCTCAAGTCATTAGATCTGTGGGGAGACGTAATGTGGTGTTACCATTTGTTAGAATATTTTAGGGCTATACTACTTCACTGTTTGGTTTAGCATTACAACGGGCCACAACTGCTTTGGCAGAGTTAATCAGACTTGTTTCCCCCTGGCTCCCACTATAACAGCATTCCGCTGGCAGCAGGGAGCTTCTTGAAGGTGATGTCTTCATGCCTGCTGGGTACCATAGCCCACACCAGGCCATCAGCTTTTCCATTTTCATACTTTTCTGACTTGGAATGATTTTCCTAACTCAGTGATCTCCTTTCTGCCATTAGCCACCTGCACGCCATTAAGTTATCTGTTCCCTAGAGACAGAAGTGTTAAGTTCTTCAATAAGGGCTGTCCACCGTCCAGCATTACTCTCCCTTCTTGAAGCAAAGCTCCCAATTTCCTTATGGGTGACCCGTTTTTCCTAACTCTCTCCTTCCATAAAAGTTCAGAGTGTCTGAGGGTGGCTTTTAAACCCAGCTTCACAGAAAAGAGCATCAAGGATTGGGTAGGAAAGGACCCAAGAGCCATCCACCATTTGCTCTGGCTTTTGCTTGTCAGATTTAAACTGTAGTCACCTTGCGATCATCCACAAGGGACCTGAGAGACAGCAGCCACCTTGGGGCAGAGCTGAGAGATGGAGAGGTGGGCCCGGCATTAGTGTCTGAACCTGAGTCCAGGTTGGCCTTCTGGTTCCCACAGCTTTTTTTTCTTTATCTCAAACCAGTTGGAACTGGGGCTTCTATCATCTGCCACTCTCAACAGAAATAGCCTTGAGTAATCCAAACCTGATACCCGTGGTCCAAGTTCAAGAGAATTTTACCCTTTTGTTTTATCCCAGGATAAAAGGGTACTTTATTTATTTTTTTTTTTGTTTTTGAGGTTTTTTTTAAATTTTATTTTATTTTTAAACTTTACAATATTGTATTAGTTTTGCCAAATATCGAAATGAATCCGCCACAGGTATACCTGTGCTCCCCATCCTGAACCCTCCTCCCTCCTCCCTCCCCATACCCTCCCTCTGGGTCGTCCCAGTGCACCAGCCCCAAGCATCCAGTATCGTGCATCGAACCTGGACTGGCGACTCGTTTCATACATGATATTATACATGTTTCAATGCCATTCTCCCAAATAATCCCACCCTCTCCCTCTCCCACAGAGTCCATAAGACTGATCTATACATCAGTGTCTCTTTTGCTGTCTCGTACACAGGGTTATTGTTACCATCTTTCCAAATTCCATATATACACAGAAAACTTATAAGTCATTGCTTCTAATTCTCAGAGAAGCTGACTTCAAAAATGTATATATGTGTATATTTACACATACACAAACACAAGTATAGATATGTGTGTTACACCTTCATAATGTCCAGGTCAACTATTTAATTAAACTTGTTAAAGAAAAAAATAAGCTCCCCATTGGGCAATATCAGGAAATAAATACACCAAGGTAGAGAATTTGTTGTGATCAAAGTCCAAGATGGTTTGGCTGCAGGCACAGTAGCAAAGGGGGGTTGTTTGTCCCTCATGACCCCAGGTTTCAAGGAGGCCAATCCACCCACATAGCTCAGGGCAGGGTGCCAGATAAATGAGCCTCTGGCACTGGAGCCCCGTTCTCCTTCCTGAACTCTCGGTTCACGCCTACTCTTCCTTTCGCTCCCACTCTGTTCCAGTTTGGCCTGGTTTCCAGGCCTAGGGACATGCTTTCCTTTCTGGCCCATGGACTCAAGGATGGAGTCACTATCCAACTTTAACCCTTAAAGCTCTCTTTAACCCTTAACCCTACTCGCTTGGTCTGACCAGCTCCTGGAACTCTTGACCTCCTCCCTGGGCTGGGGGTGCTGTTTCAGCCTTCTTAGCAAGAGGAAGATGGGGAGAGGAAGAAAGTTGAGATGAAAGAGTAGCAGAAAGAAAAAGGGCAAAGGTAGTATATTCCCATATATGTCTTTACCTTGTCTAAAAATACTCCCCGCTGGCAGAAAAGATGAAGCTGAACATATGGCACATGCTTCTTAGTGCACCAGCTTGTAATATTATGCACTTGGATTACAAAGTCTGGATATTACAGCCATAAACATATATAAACATTTTTATGTTTTGCTTAAAAGGAAAAAAATCACCAATGATATATTTATCCTAATGAGTGGATTAACAAAATCAATTAACGGTATTCCCAGGTTCTAGGCAGAGAATCCCTTGGATAGCAAGGAGATCAAACCAGTCAGTCCTAAAGGAAATCAGCCCTGAATATTCATTCATTGGAAGGACTGATGCTGAAGCTCTAATACTTTGGCAACTTGATGCAAAGAGCCGACTCATTGGAAAATACCCTGATGCTGGGAAAGGTTGAGGGCAGGAGAAGGGAATGACAGAGGATGAGGTGATTGGATGGCATCACCTGTTCAAAGGACATGAGTTTGAGCAAGCTCCGGGATGTAGTGAAGCACAGGGAAGCCTGGCCCAAAGAGTGGACACGCCTTAGCAACTGAACAGCAGCAAATAGAGAGAATGTTGCCCACCTCAGTGACATAGGACACAGCGGCAGTAGTGATGATGGTGTTCCTCATTGGTTTGATGGTCACTGTTTGCCACAGCTGTGTTTTCTGGGATAGAATCCTAGGACTGGAAGGAACCCTTAGATGAGGGATTGGAAAACTAGTCCCCTGACCAAATCCAGCTCCCCTGTTGTCGAGTTTTATTGGAACCCACCCATGCCCATCCACTTAAGTGTTGTCTGTGGCTCTTTTGCATACCCTGGCAGAGGTGAGTGCCTGGGGCAGTGACTATAAGGTTGATAAAGCCTAACGTATTTGCTTTCTGGTGTTTTAAAGAGAAAATTTGCTGACTTTGCTTTAGAAGGTAATTTAAATTCATTAGCCTACTTTCTGATTGTGTTTTTGTTATGTCAGAAAAGTGTTTGCCCAGTTAGTAATGATTCCTAGGGATGAAGATTGTGTTGTCTCATTGCTATACCAACTCTTCCTAACCAAAAATTCTTTGCAAAGATAGCTTAACTAAAACCTTCATGACACAAGGTAGACCCAATTCCTCTTCTTTTGTCTGTTTGTTTTTCTTTTAGCTGCTCAATGAAAACTGTTCATATATTAAAAGAAACTGCCTAATTTTTGTCTCCCCCTCTCCTCCCAAAACCCACAGGATAAAATCTATCGCTTTTAACGTTTCAAAAGAATTTTTTTTTTGTGGTTTGTTTACAAAACCTTTTCCATTCTCCTTGATGACTTTTCTTTATTATACTGAGAATTGGACATTTTATTTTGATAATATTTACCTGTTACAAAGTGAATTCAGGTTCATAATCAATTTGCATCTCAAAATATCTTGGGAGGTCAGCTAGGGTTTTTACTATGCCCATTTTTCAGGTAAGGGACAGTCCACTGTTTAAATATTGTCACTGTGTTATGCGGCCACAGCAAGCAGTGGAGGAGAATGTGGTTAAATTAGCAAAAATCCATCACCGGCAGGAGAAAATGTGTGTGTTTCTCAGGGAGGAAGATGTTCAATGGTGTCATCTTTCTGTCCAAAGGGGAATATTATCTACTTATCTTTTCTGTATTACTAGAGCCAGCCCACCTCCTTCCCTGTTTTGTCTGTACTGTTTGTTCTGATGTGCTAAATTTAGTAGTCCAGTTTGCCCAAATTACTTTGATTTTGGAGTCTGTCTTTGAAGATATTCTCTGCTGTCCTCTTTTCTCATCATCATTTGATGTTAACATGAAACTCTTCTTTGAGTCATTAATGAGAATATTAAGCAACAGAAACAAAGTGGTATCTCCTTAATAGTTACATATCGTTCTCAACCAAGCACAAAGATCGTGTAGGGGCACTGCTGTGGAAATATGAAAAAACAATCGTTACTGTACTTTAGGCGTGGTTATTTTCTAGCTTATTTACTTTAGCCTTTTAGATGTTTCTTTGGGGACCAAACTGTAGCTCTGGTTCTATCATCAGCACTTTAGATGATCGGTTGCAGCGTATCAGGGAGACATGTAGGCTGCTTCTTGGGCATTCTGCATTTGTAGTTAAATTTAACAGTGTTTCCTATTTTGGTTGTATGTTGCCTGTTGTTCACCTTTTATCCTGGCAAACGATCATGATTCCTATACACACAGATCATCTTACTAATTAAGTTTCTCATTGTGTGGCTTCAGGTTATTGCAGTTTAAGAAGTTATTTTTATTACCAATAATATTAGTCAATCATTTGAAGGCTAAACCACTTTTCTGTACACAAAGAGCAGCAACTTTTCCCTTCAGTGTATTTGTTTCTGAATCATACAGTTCCTGGTGATTGTGTTAGGAGCAGAAAGGGCCCACTTGGGTTATGAGACCCCAGGCTGGAACTGAGAGATGCCAGTGAGGACATTCATCCTCGGATTTGTAAACAGATTTGTAAAACTAGGGCATTTTATGAGGACATTTTGGGGAGAAAATAGATTCAGGACTTGCTGTCATCTTTATAGTCAGAATTAGAGTGAGATGGGACTAAAATAGGAATTTCTCTTTTCTTACCCTTTCTTCCAGTCTTCCTTTAAAAGCTACTTAAAAAAAAATTTCCTTTGTATTTTCCTAACCTTCTCTCTGGTTTAGTGGCCAGCTCTTATTCTCATCTCACCAGAATTTCTTCTCATCCTTTTATGTGCACAGCCAGGAAGCCTTCCTAAATCACTCTCTCAGCATCACAGCTGCTTTCTCCCTTTGAGAAACAATATACTCCAGCTCTTCTTTTTTTTCCCCTGTAGAGTTACATTCAACAGATACAATTTCCATGTCTAAGAAGCAGTCACCCTTGAATTCTGCAGACTTAATTTCATTCTGGTAGCTTCAAACCTGCAAACAAAATGAGTGACCTGATACATATTTCCATTCAAGAACAGAGGTGCGTTATTATTTTTTTTTGTAGTGCTGGGGTTTGGCTGAGGCCATCACTTTCCATCTGAGCTGACCATGTGTCCTTTTGTGTGCACTCACATATTTTAGAGTTATCGAATGTCTGTTGAATGCAAGATGCCGTTAAATTTTGCAGGCTTCTAACTGTTATTTATACTCCCCGTGAAAACTTCAGTTATTTTTATGACAAGCATTATTTTAGAGGGACAATGGTGACAGTGGCTATTCATTGATGATTTTCATTCAGTGGTCCTCACGCATCTATAACATGTAGCAGTCTTTATAACATTTCTTATATGACTTCATTTCCATTGTCCTGTGTTTTTTTTGCTGGGAGGTTTATGTTATTTCTACAATTTATATTGTTTTTATTTGCCCAACTAGTGTCCTTTTCTTTAATTTTTCTCAATGTTATATTAAAGAACAAACTGGTCACAGAGGTTCAGAGCTTGGGTTCCAGAGTCTGTGTGCCTGTTTTTAAAACTCATCCTGCCATCAAAGTAGTTGTGTGACCTGGGCAAGATATATTGTCTCTTTGTGCCTTAATTTCACTTTCTCTAAAATGGTGTTAATAATACTACCTAACTCCTGGGGTAGTTGAGAGATTAAATGAGTTAAGTCATATTACCTGTTTCAAAAGAAGCCTGATATACGGTAAATGCTCAACACTGGCAGCTATTATCATATTCATTGTTCTCTCCCAAAGAGTAAGAACTATTTGAAACATTGTTTTTCTTCAAAATCCCTTGCAAAATCTCATAATAAAAATGGATACTCAAGGACCGTGTTAAGTAACTGTGGCAGGCAGAATAAGGGTCCCTCAAAATGTCTACATCCTACTCTTTGTAACCTGTGAATGTGTTTACATTACATGACAAGGAAACTTGAGGTTTTGAAGATGGAATTCAGGTTGCTGTCAGCTGACTGGGATGGGGAGATTACCTGGATCTTCCCACTGGGCCCAGTGTATCACAAGGATCCTTTAAATATGGAAGAGGTAGACAAAGGAGTCAGTGGCAGAGGAATTTGAAGTAAGAAAAACTCAGTGAGCTATCGCTAGCCTTGAAGATGGAAGGGACCACCAGCGAGGGACTGCTGGGCAACCTCCAGAAGCTGGAAAGGGCAAGACAGTGGATTCTCTTTTCCCTTGAGCCTCCAGGAGGAACACATCTCGGACAATGCCTTGATTTTACACCACCAAGACCCATTTTAGGCCTGAGAACAGTCATATAATAAATATATAATATAAATGTATAATACATTTATGTTAAACAATCAAGTACGTGGTAGTTTTTTAAAGAACTAATAGAAAATTAATACACTGACCACTGACTGAATAAAAAGATGAATTTTTTGAGACAATGATACCAAAAAAAGATACCAATGTAAGAATTTGTCCTGTAAGAAGACATAATGGCTAGAAACATTTTTTAAAGCAGTGGATTTTACACATTCCTTGGTCAGAATCATTCCTTTAAAAAACAGCTCACATGCAGGTAAACATAAAGTTTTGCATAAAATGTAGTAAGGCCCACAGACCACATGCAAACCCTCCATTGACCCCAGGTTATAATCCTAGATTTGTTCAGAATTTGGTAAGACTCAGCCAATGACAAGTTTTTAATGATGACCTAGGAGCATTTGCTATTGGACTGTCAGAGTTGCCTGGTACTTTGCGGTTCTTCTGAGTCGCTGAAGACTCTATAAATGCTAATTAAAGCTACAAGGTAATTTAGACGTTTGGACCATCTTTTCGGTAAAGTTGAAAGTTTAGAACCTTATTCTCTGTTTCTCAGTTTACTGTAGTAATGTTATCCCCAAGTCACATGATCCTTCTGTACTCATATTCTCCATTTATAGAAAAGATTCATCATAGCTTAAGTAATTAAACTGCTGTTTTAAAAGGTGATTTGGATGCTACAGTAACATTTGTGTGGTGGTTACCTTTGGCTGTGCTTGTGCTTAGTCACTCAGTCATGTCTGACTCTGCAGCTCCACGGACTGTAGCCCACCAGGCTCCTCTGTCCATGGGGATTCTCCAGACAAGAATACTGGAGTGGGTTGCCAAGCCCTCCTCAGTGAGGAGGAGGTGAAAATAAAGCATACCTTTAGTATCCCTTATTCCAAGGTTTTGTTTGTTTTGGAGCAGTCATGAAAACATATTTTGTCTTTGTATTATAGGAAGCGCTGGAATTTATAGGAGATTGTATAGGTGTTCTGTGTGCTGGTATGGTTTCATTCATTCATTCAAGAAGTTTTGATTCAAGACCAACTAAATTCCAGGCATGGTACTGGGAATGAGGGATGCCAATGATAAAGAAACTACATAGACTCTGTTCTTGAGTTTACAGTCTTCTTGTGAGCTTCATTAAAAAGTAAAATGCTCCTTGGAGGTATGGTTTAAATGTCACAGCCATTGTGCACTTTATAGTGAGTTGAGTTTACCAGATCTTGTCTAAAAAATAAGTTTTCACTGGAGGAGGAGAAGAGGTTAGAAGTGCAATAAGAGTCAAGGGGGAAAAGTAAGATTTCTGTAAGGAGATAAGAAAGAATGACAAGAGCGTCATGGAGTCAGTGAATAATCATTGTTGTTGTTGTTTAGTCACCAAGTT
Source organism: Bison bison bison (assembly GCF_000754665.1). Classification (NCBI taxonomy): domain Eukaryota; kingdom Metazoa; phylum Chordata; class Mammalia; order Artiodactyla; family Bovidae; genus Bison; species Bison bison. The sequence goes on along the minus strand of NW_011489342.1, from coordinate 3,301,546 downwards.
GTGTCCAACTCTTTGTAACCCCATGGACTGCAGCATGCCAGGCCTCCCTGTCCTTCACCATCTCCCAGAGTTTGCTCAAACTCATGTCCATTGAATTGGTGATGTCATCCAAACATTTCATCCTCTGCCACCCTCTTCTCCTTCTGCCTTCAGTCTTTCCCAGCATCAGGGGTTTTTCCAGTGAGTCAGCTCTTCACATCAGGTGGCCAAAATTATTGGAGTTTCATTTTCACCATCAGTCCTTCCAGTGAGTATTCAGAGTTGATTTTCTTTAGAATTGACTGGTTTGATCTTCCTGTCCAAGAAACTCTCAAGAGTCTTCTCCAACACCACAGTTTGAAAGCATCAATTCTTTCACTAATATTGGATTTCTCTTCCAGTGGATCCAAACTGTTCTTTAAAAGTTCTGGTAAAGACTGTGTAAGTGACAGAGAGGGTGTGGAATGGACACAGGTAGCTGATGTGACCCACTCAGACCTGGCTGGAAGCCCATCTTTGTGACTCATTGAAGACACAGGTTGCATTAGCAAGTCTGGCATTTCCCACAGGCTCTCCTGGACCTTGTCATGGCTGTTTGTAAGACTGAGCCTTTAAGATGATTGAGACCTATCACAAAAGGAGCTGTGATTTCACGAACAACTTCACTCTCTCTGCTTTAGCTTGGTTGCTAGAACCAGAGCACGTAGAACATTCTCAACCATGATTTCCTGAAGGACTGGATGAGGGAGTGAGAGAAGAGACATGTATTCATTTCCTGTTGCTGCTGTAACAAATTACCACAAATCCAGTGGCTTAAAACAACACACATTTGGTTTCTTGTAGTTAGTTTTCGAGGGTTATCATTCTCACATGGGTTAGCAGAGGTGCATTTTGAAGGTTCCAGAGGGAAATCTATTTTCTTGCCTTTTTCAGTCTCTAGAGGTTTCCCCTACTCCTTGATTCCTGGTTCCACATCACTGTGTTATCTGCTCCAGTTCTCATGTCTCTTTCTCTCTGTCACCCTCCTGACCCCTTCTTACAAGGACTCCTGTGATTATGTTGAACCTACCCTGATAATCTAGGATAATCGTCTCATCTCAGAATCCTTAACTTAATCACCTCTGCAAAGTCCCTTTGGGCGTGGAAGGTAACATTTTCACAGGTTCCAGGGATTAGAAGTGGGCATCTTGGGGCATTATTCTGCCTACCACACAGTGTTGAGGATGTTGGCACCCAACAGCCAAAATGTTTTGCTTAAGGCCTTGAAACCAAAACCTCAGCCCCATCCAATTTTGGAGCCAGACAAGCCTTTATAACCCCATTTTCCATTTCCCATTATAATGAACGTGATATGAAATGTTTTAATGTGAATAGAATTAGCAGTGTCTTATCTCACGTTTGGCTCAGTGGGGAAAGTTGATGGAAAACGGCAGATTTCCAGGCTATTTGCCTTGCCTTTGCAGGTCTGTAAATTCCTCATCAGATTCCAGACTGTTTCAGTAAGTCCTCATCCCGTTGCCTTTTAGAGTGAACTTCACACTGTTTTTTTGGACAGACATGACAGGCCTTTTCAGCACATGTTTTTCTAAAGCTGTTATGAAGATTTCAACTCTCTGTTCTCATAGTTAGGTGTCATCACGGAGCTTTGCTTTTTTTCCCCCGGATAACTCCAAAAGTCTGGTAGAAAAGAGAAGGGTGGGAGGCGGGGAATGAGCATTTGACTAGAATAAAGGCCATTGCCCAAAACCTCCCTGGGTTCCTTTCTGTCTAACATCTACCCTCCAGGCTAAAGCAGTGAGAAAAGCAGGTCTCAAGGCCAGGCCTAGAGGCCAGAGATCAGCTTAGAGCCAGGAGATTAGGTAATGGACCAGCAGCCTCAGGACCTGACAGAGGCCCCAAAGCTAGACAAGCAAAAGCTGCAAAGAGGAGGACAAAGGAGAGGCTGAGTAAAGGGTGGTGCAGAGTGGACAGTCTTGTGCAGGAAACATTCTCTCTATGGTATCTTTTCTATATGATTCCAAGGGGCCAGAGCAAGATCTAAAAGGAGCAGGCCTGGGCTTTGTATTGCACAGCATTTTTTTTTTTTTAACTTTACAATATTGTATTGGTTTTGCCATATATCAACATGAATCTGCCACAGGTATACACCTGTTCCCCATCCTGAACCCTCCTCCCTCCCTGTACCATCCCTCTGGGTCGTCCCAGTGCACCAGCCCTAAGCATCCAGTATCGTGCATCGAACCTGGACTGGCGACTCGTTTCATATATGATATTATACATGTTTCAGTGCCATTCTCCCAAATCATCCCACCCTCTCCCTCTCCCACAGAGTCCAAAGATTGTTCTATACATCAGTGTCTCTGTTTATATGGTGTTTTAAGTTGCTGTTACTCCATCATTTGAATCTTTGTCACTTGCACTTTGACATCTCCCCTTTTTAAAACTAAAGCTAATATTAAAGTCCTAATATGTGTATTATCCTCAAATGTAATATTGTCAGGCAAACTAGTAAATAGCTTTTTCCACTGGGAATGATCATATGTAAGTATGATCTTAAGAATATAGAATATATATATACACACACACACACATTTTATTTAACAGTTATTTATTGATCATCCAATCTTGGTTGAATTATGTGCCAAGGGTTCTTCTAGGCACAGATGATACAGTATTTAACAAACCACATCAAAATCCTGTCTTTGAGATGTTTATGTTCTACCTGGGAGTGACAGACTACAAACAAAAATAGGTTCAAGTTAGTGAAGGAGAAATAGACGTGGATAGGGATGTAAAGTATTGAAGAGAGTTGAATCTGAGATCAGGTGATCAGAGAGGGCTTTCCTGAGATGGAGGCATTTCTGTAAAGTCAGAAGGAATTGAGGGTGGTGGCCAGTAGATATCAGAGGAAAAGAACGAACCAGACAGGGAAACAGTGAGTACAAAGACTCTGAGGTGGGCATATGCCTGGAACTTCAAAGAACAGCAGAATGGCCATTGTGGCTGGAATAGAGCGAGCAAGGCAAGGAGGGTTGTAAGAGATGAAGGCGGTCTGTCTGAGTAGAGGGTGGTTCACAGATCTTGAAGCTCCTAGTAGGAGCTCTGTTCATCTCATTGGCAGGTGCTGGGCAGATCAATCATGCAACTTGACTTTTATTTTCACAAGATTGTTCTGACCTCTGTGTTGAGAACGAATGGCAGGGTGCATGGGCGGAATTAACGGTAACATTAATGGGGCTATTTCAGTAATCTAGGAGAGAGACAATGGCTTGGACTAGACTGATGGCAGTGGGGCTGGTGACACAGGGTTGAATTCCTGGGATGTTTTGAAGATAGAGCTAGACAGAATTTGCTGATGGACTAGACATGGAAATGAAAGAATGTGGAGTCAGGGGGGACAGCAAAGTTTTTGCCCTGAACAACTGGAAGAATGAATGGAAAAGATGGCAGGAAGAAGAGGCTTGGGGGAGACCATCACTGGTTCAATTTGGATATTCAATTTGATATACTCATTAGGCATGTCAAATAGGCAGTTGGATTTATGGGTCTGGAACTCAGAAAAGAGATTCTATCTGGAGATATGAATTTATATTTATATATACACATATACCATAAAGCCATCAACTCAGTCCCCACCATCACACTTCCTAAAAACCATTCATTCTAGCCTACACTTGTCACTGCTCTTCACTACAGTACCTTTGCCTAAGTAATGAAAATGTTATAGAAAGCTCTTGGCCTCGGTTCTGGACTTCTTCCCACATTCTGATCTGATTCTTCCAGTTCCCATCTCCTTCCATCAGAGCTTGTATTCTCTTGCTGAGCCTAGCCCCTGAGGTTGCAAGCTTAGTTACACTCCAGAGACATACACTCCAAACTCAGTGCCCAGGAGGTTAACACAACTGAGTGAGGCGGGGAGTGTGATACACCTAACTATGGACAGCAGCACGATTCAGCTCCCACAAGGCACTTCTACCAGGGAGGGGAACCCATTGTAGCCAGCTCTAAAAATCAAGACAGAAATCTGTGATTTTAAAAATGTTTTTAAACATTGGCAGCTAACTTACACATTTTGTTCAAGACTCTGTGGGCCAAGCAGAATATATCTGGGGACCAAATCTAGTCTACAGGCCACCTGCCCATCAGTGAGGAGCCTGTTGGACAGGCTGCCTGGTTGGGTTTGGCTCCTGGACAAAACCACTTGGATTGTCCAGCTTGGTTTCCCGCAGTGCAGGCAGAGGGCATGAACTATGCACCCTTGGGAGGTTCCCAAGGAACGCTGTTCCCTGGGCCTGGCTCCTTAAGGGCCTGCTTTTCTGGAAAGGACAAGATACTTTCCCCAGCACGTCTCTGGAGAACATTTTATGGTCTGGTTTCCCTTCATCCTGTCCCTCCTGATGTTGTAGCTCATTTCAAAACCAGAATGAGTATTGATCCGATCTCATAGGTGAGACAGGTAGAGAGTATTGAATCAGTTCCTCTGTCTGAAATACTTGATGGTAAAAAAAAAAAAGATTGCCAAATAGTAGCTGAATGACAATCTGAGAGAGAAAGTTAGTCTGAGGGCAGGTAGAGAAAACTATATATTTTTTCAACAATTATATATTGAATACTTGCTAGGTGCCAGGTTTTTTTTTTTTCCACTATGTGCTGTGTGTACCAAAAAAATAAAATGCAGTCTGCTCCTAAGAAAGTCACAGCCTAGTAGAGGAGATAAATATGAAAGGAAAAAAAAAAAAACTGTAGCAGAGTGAGGAGAGTAGCAGGGCAGGAATGCCACAGAGCAAAGACCAAGGATAGAGGGAGGGTCAAAAAGGCTTTTTGGAGGTAGTGAGGGCTGGGTCAAATTTTGAAAAATGAGAAGTCTACCAGGTAGACTACTGGGGAAAGGCATTCTAGAAAAATGACTAGCACGTACAAGGTTTCAGAGGTATGGTATAACATGAAGTTAAAGAACTGTAGTCTTTGCAACAGCTTAAAGTGTGAAGGAAAGGGCAAAGCCCAGCATGAAACAGCAGGGTGGGCGAGAGTGCCGGAGACCAAGACCTGAAAGGCTTTGTCAAAGAGGAAGAAGGAAGACTTCCCTGGTGGTCCTGTAGTTAAGAATTCACCTGCCGATGCAGGAGATGAGGGTTTGACCCCTGGTCAGGGAGGATTCCACATGCCACGGGGCAGCTAAGCCCAGGAGCCACAACTACTGAGCCCGAGCCCACATGAGTCCGTGCTTCACAACCAGAGAAGCAATTGCAATGAGAAGCATAGTCCCTGTTCCCCAAAACGAGAAAGCTCTCAAGTAGCAAAGAAGACTCAGTGCAGCCAAAAATAAATTAATTAAAATTATTTTAAAAAGAGGAAGAAAGAGGATTTCAGTGTGTTCCCATCTTCTCTAGAGGGCTGCTGTGGCAAGCATAGTCTTGGTTGAGAGGCAAGCAAATGAAAATCCCCTTTCTTCCTCCAAAATGTATGCCAAGAGGAGCGCCACAACCAATCTGAAGCCACTTAGAAAGTTTGATGTAACCTTCATTAATTCCCTCGAGAACTGCCATTCATATAAGACATAGAACATAATAATATCAAACACTCACATGGTGTTTACTCTGTAAGACATTGTCTCAAGGGCTTTATGTGTAATGCATTCCTGTAACTCACTGAATTCTCAAAACCACCCTATGATGTAGTAGGTCCCTGTGTAGTTAAGTGACTTGTCCAAGGTCCTATGGCCTGTAAGTGACAAAGCAGGAGTGGAACCCAGGCAGGCTACCTCTGCAGACCTTGCTTTTGACTGTTCTTTTATAATGTTTCTGTCTGTAACCTCGTGGTCTTTTTCATCAGAGGCTTTGGAAGGCAGGTGGCAAATGTCCAGCAACCAGAAATGGGGCTGTTCAGATCAGATCAGATCAGTCGCTCAGTTGTGTCCTACTCTTTTCGACTCCATGAATCACAGCACGCCAGGCCTCCCTGTCCATCACCAACTCCCGGAGTTCACTCAGACTCACGTTCATCAAGTCGGTGATGCCATCCAGCCATCTCATCCTCTGTCGTCCCCTTCTTCTCCTGCCCCCAGTCCCTCCCAGCATCAGAGTCTTTTCCAATGAGTCAACTCTTCGCATGAGGTGGCCAAAGTACTGGAGTTTCAGCTTTAGCATCATTCCTTCCAAAGAAATCCCAGGGCTGATCTCCTTCAGAATGGACTGGTTGGATGTCCTTGCAGTCCAAGGGACTCTCAAGAGTCTTCTCCATCACCACAGTTCAAAAGCATCAATTCTTCGGCACTCAGCCTTCTTCACAGTCCAACTCTCACATCCATACATGACCACAAGAAAAACCATAGCCGTATAAAACCATCTCTTTGGCATTGTTGGAAATAACAATTATAAATGTGAAAGGTCAGAGACCCTGCCTTCATTCAAAGGCAGTGGGAGCTGCACATTTACTTGTGGCTGCCTGCTGCAAACTGTGGACTTGGATGTCATCATGTTTATAAGAAATTGAGCAGTCCATGGCAGCATCTTCTAAGGCAGTCAGCAATCTGTTGGAAACAGAACAGGTTTCTCAGTATTTTAGATAATTTTCTGCAAGAACTCTGAAAGTGAAAGTGTTAGTCACTCAGTTATGTCTGATTCTTTGTGACCCCATGGACTGCAGCCCACCAGGCTTCTCTGTCTGTGGACTTCTCCAGGCAAGAATACTGGAGTGGGTTGCCATTCCCTTCTCCAGGCAAGACCTCTGGAGGGCTGAATTCAGGTGGGTAGACTCTTTAAATAGAGTAAGTACCCATTATGTTCAGAAAGAACTGCAGTTTCTCTTTGATGCATGTCGTGTGTTAGTTAAGAGCTGTCTTGGATAAAGAAAGGTAGAAGTTTAAGTGCTGAAATCCTGAAATGAGAGTCTTTGATAGTTGTTTGGAGAAATCTGTTGCAATGACTTTCCTTCTTAAAAAAAAAAAAAGGGCAAAGAATCAGATGGTATATTTCTATGAGGAAAGCAGTAATTGTGGTTCTCAGGGTGAATGCTATTCTTTTTATAGCATTTCAACTTTTTTTGGAAATAAATTTCAAACCTTCTATACATGTTAAAAGTATTCCCAGGTGGAGGGAAACGAATCTATTTCATGAATGCCTTCATTATTTACATAATCAAAAAAACAAGCATGGAAATTAGTATCACTGAGAGAGATTTGTAAAAACAGACATATTTTGTGTCTTCTTTGAGATGGCTTCATTTTCTTAGAATTCCATTGTAATCTAGTCAGTTAACAACTACATTTTAAAAATATGGCAATGGTAGGAAATTACCTTTCAGAAAGCATACCTTTTTTTCAGTGCCATGAAGAAACACACAAAAAGCAACCAAAAAAGCAGCCTTTTAAAAAATTGCTACTTCTGTTCTTATGTCTCATTTTTCATAGAAAAAAAATCCCATTTCTTGCATTTTCCACCAATTTGAGATCATTGTAGTTCACCTAATGTAGGTGCATTTCACTTTGGGTCACAGGCATAATCCTGAATTATATACAGATCAGAGTTTCCTAAGTTGAACCATTCAGTACACACTCAGCTAGAAAGAGCTCCTCACTTGAAAGGGGTTCTATAGGGAGTCCTTTTGGGAAATGAATAAAACACTTCAGATGAAAGTATCTCAATATCCCCATTTTTAAAATTCAGATTTCAATATACCAGTTTACCATAAAGCAGGCATGCTTGTATATATAAGTGACATTGTTTTACTTTGTGGATGTTATACAGATTCTGAATTTGTGGATCTTAAAATACTCCAGAAAGTGGCTTGTGAAATTTGGGCAGATAGGTGTTACCACTTGTTGGGTTGGAACAAATGACAACAGGGAGCCAAGAAAAATTTTGCCAAGTCTCAAGACTGTCGAGGGAAGAAAATCCTAGTTCCCACGTTTGTTGTCAGTGTGCCTGCCATTATATCTTTTCCATCTAAAATTACATAATTTAAATAAGTCTGAAGTTAATTGCAGTCCACTGTTATCTCACATCTATTTTTAGACACCAAAAGTGCACCCACGTTGGACTGGACTACCAGGCCGAGTCTCAGCAGGATCTGAACATTCAGTGCCTCTTTTTTAGAAAGAAGTTGCCCTGAGTAACAGCACACTGGATTGTTCTATTGTTAATGCTAAGGAGGGAACTTCCTGATTTTTTTGCATTTTTATTTAGTGGTTTCTAAACTAAAAAGGAAATATTGAATGGTGCTTAATTTCAAGTCTATGGGTTATATATTATTTGCTTCTCCCACACCCACTTTCCCCTTTCCCTGCCATTTCGTAAGTGGTGTGTTTACTTATTTATGCTCTGGTGCTCTAAATTCCGAGGCTGGGATTTCCCCTTCTCCTTCTTGGTTGTGATTTTAATGTAGAAGAGAAACTGCTGGGGAGAGAAGGTGGCAAAGAGAGCAGGGGTAGCCGTGGTTAACCATCCTCATTGGCTGGGGGCAAAACGTCTGAAGTTATGAAGGACACAGCTAACCTCCCAAATGAAGGGATGCCCCAACCAAGGGACTCCTGTAAAGTGAATGAATCCTCCCCAGTCATTTCCATTATTCCCTGTAAGAATTTCAAAGCAGGCATGATAGTATTAAGGCAGCAGGGTTGAGCCCCTGGGTTTTGTGTCCAGGAGCAGAGCAGCCTCCTGGCAGACTGGAAGGCTGTGTTGAAAGTGGTGAGGCTGGGTCTAGACTCAGTAGGAAAAAGTGCCCTGGTCGATTAGAAATGTCTGCTTTGGGTGAGGGATAAGGAGGTGTCTTGCATATGACATATGTTGTCATCTCCCTGCAGTGGGTGTTCTAGCTCTGATTAATAATTAGGAAAACAGCATGTTCATCCCAATTCTGTCTCTAATGAGCAGTGTAACTTTGGGCAAGTTAACTTCCCTTGGACTCGCTTTCCAGGCCTTTCTGAGGGGAGTAGACTATACGAACCTTCCAGGTCTTAGAGTCTGTGAACCCAGGCCAGGTCACGTGTGCTGTCCATTGTTCTTTTCCAGTCTGACCTTGTACTACTTTTCAGGCGGTGTCTTCAGTTTTCTACACTTATGTTCCAGGCCAGTTATCCACGTTTTCTTCAACATGCTCCATACTTTACTGTTTTGATCTCTTTGCTTCAGTAATGTTGCTAAATGTCATGCCTCTGCCTTCCCCCTCTTCTTTGATTATCAAAACCCTGCTCATTTTCTAAGACCCCGAGCCTCATAGAACATTTTTTTCTCATGGGACCTTTAATATTCAACAACTTATTCCAACTGGCTTGCCTACATATCCTGCCTGAAATTCACAGAGGGCAGGATTTGTGTTTCATTCATTCACTTTACTGCCAAATCAGGCTAACAAATTGTAGTAAACATTTTTTTAGAGAGGGAAACAAAAACTAAGGAACAAGGATAGAGATAATGTGGCAAGCAGATTCATTTAAGTTAGTACTTGTTGAATTTGAGCAAAACAGGATGGCAGGTACTTCAGTGGGGACAAGAGAGGGTAAGAAATAGTCTATTTTCAAGGAACTTGTGAATCAATTATCATCACCATCACCACCATAGCTTCTATTTATTTAATGCATATACTTTACCACATCCTTTACCTTTATCCTAAATTCTTAAAACAAACTTGCAAGGTGTTATCATCTCTAGTTTACTGATGAGGAAGCCAAGACCCAGAGAGTTTAAGGGACTTGCCCAAGGCCACATAGTTGGTAAGGGTATGACTGGCTTCAGCACTTCTGCTCATTATAATATATCCTCTCTAGTGGGGAGCATATGATAAGGAGGGGCAGTCCCTGGGAATACTCTGCTTTCTCATCTTCAGGCCTTTGCTCACAGTCATCAGGCCACTTGGAACACCCTCCTTTTCCATAACTCTCAGCTTGTGGAAAGGTTTTCCATGCTTCAAATGTGTCTCAGATATCTCCCTCTTAAAGTGTTGCCTGCTTCCCTTTTCCAGCTGGGGCCCTGGTAACGTGTAAATCTGTAAACATGTAAAATGAATGAATGCATTCATGCCAACTTCATCTCGTTTTTCATTATTAAGTTTCTAAGAACATCTCATGCAAAGTGAGGAGAGAATTCTTTTCCCTTCAACAAACATCTACTGAGCACTTGGCAGGACTTTGATAACATACAGAGGAAGACTCCAGCATTAAAACAACTGTTCTCTGCTTTACAGGAGAAGAGGTTAGGGTGACACCCATGATGAGATCATCGTCTGGGATTTATGTTGCATGGAGAGAATTACTTCTTGCCTCGGGCAGAAGCAAAGAGGTTCCCAGACTTCTCTTGTCCTCTTTCTGGTCCTGATCCACACAGCCCAGGGGGCTGGGGATGGGGAGGGAGATGGGCACTGGGTTGGAGTGGACAGTCTCAGAAGGAACTGATTTGCTGAGAGTTGCACAACAGAATAGGTTTCTGGAAGCATGTCAGAGCTTCTTCCCTCCATCCAGGAGTGAAGGGTCAATGTAAGGCTGCTATTGGCAAAGTTTGTATTCATTGATCTTCCTGCGAGTAAGTGGTGAGGTTAGTCTCTCTGTCTTCCACAGAGGCTCAGTTTTTTGAGCCACTGCTCACAGTGCTATGGATTCAAAGGTTAATAAGGCATAACTGCAGCTGGGAAGCAGCTCACATAACTTCAGTCTCACGCATCATGTGTGGGTCATGAGGGGTGTGCCCCTAATACCTTTAGAGACCGGAGGAAGGAGCGATCTGTCATGCCTAGAGAGTGTAAGAGAAGAGTCCATGAAAGTGGTGATACCTTTGCCAGAACTTGAAAGATGGATGGGATTTGACCAGTCTCACAAGAGGTAAGGGAGGGACACTTCAGGAAGGGGGACCAGCAAGTGTGAAGAGAGCAGGTTGGCATAGCTGGAGTGTGGGGATTGCAGGACTGAGGTCCAACGAGAGCCACAAATTCTGGATCTTTTGTATCAGATATTGCTGCATGTGTACATGCTAAGTTGCTTCAGTCATGCCCGCCTCTTTGAGATCCAGTGTACGGTAGCCCACCAGGCTCCTCTGTCCATGGGATTCTCCAGGCAAGAATACTGGAGTGGATGGCCGTGCCCTCCTCCAGGGGATCTTCCCAACCCAGGGATCTAACCCATGTCTCTTTTGTCTCCTGCACTGGCAGGCAGGTTCTTTACCACTAGTGCCACCTGGGAAGCCCATCAGATATAGCTGATATTTATGCAAATAGCACAGCCACCCAAAGATGCCTGTTCTCCCTGCTGCATCAAGCACCTAGGCCTGCTGTCGGTGCCTCCTCCCCTCTTCATCATTTATGAAAGTGGCTGCCCAACACCCTCCAGAGAACAAGTGCCCATTTGTCCTGTGACCGCATGCTTCCCTGGCCTTCAACCCACGACCAGCCTGCCTCACTTCCTGAGCTCAGCTTGCCAGAAGGACGCAGGCTGCCCCGCTGTGCCACTGCGGGGGGGCCGTGCACACAGACCAGCCTGGTGGCTCAGCATTGTACAGTGGCCTAGAAGGGGCCAGAACTTGGTGGTCCCGCCCCCTTACAGAGATTGCCAGCCCCTGGGTTACAGAAAACAAAACAAAACAAACAAAAGCTGTACTGCCCCTGACCATGCATCACAAGTCCTGACCTTTTACCAGCCAGCCTTAACCTTCATCATATCACAGGCTGATCCACTGAGACAGGAGCGCTGACAGATTTCTATTGTTTCCTTGGCCAGCCTTCCCTTTTCAGGGCTTTGCTCTCCAATGAAAAACAAAACAAAGCAAAATGAAACTCTAGCAAGCCCCCAATCCTTCCCAACTCCTAATCCTCAGGTGGTCAGCTTTACGCTGTTTTGAATTTTGGTTTTGTTCTCAGTGTTTTGCTTTTTTTTTTTTTTTTAATGGAGGCATTGTTTTTTTATAGAAAAAGCCTTACTGCATGGGGAGCCTTGGGTTTGTTCTGCCTTGTTCAAGTTCTGTGCCTGAGGAATTGATGCACCAGCCTGGGAGAGCAGAGCTGAGACCAGGTAGCTAGTGGGGCTGTTTGACTTGGGGTTGAAGGGTACCTGGGTGCCTGGGGCTTGGAACACAGACCCTGTCTATTGCAGCCAAGCACAGCCGTTGGGACTGACTTTATTACAGGTGATGGCAGGACGTCTGGCTGGAGGAGAGGTCTGGAGGTGAGGTGAGGTCTGGAGGGTCTGGAGAGGCAATGCCAGAGCAGGCAATAGTGATATCAGGAAGAAGTAACACCTGATATCTGACCCCAGACCTGAGCTCTGAATTGACCACCTAGGACGCTGGGCCTCACCGTCAAACCTGCCTTCAGACTACTCACCTGCCAGTTTTTAGGTCTATTCTGCCTCCAGGTCATTAGCCAAAGCTCCTCCAATTGTCTCTAGCATCCATTTCTTCCTTTCTGCTTTTGTGGCCATGACTTTCATATAGGCCTTGTATCTCCTCTAGGTTACCATTATTGACCCAGTGATGAATTCATTCCCAGCCTGGAGTCTCTCCCCATCAGGTCTGCCTTTTGGACCACCACCACCAGTTGTCTTTACCTGAAACATGGCTCTGGTCATGTTACTCCCCTCCCTGCAGATCTTCAGGGGGTTCCCATCGAGTAAAGCTGCTGTTTCGAGGCCTCAGTCAGCCTTGCCCCTCCTGCTACTTCCTGTCTCATTCTCTGTAGGGAATATGACCACTGCTCATACCCTGAACATTTCCTGTAGCTCCTCACTCTCATCACTTTGCCCAGGGAATAAACGGGAGACTTTATTAACGGTTAAACATATAGTTTTTGTAGGCCCCACCTTGAGGGACACACAGCAGTAAATTGGGGGCTGGAATCAATGCTTCATGTTTAGAGCTCTGGCCCTGTGGCTCTGTGGATGGGCCAGCTTGGACAGCCAGCTCCTTGGCCACACCATTCCTGTGTGCTGGTGTGTTCTCTCCCATCACCAGAATTTTGTCTGTTTTTCAGTGTCCAGATCAGACGTTACTTCCTCCTTGAAGCACTCTCTGAGACCAGCAGTCAAAAATGATTTCATCTTCTACCCTGTGGGCTGGGCCTGTAGCCTTTGTATTCTAAGCTGTTTGTCTTTCACCTACTTGATTATAAGTTCCTTGGGTATGGGAAGGGCATTTTATTCATCCACGTGTATCCAGCTTCCAGGAAACTAACTTAAATTTAATAGCTGCTCAGATGTGAAAGATAGTATGCAATTGAATAACCATGTAAAAATGTAAGGTTATTACATTTACTTACCTGCTCTTCTACACCTACCAAAAGAGAATGATACTGGCATGAATACCTGTAATTGACTCCTTTTAAAAAAACTTTTGGAAATGTGAATTTAAGCAAGTAGCATTTTTAGTTGTTAAGCTTTGTATAAGAATTGTTTTCTTCACTGTCTTGCCTAGTAAGAGAGGGTAAAGCTTCTGAGACTATCTGTATTGCCAAGACTTTGCTGACATATAACATAATGTATATGATTTGCTGGTTTGTCTGCAACCATTTTCCCTGTTACATTTGCTTTTGTTCACCAGCACAAACACCAATTAGTTCTGTTAACAGGCATAGTTTTATGGAATTCTCTGAGATGAAAAGAGTACATCAGGAGTCAGTTGTTTATAGCTGTTACAGCAACACCTTTATTGATATGTGTGCATATTTTTCATATCCTTTTATCTGCATTGCAAAAATGAAATTATATATCCATTACCAAAATTAGATGGGAGATATATTGGATTAGAAACGCTTTCTTCCTAATCCTTAAAAGACCAAGAGGCTCTTCTTTGATAATTCTATAAGAGTTAAATTTCCTTTTTTTATTTTCGAATGTTACAGATAGGAGATTAACCTAGTTATGCTTCGCTTGTATAAGGAGTGCATGTCCCAAGAAACCAGGCAATACCAACAGAGATTTCTGATTCAGAAATGTACGAAAGATATGAGACTTGCATGAATTATAGCACGGCTCATTAAAGGATATAAAAGTACTTTGCAAGTAATTAAATATTTTAGGCTAGGGACTCTGATTTCCTGTTAAATCTTAAGATGCTTCCTGCTATAAAGATTCTTCCCTTTTTTTGCATGGCTGGGATTTATTTACAATTTAGTAATATTTCTAATGCATGTTAATTATAGGCAAAGAGGGCAAGATTGAAAGAAAATACTAAAATTAACAAACCAACGTTGTTATGTATTTACTCTGCAGGATACCTTGTAAAGGACTGGGACTTAAAGTACTTGCCACTGATAAGACCACTTTTTAGGGCTGTTGTAGAGCTGAGAAGTAGTAAAGCACCTGGCATGGTGAGTGCTGAATAAGTGCCAGGTAGTGTTTTTTAGAAAGCTGTGTAACGTGTGCGGAACTTCAGAGAGAAAGAGTTAAAGCCGTCCAGACACATTAGTAATGTTTGAATAAACAGAGATTTCACTCTTTCTCTACACAGTGTTTTAAGCTTCATATGGGGAGAAATGTGCCAGTATGTGTCAACTATGAATGTTTGTTTTCAGCTATGAACATGAAGCCAAACTTGGAATTAGGAAGATTTTCATCATAGAAACAGAGCTAATTATGTACAATTCAAGACAATATAAGATTTGGTGCGTGACACTTAAAAATTCAAGCAATTAAAATCAGGTGACAGTGGTTTGTTTGATTAGCTTTTTGAAGGTGCTTTAAATTTTACAACTCTCTCAAGAATCTTACAAAGAAGGCAATGGTAACCCACTCCAGTACTCTTGCCTGGAAAATCCCATAGACGGAGGAGCCTGGTAGGCTGCAGTCCATGGGGTCGCGAAGAGTCAGACACGACTGAGTGACTTCACTTTCACTTTTCACTTTCATGCATTGGAGAAGGAAATAGCAACCCACTCCAATGTTCTTGCCTGGAGAATCCCAGGGATGGGGGAACCTGGTGGGCTGCCATCTATGGGGCTGCACAGAGTCAGACATGACTGAAGTGACTTAGCAGCAGCAGCAGCAAGAATCTTATGTACTGTACTTATGGGTTTAGACATAAATGCATTATCTTTAACCTCTAAAGAGCCTCAGAAAAGTCCTGAATCAAGGCCCTGCCACTGTTGTAGGTCAAATGGTTGCACCCTGCCCCAATTCATGTCCAACTGGAACCTCAGAATGTGAACTTATTTGGAAATATGTTCTTTGCAGATGTAAGTAGTAGTAAGATGAGGTCATGCTGGATGAGCATGGTTCTTAAGTCCAAAGTGACTCATATTCTTATAAGAAGAGTGGAAGATGCAGACAGCCAACAGAAAGAAAGCCTTGTGATGATGGAGACAGACATAGGAGTGATGCTGCCACAGCCAAGTTACGCCAGGGATTGCCCTCAACCTCCAGGAGCTGGAAGAAGCAAAGAAAGATTTTAACCTAGAGCTCTCAGAGGGAGCATAGACCTGTTGACACCTTAATTTCAAACTTCTGTCTTTCAGAACTGTGAAAGAAAAAGTTCTCCTGCTCTAAGCCAGCCAGTTTGTGGTGCTGTTATGGCAGGCCAAGGAAAAAACAGAGGTGCAGCTAAGTGCCCTGAAGTGCTATTTTCTGTCCTTAAGGTGGGCCTAGTAAAACCCACCACACAAGACTACATGAAGATTACACATGATAGTGTATGTACAAGTATTTGACACATGCTTTTTGTCTTAAATTCGGTTCTTATGCAGCAAACAGCTACCCCTTGTAGAGGGTGAGATTACAGTTTAGGGAGAGGGAGAACTATTTTCTATAGGATCACACAAAAATGTAAGTGACATCTTCTGGGCAGTCAATTTCCCTTTAAGGGAAAGATTTAAGATCCAGAGTGTGGAGTATAGTATATAAGTTATAAACTGCACTTCAGTTCAAGTAACAGAAACCCAATCAAATAGGGATTAGCCAACAAGGCTCTCATATAATATGATGTCCAAGATTATGCCTCTGGATTAGGACAGAAGCTCCGGGGTGCCATCAAGGACCCAAGATCCGTCTCTTTTTCTGCTCTGCCATCCTTCCTTACATGTTCTTCATCCTTGCTACCTGAAGTCGATTGCCCTGCTTCCAGCTCACACAGTCATTCCAACAGGAAGAAGACTGTGTCAAGAAGGAAGGGACAGCCCATGTTAAGAAAGCAGAACTTCCAGAAATTCTCAATACACTTTAATTCTCATTGGCTAGAACTGGGTCTCATGAACTCCCCTAAATGTGAGGGTGTATGGAAAATTTAGCATTTAGCTGGGCTTAGTGCTGCTTTGAACAAAATAAACATTCTATTTGTAAGGAGGCATGGGATCATGGGAGTCTTCCCTGGTGGCTCAGCAGTAAAGAATCCACCAACGGTGCAGGAGACACACGTTTGATCCCTAGGTTGGGAAGACCCCCTGGAGGAGGGCATGGCAACCCACTCCAGTATTCTTGCCTAGAAAATCCCACAGACAGAGGAGCCTGGTGGGCAACAGTCCATAGGGTTGCAAAGAGTTGGACACGACTGATGTGACTGAGCATGCACACGTGGATTGGGGATAGCTAATTAGCAGAGTCAGCCATAAAAGTGATTCTGGAAGAGGTAAGAGGTTAGACTAGATGATTCTTCCAAGTGTGAATTTCAAAGATGCAGTTAAGCGATCATTTCCTACCCTCAAGGCATTTGCAGTTTATACTGGAGGCAGATTCTGGAGTCAGCCATGTGGAGTTCTAGCCCTGACTAGATATAATGATCCTGAATGTGGGAAAGTTATTTATCATCCCTAAGCCTTAATTCCTTCATCTGTAAAATAGGAATGATAATATCTACTTTATACTGTTATTTTGAGGATAATATGAATTAAATATTTAGTGTTAATTTGCTAAATAAATGTAGCTTTTATTTTTCCACTAGAGAATGAGCTCCCTGAAGACAGGAATGATATCTGACATAATCACCTGGTAACTAAGTACCTAGAATGTAGTCACTCTTTAACAGATCTTTGTTAAGTGAATGAATGGATGAGAGCACCAGTCCTAATGCTAATATGTGCTAAGTTGCTTCAGTTGTATCTGACTCTTTGTGACCCCATGGAATGTAGCCCAACCAGCTCCCTGTCTATGGGATGACTCAGGCAAGAATACTGGAGTGGGTTGCCATTTCTTTCTTTAGGGGTTCTTCCCTACCCAAGGATCAAACCTGTGTCTCCTGCATTGCAGGCGGATTCTTTGCCACTGAGCCACCAATACAGCTGACCCTTGAACAACATGATTTTGAATTGTGCTAGTCCATTTATATGTGGATGTTTTTCAGTATTAAATACTACAGTACTGTATAACCTGTGGTTGGTTGAATCCACTGATGTATTTAATAGAACCGTTTACACAGAGGGCAGACTGTAAGTTATGCTTGGATGTTTTACCTTGCAGAAGGTCAACATCCCCTAACCTCTGTGTCAGTCAAGGGTCAGCTGTGTAAAGACTACTCAAAATAACTGAGATTTGTCCTTTCTCAAGTGAGGTTTTGGTATATATAGAACACTCTACATTTGGTATAAGGTAGTAATGCTCTACATTAAGGGAAAAAAATGAAAGTTTAAGCATAAGAAGTTGTTTTGATGAGTATTGTTAGTTGCAGACAATAGAAGCCACTCTAACAAATTAAAGCAGATAATGACTTATCCTAGGATATTAAGAACCTTAAAGAACCAGAACTGTTCTAGCAATAACTCCCTTACCATCACTGCTCATACTCAACTTTGGTGTTGTCAGGTAGTGAATTGAGAATCTCTGCCAAAGCTGCCCCAGACAGATCACACACATCAGACTTGTAAGAAGGGCTGATCTCCCAGTACAGCTGCTGCTCTATATCTACTCCTTCCAAATCTCTTGTGAATCTGTCTGCTGGTTAGAGTCTAGGTCACAGGCAGACCTGTAACTGCAAAGGAGACTAGAATTGTAGTTTTTAGCTGTCACTTCTGTAGTCCGAACAGGGTTTCTAAAAGGGGATTGTAAAGGGTGCTTAGCTAGCCAATGCTCAGTGTCTAGCACCAAAGTCTCTCTGTGCAGCTGCATGCAGTGTCCCACTAAGACTGCCTACAGGTCACGGGAGGGTATGGCCATTGGAGGAGGCTTTGGGAGACCAGAGGAACTTATTGAAGAGTTCAGGCCCATGTAGCCCAGAAGCCTGCAAAAGTCAGCTAAGAATGCATGATAGGATGCTGATAGGGGGTACACAGAGAATCAGGAGAGAAGGAACAGTGGGAGCAGTTGTCCCTGGGAATCTGTGGGTGGAACGTATGCAGAGGGAGACCTGTGCCTGTAGGCTCATGCTGGCAAGCTCACCTCACTGCCCAGCCACCCCATTCATCCCCAAGCAGGGATGACAAAGGAAGGGTAGCTGTGTAATGTGGTTCCCTGACCCAAACTTTATGACCCTCTAGCCAGTCCTAAGACACAGACAGTGGAAAGGAATAGATCAGAAGGCAAGAAGGAGCAGGAGCACCCTCCACACTGAAGAACATTTTATTAGGACTTTTCAGGCATGAGATTGGAAGGAGGGAGCAGAGTGATCTCTTAAAAAAACCAAAAAACTGATTGAAGATGTGATTTTTCCAGCCTTTCTCTTCTTTCTTCTTTCCTTTTGTCTTTTCAATTTGTGTCGTGTTTTATAGACTGTGTAACAGAGATGGTGGGACCGCTGAGTAATTAGCTGGAATTGATCTTGTAGAGAATCAATGTGGCAATCTGATAATTCAAGTTCAGAAAGAATCTTTCACAGAGAAAAACCCCCCAAAACAGCCATGATTTATCCTCTCTCCCTTTATTTATTTTTGTAGGCCTTGTGAAGGGTTTGGCTGATTTACTGACATCTTTTCTTCCTTTGCAGGCCACATCCACATCAGTCCTCCACTCAGGTATACATTCTGTAAGGATGCAATCTATCTATGCAACTTGCAGTGTGTAAAAACCAGTTTCTAGAAACTGATTCAGTTTAATGCCATTAAATGCAATCAGAAGTTACCAAGCATCTTACTGGAACTCACTTCCAAATGTAACCTAATCCAATTTACCTTTCCTTTGGTATTTAAGTTCCTGACAGCCAGTGTGGATATTTCTCAGACACAGCAGTTTGGCTTGTAAATAGGTGCCTTTTCTTGCTTGCTTCTTCTTCATTTGTTTCCTGATAGCATCTTGGTATGATGTTAGAGTGAGCATTCGCCACTGGATTATGGTCGATTCTAGACACAAAGATGCTGCCGTATCCTATATGATCCCTTGATTTCAGTGTCCCGGGTGTGTCAGATATTTGTGGGTACATGAATGAGACATAGCCCTGTTATCATGCCCCAGGCAACTTCTCACTCTATTTTGGAATCACAGTCATGTGATTGCGTGAGAACACTTTATCTCTAATAAACCTGGAGTTTAATGACTCTTTCCCATGTGATTTTAGTGTTTCTTTTTCAATTGAGGATATTCTTTTTGAAGAAGAAAAAGTTTGCACATGAACATTCAAGAGGAGGGAAAAAGCCATTTCCTATTCTCTCAACTTGAACACAATTGCAATATTTTAACTCTCACTTTGCAGTTTTGAATGTATGCCTTGAGGTGATTTAATTATCTGCTTCTGATCTCATCACAGAGAAGTGGTGGAAGCCTTGGGGGTGGGGAACTTTTCATTCCCTAATATCTTCTGCTAGAAAGCTGGTGCTCATGGATCATTTATTCAAGAAATTATTTTAAAACTCATTTTCTATTTCACATAAGTTAAAGCTGCATCAGACTGGTCTGGCAAGGCTGCTTGCTGCTCTTCGATGATCTTGTGAGACCTGGACATGTGAGCTCTGGGTTAGGGACTTGGATAGTCCTGGAGCCAATCCTGTAACATTTGAGGAGGAGTTGACATCCCCTTGAGCCAAATCTACCTGTAAGACCTTCCATTAACCAAAGATACTCTAATAATAAGGAGTTCTGGCTGCGAATCCCTTTTTTCACTGGGGAAATTCAAAGAAGTTAGTTGTGGTACTTTCTTGGAGTCAGAGCCATCCAGTTATAGGTGTGGGTTTTCCTTAAATGCATCTTGAGTAAAAGCAATAGATTTCCTTCAGACCCTTTGAAAGTAAAGACTGCAACTGTCAACTCACCTTGCCTAAAACCTACTTGCTTTCCCAGACAGTCTAACCTGAAACTTAGACTCTCAACCTTTGTCTACTCACTTGTCTTTGACCTCATCGTCTTTGACCATACCTGAGTATCATGAGTGATGACCAACAACCTGCCCTGAGCCCATTTGCTAGAAGTCTCTTAAGTGTGGTCCAGTCTATCCCTGGTTTCCATTTGGCTTGGTTACATCACTGTGCCCTCTTTTATATGTATCTTTAAATACCACTTCAGTGGCCTCCTGTCATTTCAAATAGAGTATGCATGAAGCTAACCTCATGTGCTGTCTCACAATTCAGCTCAGTGGTCCACACACCTTCTATATGTCAGTGGCAACAACTCTGCTGTCCTTGTCACCTCTGCTCCACTATTTCGACTCTTCCCTGTGCTTCACCATTGCTTCATCTTTTTTTTTTTTTCCTTTCCAGTCTTCCATATATCCATGCTACAATTGCTAAATTGTAGCAAAAATCTCCTAGACCCAAAAGTATTAGATCTGAAAGGGCACTTTTGCAACTAAACCAATATCTTCAGTTCACAAATGAAGAAATGGCTGGTCCAGAGAGGTTACACACGTTACTTTGTTTCAAACTAGGAGAGTCAAGCCTGGCATCCTTCCTCCTGGCCCCTATTCTTGCTACCCCGCCTGCTGATGTCCCAGTCCCCCTACCACCAGCCTCTTTCCCTGCATCCATTCTGTGCACTCAGCATTCACATTTATTTTCCTGAAATATTTCTTTCATCATCTCTCTCTCTCGTCCACAAAATTTTGGTGGTCCCTGTTGCTAGGACTATAAAAATTATCATTCAAACTGGGACACTTGAGAGTGAAAGAAATGCTAAGACAAACATAAACCAGGACATATGGTCATATTTCATGTAGCATAAATCATGAAGATCAGAATTTTCCCTCTGGAACTTAGGGTTTTCCATATTCAGGTCCCCATTGCATTTCTTAAAGAAAAAAATTATTTATTTATTTGACCACATGGCATGTGGGACCTTAGTTTCCAGACCAGGGATTGAACCTGAGCCCCCTGCATTGGAAGCTCAGAGTCTTAACCAATGAACTGCCAGGGAAGTCCCCCCAGTTATATTTTTATGCTTTGTCCTTAATAACTCTCACAGCACTTTGCCCCAACCAATGTGCTCATCCTTCTTGGCATACTTCATGTATATTTCTGCTTTGGAACCATAACACTTTTCTCTGCTTACTAAGCTTCTTTGTGTTCTTTTAGGGCCTAGTTGGGTCCCTTTTCTTCCATAAACTCTTCTAAGTTAGTTACATCTCCTGAGGATGTCTAGCTCCTCTTAAATCATACACTTACTGTCTGTACTTCTAATCTAACACTTGCAAGTGATGAAATGAGGTGTTTTGACTTTTTCCACTGTAGTGAGGATGTAGTCTCTGATCAGCCTCAGTATAAATGTGTCTGCCTTAAAAGAGAGAGACCCAAAAAAATAACAAAAGTGGACAGAAGTTTCAAAATGGATGTAAGAACTTTATTGATGAATATGGAAAACTGTACAACCTCTACGATGGAGAATGTGGCCTTATGTAACCAAAGTTTAAATACACTCCCACTTCTTCCTGCACAAGTGTAGAATAACACATGCATAAGGTTATTGCTTGGGGCACTACTGTAATCCCAAAAGGCTGGAAGCAACTCAGTACCCAGCAGTAGGGAACTAGCTGAACAGACTATGATATAGCAATAGCATGCAGTAGAAGAGCTGTGGGGAAAAAAGATGGAAGATGTCTGTGCATGAATATGGAAAGATGCCTAGGACACAGAAAGTATAAGGTACAGAAGAGTGAATATTATGTGCTATTATATTATATTATGTATTATTATATTACCCTTTAAGTGCCTTAAATACTTTTAACATATAAGTAATTTATTACATGAAATTCTTTTATAAAATAGTGTTCAGTGTGATTAATTTTGCTTTCCCTCATTGGTAGTATTTTTCATGTTTGGATTTGTGGAATTCTAACTGTCCAGGGAGGGACATCAGAGTTATGCTTTAGAAAGCTCTTTCTGCCACAAGTTAAGACACACTGGTACAAGAGGGAACCTGGAAAAAGGGTGACCTCCAGGTGTGATCGTGGTGCCCAGAACTCCCAACCTCCAGCCTTGAATGTTGCTCTGTCAGCTGGGTTTCTTTATAAGAAGCTCAGCCATTTGCTGGCTCTTTATCTCAGCGTGTGTGCATGCTTAGTTGCTAAGTCATGCCCAACTCTTTGCGACCCCCTGGACTGTAGCCCGCCAGGCTCCTCTGTCCATGGGATTCTCCAGGCAAGAATACTGGAGTGGGTTGCTGTGCCCTCCTCCAGGGGATCTTCCTGCCCCAGGTATCAAACCTGCAACCTTTGCCTTTCCTGCATTGGCAGGCAACCACTGAGCCACCTGGGAAGCTCAGCATTTCAATCTTATTGCCCTTGGCCTTAATTAAAGAGTTTTGAGGGTTTTTTTCAGGTGAACATTTATTCAGAGGCATGAGTTTGCAGCCTGGTAATTTTGAGCACCAGACTTGTTTTATTTGCTGATGTATGTGGTGGTTTCTCTCAATAGCAGAGGGAGGGAGGAAACAGATCCTTTGTTCCACTCATCACGTTTCATTCTGACAGTGTAATTTACAGCTCTTTAAGAATGTCATTTAGAAATAACACCCAATTAATAAACCACTTTGCAATGATATTTTCTTTTCTTTCTAACACACTTTGAATCTTATGGGCGGGGGGAAGTTAGAATATGACTTTTTAACGCAGACATCTGAAATG
>NW_011489342.1:3247455-3278590 GCF_000754665.1 Bison bison bison | reverse complement strand
GACCCATTCTAATAGAAACTCTGTAGGCAATAATGATTCCTCTCTCCCAACCCCCATATCCAAGCAGTTATCAATCATAATAATAGATGTTCTTGATGAAATGTCTTCAGGAACGCTCTATACAGTTGGGTTTTAACTTTTCTTCTGTTCTATGTGTCATCTCATATTATTTTCTTATGAGGAAGGAAACTGAGGCTCAGAGAGGTTTAATAGTTTGCTCAAGGTCACACAGCCCATGTAACGACAGGCCTGAGGTTGAACTCAGATCCTCAGGCTGTGAAGCTGGTGTTTGCTCTGTGTTTACTGCCTCCCTAACTTGGCCAAGCCCTGTCATGTCTGCCTTTGCTGGTGTCTTTCACATCATTTCCAAACCCACTGAGAGCAGTTATGATCACCCTCATTACCTCTCACCTGGAGTACTGTGGCTTCCTCCCACAGGGCTCAGTCTCCAGGCTTTTTCTCTTATAACCTGGAGATCCTACTTACCGTCTGGAGCTCTGTCTCCTTGAAGGGCCACGAGTATCCTTCCTCCACTCAGTACACCTCCCCAAATATATGGTGATTTTTTTTTTATTCAAAATATCATTCCTCAAAACCTATGATTTTGTTTTTAATTTGAGTCCTTAAAAGTCTTCCATTTTCACTAAAATGAAAATTCAATTATTTACTTGGAAATATAAACATTGTTGGAGCAGACACATGAGCTTGAAATTACCTAAAATGAATACCAGTACTGGGTGCTCATAGCGGTCAGCTAATGGAATGACTTTTAAAAGGAAGCAGATTTATACGGCTTCAGTGATTTTTTGTAGGCTCTGCCCTCACATAAGTGCACATAGATATCATTGTACACAGGCCTTTTCAGGTTGCTTTAAAAAGCAGTAAAGTGATTTTCACTAATTTTGTGGTGCTCATGAATTCACATCCACAGACAATCAAATAAAAACCAGTCTTGTGTTACATAAATGTGGCTTTGTGGCTGGGATAAAATTTCCAGTGACAACATCGTACACAGATTCCGAAGTGCTTTGTCTCAAACTGTGTAAATGGATGTGAAGATAGTGCACTCCAGAAATATGTTAGACAATGCAAAAAGTGACTCTAATGATAATTAAGGTGCTGCTGACAAAGATGTGTGTCAAGAGGTATTAAAATTGTTTCAAAAATATGGGAATGAAAAAGCAACATTTCTAAATATAGCATCTTATGCTATCTGTGACTGTGAATATGTAAATGTAAATAAATAAGTACTCAGAGGTCAAAGCATCTGCCTGCAATGTGGGAGATCTGGGTTCGATCCCTGGGTCAGGAATATCCCCTGGAGAAGGAAATGGCAACCCACTCCAGTATTCTTGCCTGGAGAATCCCATGGACAGAAGAGCCTGGTAGGCTACAGTCCACGGGGTCGCAAAGAGTCGGGCACGACTGAGTGACTTCACTTTCTAGTTCATCTTTAGCCTTGAAAGGTTACATATTTAAACTAACCAAAACCCTTTCCCCCATATTTTCTCATTGTAAAAACAGTTGCTTCATTTCCAGGGTCTCCTAATGGTCATGTCTCAGTACTGTACTTCTCATAGAAAATCAGATATAGACCCTGCCCTCAAGACACCTATAACCCAGAAGAGAAGAGAAGTGTAATAATAGCTACTGACACAGAACCTCTCAAATTTAGTGGTATGAAACAGCAGCCATTTTATTAGGTTCACAGAATCTGTGGATTAGAAATTCCAGAAAAGCACAGAGGGGAAAACTTTGTTCTGTTCCGTGATGTTTGGGGTCTTAGCAGGGAAGACTTGAAGGCTCATCTGGAATCATTTGGGCTGTCTTTACTCACTGGCACTGGGCTTCCTCACAGGATGGTGGCCTTATATTAGTCAGATTTCTTACATGACAGCTCGGAGCTCCAAGGACAAAAACTGCACTGGACAAAGTAGAACATGCATTGCCTTTTTCTGATCTGGTCTTTTCTGATGATGACTGCCCATTTGTTAATCCAGCCACAGTCTTGGTTATAAGCAAGTCAGAATTCTGACTGAATTCAGGGGACAGACTCTAGACCCCACCTCTTGTGGGATGAGTGTCAATATCACACTGTAGGAGATTGTGTAGGATGGGAAGTGTTGTTGTGCCAACTTTTGACAAAGCACAACTTGACCTAAAGAACTTGGCCAGGCCTATATATAACAGTAAATGGAGACAAAAAACATAGTGTAAGTTCTGTGATGTTAAAGAAAGGTTATTTATGGATGATGAGGCTTGGGCAAGGGAGAAAGGGTAGAATCTGAACATATGAAAAAGTAGTTATGGAAACCAGATATGGAATTAATAAGAACTAGGCAACTGAATTCTTCCCTGGTAGCTCAGATGGTAAAGAATCTGCCTGCAATGCAGTAGACCTGGGTTCAATTCTGGGTTGGGAAGATCCCCTGGAGAAGGGCATGGCAACCCACTCCAGTATTCTTGCCTGGAGAATTCCATGGACAGAGGAGCCTGGCGGGCTACAGTGCATGGGATTGCAGAGTCGGGCATGACTGAGTGACTAATACTTTCTACTTTCTAGGCAACTGAATGAAGCCACAGAGTTAGGGAGAGAGTTGACCGGATGCTTTGGAGTCTGGATGTCAGGAGAAGGGTGTGCCTCAGTGAAAAAAAAAGGAAACAGAGACAGATAAGTAGTGGGAAGAAGGTCCAGCAGCTTCTCAGTAGCACTTACAGTGCCTGAACTCTTGTAACCTCAGTCCACCCTCCCTACCCTGCATTCTGGCTTCTGAATCAACACTGCCTTGATACTCCAACATAGATACCTCTTTGTGGTTAATTCTAATTGCTGCTTCCATTGGGCTTTCTTCCCTCCTGTGCCATCTCCCCCCAGGCTTGTCTTCTAGCAGAGCATGCTGCTCTACTCTTAAACCATCTACCGCTCCATCATTTGACCCATTCACAGCCTTTGACTCTGCACCACTGTCTTCTCTTGAAACTCTCCAGTTTCTTGGCTTTAGTTGGTTCTCCTCCCACCTCTCTGGCTGTACCATCTCAGCCCCCTGGTCTAGCTCCTTTATCTCAGGCAGCTCATTATTTGTTGTTGTTCCCGAGTTTCCTCCTTGTCTATTGTTCCGCACTCAAGATTGCAAAGTGAGTTTCTAGTGGATCATGAACCCCTAAGTTGGGTTGTAAATTTTGTGAGCATGTGTGAGTAAGCACACATATTTCTAGGAGGTGATCCATATATACATCAAATTCTCAAAGTTGTCTCTGATATAAGGAAAACCAAAAGGCTGAGATCCACTTCTTTCTGCATATATGGTCCATGGCTTTATCTTTCTTAACTCTAGGATCCCTTGTGTGAGTCTATTGTGAGTCTATGTGTGAGTCTCTTTCAGTCAGTTAGTTCAGTCGCTCAGTTGTGTCCGACTCTTTGCGACCCCATGAATCGCAGCACACCAGGCCTCCCTTTCCATCACCAACTCCTGGAGTTCACTCAAACTCATGTCCATCGAGTCAGTGATGCCATCCAGCCATCTCATCCTCTGTCGTCCCCTTCTCCTCCTGCCCCCAATCCCTCCCAGTATCAGAGTCTTTTCCAATGAGTCAACTCTTCCTATGAGGTGGCCAAAGTATTGGAGTTTCAGCTTTAGCATCAGTCCTTCCAAAGAACACCCAGGACTGATCTCCTTTAGGATGGACTGGTTGGATCTCTTTGCAGTCCAAAGGACTCTCAAGAGTCTTCTGCAATACCACAGTTCAAAAGCATCAATTCTTTGGCAGTCAGCTTTCTTCACAATCCAACTCTCACATCCATACATGACCACTGGAAAAACCATAGCCTTGACTAGATGGACCTTTGTTGGCAAAGTAATGTCTCTGCTTTTGAATATGCTATCTAGTGAGTCTCTTTGAGGAAGTTTAAAAAATACTCATGATCAGGGCTCAACCTCAGACCAGTTGAATCCTGAGACTAGGGTCCAAAGTTTAATACATTTAAAATAAAGTGTTAACCCTGCTTTGTGCCAGTCATGAAAATAACCCCCATGGTTAATACTTAAAACTATTTTCTCTTTACTAGGCTAAGTAGATTTTAATGGATGCAGTTTTCAGTTTTGCAAAATGAAGAGTTTTGTGATGGATGGTGAGGATGGTTACATAAAAACAAGTATGCTAAACTCCATTTTTATACATTTAAAATGGTTAAAATGGTACACCTTATGGTATATGTATTTTACCACAATTTTTTAAAATAATAAAAGATTTTAAAAAGAGTGTTAACCAAAAAAGTGCAACTAGATTTGGGTGAAATAGAATCATTGGCCTTTTAAAAAGAGATTTGTTGTTTCTTAATATAAATTCAGTCCATTGAGAAATGATTGTATTTATACTTGAGAGATGATGTCAAAATTATTTCTCTCAAATCACAGTGAAATCATGAGAGTAGAAAGTAGCTATTATGGAGAATTCCACAGAGGTAAAAGTCAGAAAAATGCCTGTTTCTGTCTGATTCAGTTAATGGTAATTAGACCATAACTTTTGGGCTTCCCTGGTGGCTCAGATGGTAAAGAATCTGCCTGCAATGCAGGAGACCTGGGTTCGATCCCTGGGTTGGGAAGATCCCCTGGAGGAGAGCATGGCAACCCACTCCATTATTCTTGCCTGGAGAATCCCCATGGACAGAGGAGCCTGGCAGGAGACAGTCCATGGGGTCACAAAGAGTTGGACCTGACTCAGTGACTAAGCACAGCACAGACCATGACTTTGTTTTTCCTCCTTCAGTGTTTATCACCTAGACACAAAGTTAAAATTACATATTTGATAAACAACACTTATAATGTAAGGACCAGCATGATTCCTGAAGATATACTTTCAGCTGAGGTTGATATATTATTAAGAAATGATCAAGAAATTACCTAGAGGGACTTTACTCCCTATGCTTTGTGTGGTGTAGTAGTTGAATTCACAGAATGTGGAGCCAGAATATCTGGGTTTTCTTAAAAGTAACTTAAAAAATATGTATTTATTTTTGGCTGTACTGGGTCTTCATTGCTGCAAGGGCGTCTCATCACAGTGGCTTCTCTTATTGTGGAGTATGGGCTCTAGGGACACTTGAGCTTCGCGAGCTGTGATTCCTGGGCTCTAGAGCACAGGCTCAGCAGCTGTGGCATGCAGGTTGAGTTGCACCGAGACATATGGAATCTTCCTAGTCCAGGGACCAAACCATATCCCGTGCGTCGTCCAGTGGATTCTTAACCACTGGACCACCAGGAAGTCTTAATCCAAACCCCACTATCAGTTATGAGTGTGAAGTTAATTTAACTGATTATGCCCGTTTCTTCACCTGTCATATTTGCCCCAACCTCATAGAATTTCAACTCCTGGGATGGAAAGATCCACTGGAGAAGGGTTAGGCTACCCACTCCAATATTCTAGGGCTTCCCTGGCGGCTCAGATAGTAAAGAATCTGCCTGCAATGCCGGAGACCTGGGTTCGATCCCTGGGTCGGGAAGACCCCTGGAGAAGGAAAATGGCAACGCACTCCAGTACTCTTGCCTGGAGAATCCCATGGACGGAGGAGCCTGGTGGGCTACAGTCCACGGGGCAGCAAAGAGTCAGACACGACTGAGCGACTTCACTTTTACTTTCACTTTCGTCACATTGAGTTTTAGGTGTTTCCCATTCAGCAAACATTTCCTGTGTATTGACTATACATCACTGGAGAGAGTCACAAAAAATACCTTGAAACAGACTTTCCTTTAAGAACCTCAAAGACCCTCCCCTAATCCCAGCTCTTTGTACCCCGACCCTTCTCCTAATAGGTGTCACAACTATATATTTTACCTGCGTAGTCCATGATGCAGCCCTTATGTCTTCAACTTCTCCTAACTCTACAGAACATTCATGTATTTACTGAGCTTCAGGTTTCTTGAGGGCTCCGACCGTGGAGTCTCCCTGCTTATCTGGGCACTCTTATTCTCCCACGTGGGAGAGCTCAATCCTTGGGTTGGGAAGATCCCCTGGAGAAAGAAATGACAGCCCACTCCAGTATTCTTCCCTGGGAAATCCAATGGACAGAGGAGCCTGGTGGGCTGCAGTCCATGGGGTCACAAAGGGTTGAATATGACTAAACTCAACACAAAAACAACAACAAATATGTGCTATATAGTAAATCTTGTTGCCCATCTATTTCTATAGAGTAGTTGTATATGTATTAATTCCATACTTGAAATTTGTCCCTCCTCCTCCTCTTTCCCCTTTGGTAATCATAATTCATTTTCTATGTTGTTTCTGTTTTGCAAAGAAGTTAATATGTTTTTTTTTTGTAGATGCCACATAAAAGTGACATCATATAGTTGTCTTTCTGGGTCTGACTGATTTCACTTAGTACGATAATCTCTAGGTCCATCCATGTTGCTGCAAATAGTAATATTTCATTTTTTTGGCTAAGTCACATTTCATTGCATACATGCACTTCATCTTCTTTATCCATTCATCTGTTGATGGACATTGAGGTTGCTTCCCTGTCTTGGCTATTGTTAAGTAGTAGTGCTGTGAACATTGGGGTACATGTATCTTTTTGAATTAGATTTTTTTTGTCTTTTCTAGATAAATTCCTAGGAGAGGGATTACTGGATCATATGGTAACTTTATTTTTAGCTTTTTAAGGAACCTCCAGACCTGTTTTCCGTGGTGGCGGAACCAATTTACATTCCCACCAACAGTGTAGGAGGGTTCAAAAAGGCTTAAGTTTTGACTCAACTCATGAAGTCTGTTTCAAATAGTAAAACTGTGACTGCCACATGAATGAAGTATCATCTCAAAAAGGCCTGATTTAGATGTTACACATACCACTGGCTGTGTGACATATTGCCCAAAAGACAGTGGATATGTGTTTGTCTTCTACAAAGTAAACTGCTGATACACTTACAGCCTGAGATCTCCAAGCAGAGTTTCCTAGAAACTGGGCCACTGATAGGCACTCACTGAGCACTCACTAGAAGGGGGACTCATTAAATATTTCCCTTTTCCCTAACTTCTCTCTCCTCTCCTCTCTATCCTTTAAGCTCTCCCCCACATTAAAAATATCTAAAGAATAGGTGATCCAATAAGATACTAAACAGGCAATATTATTAACTTTCACATCGAAAGAATATATTTGCTAAATCACAAATTGACCTTATTGTCTATCAGAGGGACCAACAAGGCAAGAGTTCTGAAACTATGCATTTTCTGGAAAAATCCATGACCAGTGATCCCAGTCATCTGTTATTCCATTGTGGGGCAAGACGATATGAGTTGAGTCAGGTGGGATCTAGTATTTATTGCCTATTTGTGTACAAGATAATTGTGCTCCAGGCTTTAAAGGCATTCTTTAGTGCTAACGAGCGCCTTCATGGCAGGCATTTACCCCATTTCACAGTTGAGAGAAGTAAGGTTTGGGGAGGACTGTAACTTACCCAGAGTTACCAAGTCAGGAAGAGTGGAACAGGATTTTAAGCCCAATTCTTTCCACTTGGGCACATCTTCTGACAAGTCGGTTTTGAGCACTGTGCTTCCTTCCTCTTCCTCTCATCCCTTCCTATCCAAACTGCTGACCACACCACCACCAATAACCAGATCCCCTTCCATAAGCCCCCATTTCTTCCAACCGTGACATTCTTCAAATCCAGCCTAGACCTCAATGATCAGAGTTGGAAAAACAGCAAGCTGACTGTACCTTCTGTCTTTCTAAAATGAGAAGCTAAAGTCATTTTCTGTTTTAAGTCCTGCCCATCTCTTAATGGAAGGACTCAATATGGGTCAAGTCCTTCCTTTCCCTTTGATGCTTGCCTGTTTGTCTCGCGCCCCACTCACCCCTCAGCTCCAGGGGAGCCTGAAACTTTTGTGCTTACTTAGCATTTCTCACCAAGTGCCTTCTGCCCTCACTTGCAGTTCTCCAGGGCTGTCATCAGGATACACTTCCCTGTATCCCAAAATCTTTGGTATATTAGGCAGTAAATGCGTGTCTCTCAATGGTTTATAAAAGGATACGAAAAGCAAACAACCTTTCCCCAGAGATGTGGATTCTAACACCCAGAAAAAAACCCCGGTTCCCCTTTGAATTTCCTCTAGTTCTCCATGACTTGGGGATGTCAGTGTGTCCCTGTTCTGGGAACCTGGTATTCGTCACCTACATAAGCAATCTGTGCACGTGCTAAGTCACTTCAGCCATGTCAAACTCTTTGCTACCCTATGGACCGTAGTCCGTCAGGCTCCTCTGTCCATGGGATTCTCCAGACAAGAATACTGCAGTGGATGGCCATGCCCTCCTCCTGGGGATCTTCCCGACCCAGGGATCAAACCCATGTCTCTTACGTCTTCTGCATTGGCAGGTGAGTTCTTACCACTAGCGCCACCTGGGAAGCCCAAAGCAGTTTAAGCTGAGTCAGATCACAGAATCCTCGCCATACCACAGGGCAGGAAGGAGCTTCAGAGCATTCTATCGATGTGTGCCAGGATCACCCTGCTTGTATTTTGGCTTATCTGTAATTTGGATGACTCTCTTTGAAGCAGGACAGTCAAATCAGCTTCCTGCTGATAATAGTAATCAGA
Source organism: Bison bison bison (assembly GCF_000754665.1). Classification (NCBI taxonomy): domain Eukaryota; kingdom Metazoa; phylum Chordata; class Mammalia; order Artiodactyla; family Bovidae; genus Bison; species Bison bison. Next base: position 3,270,010 of record NW_011489342.1, on the reverse strand, counting down.
TTTTATAGCAAGGACCCCAGGTAGGTAGGGCAAATAGAAAAGCAGCCCAAGCCATTGATTTGTGCCCTGAAAGGTTCTTTTCCATTGAAGGCTGAATATTGTGTACAGAAACCTTTGTTTTCTGTATACCCAGCATTTTTCTCCTATGCATTTTATGAGACAGAAATCCTTTTGAGCATCTTCTTTATTTTATTTAGTTCATTAAAACTCTGGAATTAAGGTTTGGAAAACCAATTACCATATTTAGTGTGTGCAATCAGCTCAAAAGTGTCACCTATCTTAGATAACATAGGAAATATTATTTCATAGTGTGTTAACCATTTTTGGTGCTATTTTTCATGTCGTTTGTATTTCATACCATTTAAAAAATAGTTTTTCCCTGTGTACCAATGTTAGCTACAGGGTATGTTTTTCCAAATAAAAATTACTAACAATGCCATGCATTTTCTACTTCTCAATCTTTGCATTTAGAAAATGCTACCTACTCTCTAGGTAGCTTTGAAGCTAATAATAGACATGAGAATGCATGGATGCTTCTGTACCAATCCCAAGGAAGGCTTTTCCAGATGTGGAATGCCAATGGGGAGTTGATCTGGCTTGGATAATTGACAGCTGCCAGCCTGTAATCTTTTGTGCTAAATTGGCAGTGGGGCCACAGAAGGCAACACAGCAGCTGGGCTTCTGGGATTCAAGTCCCTGCACGTGGCGTGGCTCCCCCTTCCCCACTCCCAGCCATCTGCAGGGACCCCACCCCCCAAAGCAGGATGCAGTGCTCCTGGAAGGGAAGACAGCCTGTAACTTTTGCCTGGTAGATAGGAGAAAACATGTCGATTCACTCGGCTGGGGTTAGCTTGTTATTGCATTGAAGCGTTTTAAATTATTCAGAAACCAGTTCTTAAGATGAGTTGTTGCTGTTTAGCCACTCAGTTGTGTCTGACTCTTCTGCGACCCCGTGGACTGTAGCCCGCCAGGCTCCTCTGTCCATGGGATTCCCAGGCAAGAATCCTGGAGTGGGTGGCCATCAGGTCCTGGCTTACCAAACAGGATAATCCCACCTGGCCTACATTAGCTTCACAGGCTCATTCTGGGGATCATAGGAGTTAATGTCAATGCTCTGTCCCCTGTCAGACCAAGTGAAATAGAATGCACAGATGGATCAAGAAGCAGAATCTGATAGGCGTGATCTCTGTCTTTCTAATTTTCTTCCTCTTCTGAATGACGGCCTCCATTGTAAAGGCTTCCTGATAATAATAATACCAGCTATCATTTGCTAAGCAATTTTTCATGCCAGGCATTGAGCTAGGTGCTTTACAGGCCTTGTTTTATTTAATCCTCATGATAACCTTGCCAATTAGTACTCATTCCTTCAGTTCACATAAGACTGGGTTCTGGATCCATCCTCCTCCTCTATACAAGCCCATGGACTTCCTGTTAATCTGTTTAATAAGTGAAGAAGTTACGTTCTTTGTTTTCAATCTTGACGTTTTTAAGATGATTAAAAACTTTTATCAATAGTTGAATCACTTTTTGAATGTTTGAATGCATGATAAGGACAGAAAGCATGGTGTATAACTGTGGTTACTAAGCAGAAAGAGAGGGAGAGAGGAAGAGGGAGGGAGAAGAAGAAAGAGACAGTGACAGAGAGAGAAGAAAGCAGAGAGTAGAAGTAGAGGAGGGAGGGAGAGAGAGAATGTATGATGGAGACAAAAAGATGTAATTTTGTGTGTGTAATAGGAATAGTGATTTTCTAATAGTTTACATGCAGATAATCTGTGAAAGCATATAATTAATTAGTTAATGGGCTTTTGATGTTCATAGAGCAGGAGATTTGAAAGTATAAGATCTTGATAATCTTCACAAAAGATTAGAAGATGCTTAAAGTAAGACAGTACCCAGGATTTCAAAACTTTGGTGAATGAGAAATGATTACAGTTGTGGGGAGGGAGGAGGAAGAGACAAGAAGAGGTGGAGTAGAAAGGGCAATTATGGTGAAAGATGGCTTGATAAAATCCTTTTGCGAACAACACTCCTTTCCATCATCTTGTTCTTCGGGAATCCAGTGCATTTTACCTTTGGCTGTGGCAGGTCACTGCCTGATGCTGACGGCAGGCAGACAAGTTTGAGGAGCTGGCTATTGTCTGCATTAGTGAAAGCCCTCTGGCTGTTTGCTTCTGGCCATGTTAAGTAAGCAGGTAATGATTAGGTTGCCCACTGTAACACAGAACTTCGTGATTCTAGAGCCTGCTTTAAAGATGAAGCATTTTGCAATTTTAGAATGTTCCAAGTCCCCTTCCATTTCTAAGATGCCCACCTGGCTGGGAGGCTCTCTAGCTGCATGCCTCCGAAGAGCTTCATGGGTGAATCCTGCCTGGGGACCTAAGGATAACCAGGTCAGACAGGAGACTTTTCGGTTTGGTCAGAAGTCAGTGTCTTTCTGTCCAGGCCAACAATTGAATTTAAAGTTAGGAAATAACATGTAGAAAAAGGAAAGAGAGAGTGGTTTCTTCTGCAGAATCAATTCTTGTATTTCAGATGTTGATTATCCAGTCTTGTGAATTATTTAGGGCTTCTATTGCTCCGTTTTCTCTAGTGGCTTTGCTTTTTCTCCATGTGCAGTGTCTAGTAAACAGGCAAGATATGAGACATGAGTTAAAAACTCAAGTCTGATCCTTTTGCTGCTGATCTGAATCTCCACCACAGGTTTGTCCTGCTCCTGTAGGGCAGGGATGGAGCATTTCTTAAGAATCTTTGCACTTCTCCCGCCAGTACTTTATACCATGTCAGGGATTGTTTTTAGGTGGATATGACTGAAGTGAGTATTTTACTGTGATTTGCAGGAGAGAAAGAGAGAGATAGGGCTTTTGACGTCCCTGGAACCTGCAGAGAACATGGCCCTGCCTGTGGCTTTAGCATCAGTCATACGGTTCTTCACATATAGAGGGGGCCCTTGATCTGTACGGTGCTGCCTGCCCCTCACCACAGGCCTGGGGCTCCCTCCCAGTCACTGCAGTCTGGGCTCAAACCCCGACCCCCCGGTCTTGATGCAGCTCCCTCCCACTGTCAACCACAGAGGTGCATCTGTCTCCCCTGCCGCCTTCTGGCTTTTGTGGGTTGACAGCCCAGGCAGAAGTGACAGTCCTCATATGCTTGTGGACACCACCTGATTGAGAGCTCAGAGGCTTGCCAGGGAGGATGAACAACTGGGACCTCCCCAGACCCGTGTCATAGACAGAAGAAAGACAAGTCAACGGTAAGGATTTGGGGGCAAGGCAGGTAATGAGGCTATGAGGGAGACAACCTGCACCCAAGACCCCAGAAAGTGGGGAGTCTGAGCCAGAGGCAGATGCTTGACTGCTGAGCAGAGAGGGAAAGACTGCTTCCCCCAAGGGGATAAAAGTTATCAGATCAGTAATCCTAAGCAGTGGTTCTCCAGCTTTTGGGGCTCAGAATCTTGTCATTCTTTCAAAAACTGAGGGGCCCAAACACTTTTCTGTGGACTATAGCAATCAATATTCACCACACTCAAAATGAAAACTAAGAAATGTACAAAATAATTTGTCAATTTATTTCAAACAATGTGCCAGATGTATGTTAACATAAATTATTTTTTATCCTTAAATATACATTTTTTCTGAAAATAATTAATGAGAATGATATCACTGTTTTACTTTGCTGCAAATCTCTGTAGTGTCTGGCCTAGTGGGATTTGTTGGATTCTCTTATCTGCTCATACATCCAATCTAATGCCATACTCCATGTCAAGTATCTTCTGGAAAACCCACTGTACACTTGAGAAAGCATGAGAGTGAACAAGGCAAATAATGTCTTAGTGCTTTTATGAAAGTAGTTTTGACCTCTCAGATCCCAGGTCTTAAGGATATCCAGGGGTTCCCCAGCCCATCCCTTGAGAACCACTTCCCTAGGCACCAGCTCCCAGAAACACACCTCCCTCTGTTTAGCATGTGGCCATCTTGCATGATGACATTCCTGCATTAGCAGAAAGTGGGTAATGGTGAGCCAAGCGGAAATTCGCTTTCAAGCTTTTGTCATTTGAAGAGTGTCTGTGAACATTCCACAAAGCATCCCAGAGACAAGCTAGGATAAGATTGACGGTGAATGTCCCACTGGGCAGTCTGGCTCAGTTGCTCATTGACTGGCAAAAAAGATAATCCAGAGTATGAGACAGTCTCTCCCACACTTTTCAAAATGAGAACCTCAAATGCATGAGCCCCCTTAGTCTGGGAAACACACATTTTTCCTCTTTACAGTTACTGCAAGCTTTATAAGAGAAGCAGCTGCTCCACAGCCTCTCTGAGCTTTGTGTTTCAGGGCCCTGGGGCAACTGAAATCTGCTTTCCAAGTGACCAATAACCGGGCAGTTTACCGACTCATCTGGTGTTTCCTGGGCAGCACAGATTTATCTCACTTAATTGTGACTCCCTTTTTCCTGCACTAATCAAGACAGTGACAGAGCTGTGACACCAGCAACATGAGCATGGATGGAAAGTGATGATTTATAAGGACTCTGATCTTGCTTTGCTCAGACCCAGACGTGGCCCACCATGGAAGGGCAGTGGACCCAGCCAGTCTGCAACTAACCTGCAGATCAAAGAAAGGCTGTTAAAAGACAAAACAAGACACGGTTTTATGTTCTTCTAAAGCAGGAACATCATTTCTAATGTGGCTAGGAAAATATTCAGCTTCATTCTCTCTCCTTTGGGAAAACTACATGCATCAGTGCTCTGGCCTCTCCGAAACTGGCAGCAGGATGGTCTCTGTAGACTTGGTTGCAATCACAGAATTGTGTAGTAAGAAGGAGAGTTAGAGATCATGCAGTGGGAAGGGCAGAAGCGTGTGTGTGTGTGTATGAGTGTGTGCAGTGTGTACGCAAGGGAGGGAGGTGCAGGGTAGGGACAGTGTCACTGTAGCAGAGGCTCATGGGTCTTGTCTCTCTGTGTTCTCTACCAAACCTTGCTGTGAACTCAGGCACCACTAGGGAATTGAACTTACTCAGTTCCCATGATCTCTGAGATCTTTGTCACATTAGGGGATTACTTAATCTCGGTGTCTCAGTTTCCCCATCTGTAAAATGAGTATAGCAATACATCTATTTCATAATGTGATTTTGAAAATGGAAAGATTGCATACCTAGATGCTTCTTAAAACAGTGTATAATACATAGGAAGCACAGAATAAATGTTAGTCGTCATCATTGTGTGTGTGTGTTCAATTGTTCAGTCATCTCTGACTGTTTGCAACCCTATAAACCGTAGCCCCCCCAGGCTCCTCTGCCTATGGGATTCTCCAGGCAAGAATACTGGAGTGGGTTGCCATTTCCTCCTCCAGGGGATCTTCCCAACCCAGGGATCAAACCCAAGTCTACTGAGTCTCCTGCATTGCAGGCGTATCCTTTACCACTGAGCCATTGGGGCATCATCATCTTATTACTATTATTATTATTTGAGATCTCTGAAACTCAGTTTTCTCATCTGCAAAATTGGATTGGTGTGGGGATTAGCTTACAGAATATATGATCAAGTCTTGGCAAAGCTGTCAAGTGCCATTAAAAGTAATGCACTCTACTTGGGGGCCAAGTTAATAGAACAATTATTGAACCTGGGTGTTTTTCCATGAGTAAGACTCCAGTCCTGGAGGAGTGACATGTGGTTTTCAGCACTGTTTTGAAAGAGTAGGGCAGTTAATTTTGATGAAGTGAATATATAGTAACAACCAGAAGAGAAACAGCAATATAATCACAACTGGTAATAACAGTTGTATTTATCTTGTGCCAGCATTGAGCTGAGTGCATATAATATATTGTCTCACTTCTCACCATGGCCCCTTGAAAGAGGTACTGTTATTACTCATGGGTTGCAGATGAGAAATGTGGAGTTGCTAGTGTCACTATAGCAGAGGCTCATGGGTCTTGTCTCTCTGTGTTCTCTACCAGAGTTACTAACTCTGAACAAGACCCAGACCTGTCTGTGAAATGTAGGGACCACTCTCCCTGCTCATCGTAGGTCATTAGCTGAGCAAGCAGCCCCAGGAATTTCGCAGCGTGCATACCTTTCCCTTATGAATTTAATGGTCAAGGACACATATTGTTGGAATATCTTTAGGAACCAGATAGTCTGCCCAAAGGAGAAGCCTCTGTGCATAGCAGGCCTGAGTCCTCCTCGTGTTCCCTGTGTATGAGTTTGGCAGAGTGCGGCAGACTGTTTTCAAACCAGACTGGCATGGAGGCAGGGCAAAGGTGGGCAGGAAGCAGGAGTTGGCACGGCTAGTGTCAGGTGCCCACCACAGCCCAATGTGTGGTCCCAGCAGCAGGTTTCAGGTTTTGGTATTTGAGGTCTCTAAAAAAGCTGTCACCAGCAGCTACCAGTCTTGCAGGAGAGTCTGCTAGCATCCAAAATGTGAGCCAGGACCCAAAATGGGCAGAATTTAGCCATGGTGTCTCTCAGGCTCTCCTGGACCAGGCCCCTCGGTGCAGGCCGGGTCATCACACATGCCCATGGCTTTCCCAGTAGCATCTTCAAGATGTTGCTCAGCTTCCAACATGAACCTCTCTCTTGTGCCACCACGTGTGACAGCCTTGAGAATTTCTCCAGACTGACTCCAGTTGGAATCAGTCTCTCAGCCCAGCTCTCGCCCGTTCCCATTTTAGCTTCCTTTTATCACGTCATCTGCCAGGCTCAATGCTGAAAGCTCTATAGGTATTCTCCCCTTTAATCTCAGTCACTCTGTGAGGTAGGTATTGTTATTATGCCCATTTTACAGATGGAGAAACTGACACGTTGAAGGGTTGGTTGAGCTGTCTAGGTTAGATAGCTGATAAGTGGCAGAGTGAGGATGCAGATTAGTCCTCTCTTCCCTAAAGCTCAAGCTCTGAACCATCCTTCCCTGTGACTTATCCAACTGAGGTGGAATCCTAGCCTGTGTTCAGCTTCTTCTCAGAGTTGCTTCATTAGGCGGGACCAGTGATTTGCAACCTTGGTTGCACACTGAAGTCACCTGGGAAGCTTTAAAAAGTACTGATGCCTGGCTCTTGCCACCAGAGATTCTGATTTCGGTTGGTCTGAGGGATATCCTGGGCATTTTCTGGACCAAAAGTTGGCAAACTTTTTCTTCAGAGAACCAGCTTGCACATATTTTAGGCCTGGCAGGGCCATATGGTCCATGTCACAACTACTCAATTCTGCCTTCATAGAGCAAGAACAGCCATGGACAATACATGAGCAAATGAACATGGCTGTGTTCCAGTAAAACTTTATTTACAAAAACAGGTGGCTGGCCGGAATTGGCCCATGCACCACAGCTTGCCAGGGCTTAATCAAGTCAGGCAGTTCCTTAGTAGATTCTACCCATCACCAGTGAGACTAGAATTTATTTTTCTTCTGTGGGTCAGGTATCTATCTGTGGTGTGGTGTCTTCCCCCTCCCCACCCCAGGCACGCCCGTACCCTTCAATCCACTGCTTCCTTGTGGGGTTGGTGGTATCGGCCCCGTTTCTATGATTTGTCTCTTTTTGTCAAGGACCCGACTTCCCTCCAGGTCTGAAATCCTGACAGGAACCATCCCCATTTGGTGGGGCTCCTTTCTGTCTTGCTAGCCCTTCCCCATGAGGAGTTAAAATTGTCCCCCTTTGTCTTGGCTGGCAGCCAGGTCTGCTGTAATTAGGATTCGCTGGTTCTGCAGAGCTGCCACCTGTCTGACAGGAGGACTGCCCCTGTGAGCATGTTTTGCTTTCTGCCCCAACACTCTGTGCCCCCAACCCGTTTCCCGTTACAGAGCCATCTCCTAGGGAGGTCTGGCTCTCCAACCCCTCCTCACTCAGACCCCCGCTTCCTTCCCTTTCCAATCGACCTTCCACGTCTGCCCTGTGCTTGTAGTTTGAGTAATAGCATCATTTTCGTCTGAGGAATTCAGTCTATCAATTAATTTTCTTTCATGGAATATTAATAGAGTATTCCTGAAATTGTGAGTTGTGATTATTTACAAAGTCAAAAGGGCAACTGGAAAATGAAGCTGCTGAGTCGCTTGTGGCAATTGGAGTTATGCCCCAACCCCCTAAAAATAGCCTGCTTTCCTTATCTTCCCTCATATGTCAGCTTGTCCTTGGTAATGGGGTGTAGAGACACCACAAAAATGCCAGATTGAATGGAAACTCTTAATATAGGTGACACCTAAGATAGTAACAGTTCATATACACAAAGTCTCTTTGTAAGTTAGTTGTTTAGACATCGAAATGCATTTGTTCCGCAAACATTTATGGAGACCCTAATTTGTTCCATGTGTCAGGGTGGTACAGGATAAGGCTCCTGTCCCCACGAGAGAGCCCATCACATAAATAACTCTATAACCATATCAGATGTGCCATAAGGGAGATGTGTACACAGCTCTGTGAGAGGAAAGGCTGGACTCAGTGCCTGAGGTTACAGGGAAAGCTTCTCCCAGAGGGTGAGAGGCAATTGTTTAAATAAAGTTCCCCACCAGGAACAGGAGGAAAGGCATTCCTGGGAGAGGCCCCAGTGTGTCAAGGCAGGAGTGGGATGCGATTATGTGCCTGTAGTGTGGTTCCTGGGGGAATGGTGGGAGCTGAGACTGGAAAGGGACAGGGGATGTATAAACCATTTTTGGCAGTTCCAACTTTAATGGGCAATATGGGCCAATACAGTACTTTTAAATAGATAATGCTGGCCAGTTTCTGTTTTAGGAAGAGCTTCTGGTAAGCAGTGGGGATCCTGAATTGGGATGAGGGGAAAGGAATGAAGGAGGGGTTTCCTATTAAGAGCTGGTATAGAAATGAAGAGATTCTCGACTAAGAACGTGAAGCTGGGATAGGAAGGAGCAGGAGAAGGTATGATTGTGCTCAAGAGATGTGATTGGATAATTAAGATGAGTGAGAAGTCCTTTATGGTTAAAAACATAGAAGAAAGAGTGGTGCTTCAGAGGGGTGGGGAGGTTAAGGAGTTGAGTTTGAGACTTGTTGAGTTTCCATTAGTCTGTAGGTCATGTGGGCTGAAACTCAGGGAGGAAGATTGGAGGCAAAAATAATGCATGGCTGTAATTAAATCCGTGGCAGTGAATGAATTAACCAGAGTGTGTGAGAGAGAAGAGAAGGAAAGGGAAGAGAAGGGATGGGAAGAGAATAGGACAGGTCTGCAGCAGAATCTCAGGGAACGCCAGTATGTAAGGAACTGAGTGAAGGATATGCCAGCAAAGCAGACCTGCTTTCTGGACCAGTTATGAATTTGGCAGTGCTGAATTGAGCAGGGGGGCCTATTGACACCTGAGACTGAACCAACAGGGACCACTGGATGAGCTTCAGGATGTCTTAAATACCTTGGAATTTGCCATTACTCCTACCATTAAGGATGTAAAACTCCATTCACCTGCTCCTTCATTTACTAATTGAACAAATAGTCTGTTGGGTACACGACACTGGGTATAGGGTATAGATACAGGGTATAGTACTGGGCACTGGCTATAGATGTGGTTCCTATGATCTGTTGCTTATAGCTTAGCAGAGAAGACAGACGTTCAGAATAAACTTGGAAACAGACGTTTTCATGAAAACGACCTGTCATTTTTAGTTGTGTGATTGTGAGCAAGTCACTTACCTTCCTCAGTCTCAAGGTCTTCATTCAGAAAAAGTGGATGAGGATGTGTAGAAAAAGGAACGTTCCTACACTGTTGGTGGGAATGCAAATGGGTACAGCCACTATGGAGGACAGTATGGAAGTTCCTTAAAAAACTAAAACTAGAGTTACCACTCCAATATTCTTGCCTGGAGAATTCCATGGACAGAGGAGCCTGGCGGGCTACAGTCTGTGGGGTCACAAAGAGTTGGACACGACTGAGCGACTAACACTCTCACTTTTGCCTTTTTTTCAGAGTTACCATATAATCCAGCAGTCCCACTCCTGGGTGTATACCCACAGAAAACTAATTCAAAAAGTACACTACTCCAGTGTTCGTAACAGCACTATTTAGAATAGCCAAGACATGGAAGCAACCTAAATATTAATAGATAAAGATGGGGTACATACATATACACAGTGGAATATTACTTAGCCATAAAAAGAACTGTACTCAATATCTTGTAATAACCTATAATGGAAAAAATATGAAAAGGAATAAATACATATATATGTATATGTAAAACTGAATCACTTTGCTGTACACCTAAAACTAACACAACATTGTAAATTAACTTTAATTTACAATTTTTTTTAAAAAGTGGGTGTTAAGAACTAGAACAATACCTAAGGCATATATAGGGCTTATGTTTATAGCACCCTTACACATTTTGTCTAATAAACTGAAAACCTTGATGCTTTAAAAAATTATATATGTTGAATAAGCTATGTATTCAGATGGTACAAAATTCATGAAAGGGTAAATAGTGAGTCTCCCTTTCATCCTGTCCCCAGTTTTCAATTTCTCTTCTCAGAGGACACTGGTGTTAAGTGTTTCCTTGTGTGCCCTTACAGGAGTGTCCTCTGCATGCGCAACTTATCATTGTGTGTGTGTGTGTGTGTGTCTGTCTGTCTGTCTGTCTGTCTATCTGTCTGTATGCATGCAGTTATCTTCTTTCCTTTTTTTTTTTCTTTCAAAACTGGTAGCATGCTATTCACTATTCTCTCTCTTGCTTTTTTCACGTAACAAAGTATATCCATTCTACAGCAAAATCGTTACTTAAGTAACCCCCTAGTTTTGGACATCTAGGTCGTTTCCAATACTCTGCTATTATAGACAGTGCTACCTCAGTTCCACATGTGCAAGTATATCTATAGCATAAATCCCTAGGAACAGGATTGCTACGTCAAAGAGAATGCATATTTATAATTTTGAAGATGAACAAATTTCTTTCCATCACGGTTCTACCAAGTTATGCTCTTATCAGCAAGCTCTCCCTTGGTTATGAGGATTATAAAATAATATATTTAAACACCTTTGTGAGCTGAGGAGGGGGTCTGTATTTTTACAGGGTTCTCATCCCCCTCCTTCCCTACACAGTAGCTCTTTGGCCTTCTATCAACATTGTGAAAAGTGACAGTTATATGTAAGGGGGCAATTCCTTACAGTTCTGTCCATTGGTGGCCTCTAGGAGATATTTATCAGTGGGGTGTCTTGATGTGGGAGATAATCCCTGCATCTGAATCATCCTTGAAGTGCAGATGATCTTGGGGCCAATCCTGCTCCCTGGGCATAAGCTCCTGGGACACATCCCATGCTCTGGGCGAGTGTGTGAATATCAGGACACCAACTGACAGCTTCTGTGGCTGGCCTGGGGTCGCTGGGTTGTTAGGGATGCTCCAGACTCACTCCTGCCTTCCTACATAAGCAGCCCAGAGACAGCGTGTTGACTCCCAGCGGCATGATAGAACAGGTCAGAATGGGAGTGATGACCTCAGCCGGTTTCGGTTAGCGCTGAAGATGTAACTGATAATGCATGTCAGCTCATTTGTCCATACAAGCCGTCTGTGTGGAACTGTGTTCATTACTACTGGTTCTTCTGTTTGTTTTGAAAACTCTATTTCATGTTGGAGTTAGGTATCAGGAAAAAGAAAGGACACTAATTAAGTGAATCCATGGTAGTCTCTTACTGACTGTTGGTATTAATCACTCAGTCATGTCCAACTCTTTGCAAATCCATGGACTGTAGCCTGCTAGGCTCCTCTGTCCATGGAATTCTCAAGGCAAGAATACTGGAGTGGGTAGCCATTTGCTTCTTCAGAGGATCTTCCTGACCCAGGGGTGAACCCGGATCTCCCACATTGTGGGCAGACTCTTTACCATCTGAGACACCAGGCAGCTCGTCAGTTCAACTCAGAAAATGTCTACTGAGTACCTACTATGTGCAAAGCACAGAGATGCAATGTATTGTATTTTTAAATACTGCTGACAGCTCCGGTTGTGTTGGCTATTTGCGTTGACTTTGGCAGACTGAAATTGCTTTGCCTTTTCCCTTTGCTAGCCTCTCATTATAATTTTCATTGGCAAACTGGTTGTAAACCAGAGCTGATTCCCTTAGTGTAATTAGGAGAGTTCCTGAAACTTATTTTTGAAAATGAATTGTTATAAAGTGAATAATGTTTTAACTGTACTGGGGGGTTTTCTATTAAAAAAAGGAAATTCTAAATTCTGATGCTGAATGATTTTGAAAGGTGAAACATTTTCTGATTTATCTGTTTGGTAAAGGAGAAAATTTAACCTAAAGGGGAAATAAGTCAAAATTTAATAACTTCAGGAATCTAAAACAATAGCAAACACAAAAAAATATTTTGAAGATCTGATGAGTATAATAATAAAAAGGATGAGAATAATAACAAAAAGGATCGCAAGACAGAATGCTAGCTGATCTGAAGCAAAGACATAGTCTTATTTGCTGTGCTAATAATAGCAGATCTTGTTGGTGTAAAAAAAAAATGAGAATATGGAGAGAAGCAACAGAGAAAGAAGAAAAAGTTTGAAGAAAAAAAACCCTCACACAGGGAGAAGAGGAAGAAGAATAGCAGGTGGTAGACACTCAAAAGGGCAGAGGAAATTAAACCCAAATAGTCAGAGTGACAGCAAAAGAGGAGAGCTGGCCCGTTGGAGAGGAGACAGAAGCCACCTCTCCATGAAGCTGCAGGTCTGACCCACTTTAGCAGCTCCTGCCTGAGAGCACATTGGCCATAGGCTATCTGACTGCCATTGGGTCCAGTCCTTCCTAAGGATACTGAGTATTCCGCACAACAATACCTTATAAGTTTCCTTGGGTGAACCTGATGCCAGGTTGCTATTCTAAGTGCTTTATATATGAACTCATTTAACCTTCCTAGCAACCCCATAGGGAATCATTATCCCCACTTTATAGATGAAGTAACTGGGTCACAGAGAGAGGTTGAGCAGCTTTCCCAAGATCACAAGCCATGAGTGGAAAAGCTACATGTGATTGGTAGAATTCTGTGATGGCCCCCAAGATTCCCTTCTGTTAGTGCATAGTCCTTGGGAGTCCTCTCTCCTTCAGTGTAGACAGGATTTGTAAACATGATGGGATTTCACTCTCTTGAATGAGTTCCATTGAATAGCAGGACAGAAGGGATTTTTGAAGATAAAAGTAAGGTTTCTCCTGAATAGATTTTGAATTAATCAAGTGGAAGATTTTGCTGGATGGGCCTGACCTAATCAGGCAAAGCCTTTGTAAGAGGGTCCAACCTTTTCCTAGAGAGAGAGAGAAGTAAAGCAAAAGCATCTTCTGATGATCTCAAAGAAGCACACAACCAGGTTGTGAAAGCCTGTGGTGGGAATCCGTGGCAAGAACCAGTGAGTGGCCTTAGAAGCCAAGAGTGGTCCCTGGCCAGCAACTAGCCATGAAGTGAGGAGCTCAGCCATCAGCTTCAGGGACATGAGTTCCACCAGTTTGGAAGAAGACCCTGAGCTCACAAAGGAGCACAGTCCAGCTGATACCTCAGTCTCAGTCTTGTGAGACCCTGGTCAGAGGACCCAGTTAAGCCCTGCTTACACTCCTGTTCTGCAGAGAAGGTGAGCTGGTAAGGGCATGTTGTTTGAAGCACCAAGTTTGTATTCATTTGTTAAACAGCAGTGGAGAATGAATGCACTGGAATTTGAACCCTGTGATTCTAGCTGCAGGCTCACCTGTTTCCTGACTTCTCGGTCTGCCTCTTAGGAAAAGTCATATCTCAGAAATCACTGATTGCTCAAACTTCCAAGTTAAACAGGGACATTTGACATCATCCAGTCCTGTGGCTTAAAGCAGCCTTTCCTTCACAGAAGAAGCCTGTGTCACAGGTCACACAGGTCAGGTGAACTTCTGTGCCTATAATGGGGTACAGGGGCAGGAAACTTGTACCACAGTGGAGCCCCACTACCTCAACTGCTTCTGCCTGCTCTTGAGGCAATTCTGAGGAACACAGTTTAAGAACCACTGGTCTGAACCAACAGTACATCTGGTCTTTATACTTCCCTCGACCACATCCTCACCCTTGTCATCTGCTGACTTCTTTCTGTTTGAATGCCTCCCTAAAATTTTCTTTCCATCTGGGGACCATTCCTTTGGAAAGCTGTCTTTCTGTTGCATTAAAACTTGTTCTTCTGAAATTCCCATCATTAATTTAGGTGCAGCCACAGGTGATGCATGGGACAAATGGACCCCTTCTTTCTCAAGACGGATGATCATATCATTAAAGACAGCCCTGCTGTTTCACATAAGCCTCCTGTTTTCCAGGCAAAACATCTCCGTGTCCTCCTAGGCACTTCCAGTTCCTTCATCATAATGGTCGCTTCTCTCCTGAACTTCAGTGTGCTTATGTCTCTCTTAGAGTAAGGTCAGGAACCAAGCACCGAACTCTTGGTGTGGTCTGCTTCACATGAGCTACAGCTCACCTCACACCAGTCACAGTAAAATGTTCTATTTTTGTCAATGAAGCATCAGACCACACAGTAGCTTCTTGGCAACCACAGTGCAGAGTTGACTCATACCATGTGTACTGTCAACCTTTTTCACAAAAGCTCCTTTTTCACACATGTGGCTGCTAAGGTGTAATAATTGACTTGTGTGTGTATGTTTTAAACCAAACACAGGCTTAATGCGCATCGCTCTTCTGTTTCATCAGGGATCTGGAATATATCTTGCTTGATCCTGATTAGGTCATCCAACAATATTACTCTTCTTCCCAGCATCACCTCAACTCTCAATTTGATCAGTATGCTATAAATATCCTCATTGGGGTTATTGACAGAATTTTGGAACTGAACAGAGCTGAGGTCATAGTCCTACAGCATCATACTGATGGCCTGCTCCCAGTGTTTGGGAATTTTCAACAGTTACCAATACAACTCATTGTATCACCTACTGGCAGTCCTCCAGCTCATAAAGGTACCCTCAGAAATGTAATGAAACATTTCTTGAAGTGCAGGTACAGGGTATTGAGTCTAGTTCTCTGACCTCCCAAACCAGGAGGTCACAAGAGCTTCTAGTGAGCACTCACAAGCCCCGTATAGCATCTTTTCCAGGTGGTGTGCCTGACCACCAAACTTCCATCTGTAGTTTGGTCCTTCTGAGATAAACAACGTTTCGTCCCACAACTCTGTTCTCTCCCATCTTATTTGTTTCCACTCAGACTTGCATGAGGAAAGATATGGACTCAAAAAGATAACAGTGGATCTTGAGATGCCTAAAAATTGAGACAAGGTTCATCTTTATTTCAGAGTAGGAGCTGATCCTAAGTTTCCATAAGTAGGGTAGTAGCTTTGGTAGGAAGATCAGGGCAAGCCGAGATGTGTGCAGTTAGAGGCAAGGTCTGCATGTGGGGATAGGGTGATGAGAGAGATGCGGCGGTGGGTAAGATGAGTGTGGTGCTGCGGTTTCCACAGAGCAGAAGTGCAAGCGTCTGCAGCATCAACCTTTTTCTTTTTTTTTGGCCTGTCCTTTTGCCCTTTGTCTATCAACCATACTGTACACGATCACAGGGCAAGGTGAGAAGCAGACCAGCCTGTTAAATTTAGGGGAGGACATGGGCCTTGGAACCACTGGGCACAGCCTCTGATCCATGTAGGATCTTAGAGAGAATGATGAGTGCTGATCTCCACCTTAAAGTGAAGATTCACTGATTTTAAAATTCATTGAGGAATCATAAAACTGATACGGATGGGCTTGGTGGAGGTAGTCCATGATTATAAAATTAACTATTATTGTCCTGTCTTGGTTCATTTTGTCCATATACCTCTCTCCTTTATAAAAATGAAAGTTGCCACATTTCTCATAGGACAACTGTGATACCCAAAGACCAAGAGATCATTGTAAAAGAAGTATTTTAATTATTGTGGTGAAATTTTACCATGTAACGTTCACTGTTGTTTTTACTACCCAGTATTTCAGTCACCATCTCTGACAATTGTTGCAGTGTCTCTGGGGAGGAGATCTACTCCCCTCCTCTACCTTCTGTCTAGATGTTTCTGCTGGGGTGGACTCCACATTCTGCTCCATGGGGCTGTGTGACTGGGTTCGTCTGGCCAATCAAAACAGCATTCTTCTGCAGGTGGTGACTGCAACATGAAATTAAAAGATCCTTGCTCCTTGGAAGAAAAGTTATGACCAATCTAGACAGCATATTAAAAAGCAGAGACGTTACTTTGCCAACAAAGGTCCATCTAGTCAAAGCTATGGTTTTTCCAGTAGTCGTGTACGGATGTTGGACTATAAAGAAAGCTGAGTGCCGAAGAGTTGATGCTTTTGAACTGTGGTTTTGGAGAAGATTCTTGAGAGTCCCTTGGACTGCAAGGAGATCCAACCAGTCCTGAATATTCATTGGAAGTACTGATGTTGAAGCTGAAACTCCAATACTTTGGCCACCTGATGCAAAGAACCAACTCATTTTAAAAGACACTGATGCTGGGAAAGATTGAAGGCAGGAGGAGAAGGGGATGGCAGAGGATGAGATGGTTGGATGGCATCACCAACTCAATGGACCTGAGTTAGAGTAAACTCTGTGAGTTGGTGATGGACAGCGAGGCCTGGCGTGCTGAAGTCCATGGAGTCTCAAAGAGTCGGACATGACTGAGTGACTGAATTGAATTGAACTGATGTTTGGCTCAAGTCAGTGAGATGCAGGGAGACTTTACCTGGGACTTTTGGAAAAGAAGTCCCAGGAAAAGTTTCCAAAGAGACTTTTTTGCTGGACTTGGAATTGTCAGGTTTTGAGACTCAAGCTATTTTGGCAGTCTGCTTCTAGGAACAGAGAATCTCCAAGAGAATGGAACCACAGAGGAGGTTGAGTTGAAAGATAGAGACTATGGTGATGTGAGGAAGTGCTCATTATGTGAGGAGACACTGATTAAAATCTAGACCCTGAAGTCAAAATGTTTACATTTGAATTCCCTGGTGGCTCAGCAGTAAAGAATCCTCCTGCAATGCAGAAGCTGCAGGAGATGCAAGATTCCAGGATCGATCCCTGGGTTGGGAAGATCCTCTGAAGGAGGGCATGGCAACCCACTCCAGTGTTCTTGCCTGGAGAATCCCATGGACAGAGGAACCTGGTGGGCAATAGTCCATAGAGTGGCAAAGAATTGGGCAGGACTGAAGTGACTTAGCAGGCACTCCATTTACTAGCAGGGTCCCTCATGACTCAGTGCCTATTTTCCTTATCTGTAAAATGGGAACACTTACAGAGTTGTCGTGAAAATTGGGTGAGTCAAGTGAGATACTGAGAAAGTACCCTGCATTTGGTATGGACCATACAGGTGTTTGTCACTATTTGAGCTATGTATTTGTCACTATTTGAGCTCTGTGTTCAGCCACCTGAAATCAGACCCTCCTCTCGATTTTTCAGCTCTAAGAACAATATAGTCACTTTTTATAACTACCCATTTGGATTTTGGTTTTGGTCACTTAACCCATAACTAGTAGATTCAATGAAATCAAATTTTTATTCAAGTTTTGTCCTCCTTGATGGGACTAAGATAAAAATAAAGCAAAGTCAGATATTCCTTTCCAGATTGTTACCCAGTGGTGAGTATGACCTCAGTTCAGTTCAGTCGCTCAGTCATGTCCGACTCTTTGCGACCCCATGAATCGCAGCATGCCAGGCCTCCCTGGACCTCAGAAGAGCCTAATTCCTTCGCCTTCCCATGTGCTCAATTGCATTTGTTTGAAATTCACTTTTCAGAATTTCCTTTAAAAAATACTGTGTGTCATGGTTATCTAAGAAAACTCAAAATATTGTCATCAGATTTTTCACAGCAAGAGTATGCTCTACCTTCTTTATCCCCAATTCATGAAATATTTTTAAATGTTGATATAAAAGAACACTCTGAATGTGTAAGAAGGTGGTTGGCTGGGGCCATGGGTGGGAAGGAATGGAGAGCAAATCAGAAAACCTGGGGATTTACCTTGTTTTCAGCACCTACCTGGCTCCGTGGTCTTGGACACATTATTCTCCTCAGCTTCCTGGCCTGTAAAATAGGCAAGGCAATGCCTGAGATTCCTTCCTTATTGATTTTGAAATGTATGAAAACTTTCTTAAGCATCTTAAATAATATATTTAATTTTCATTGAAATGATGAAAAGGAAATGAGAAAAATAGTAAATCTTAATGAGACCCACTCTGTATTTTGTGATGGCTACCTTAGAATTGGTAGTATGTAGTTTAAGGTTTATTTATCTGGATCTGAGGGGTTTTGTTTCGTCTTGTCTTGTTTTTTTCCCTAATTTCTTCTGTCTAAAAATCCATGTGGTCATTTCCCTGAGCCCTGCGCATCCGTGGTAATCAAGCAGGATCTTGGCCATTTAGGCTGAGAATTGGAGCCGAGGCCCTGGGCCTCTGGTCCGCTTTAATGAGCAGGCGGCACACAGAGAGGAACAATAAGGTGCCCGGAATAGCAAACAAATAGTAAACTAGAGAAAATGGAGACCAAGACATGCAGACAAAGCAGATGAGGAGAATTAGTGGAGGGAGCTGGGAAGAGGGAAGCCAGAACTGTGTTAGCCTTCCTTTTTCTTAGACTGTAAAGCCAGGCCTGACGTGTCACGGGCACTCGGTGGATGTTTGTGGAGTGGGGAGGCGAGTGATGAATAGATGCAAGCATTTGGCTGCATGTGGACACACTGGCTCCTGCCAACTCAGCTAGCCCAGGGACAGCAGAGGAAGGAAACAACAAAAGAAGGCTCAGGATACCGACGTACCAATGCAAAATGCGTTTTCCACCGTACCAATGCAAAATGCGTTTTCCACTGCAGAAGGGAAAATACCATAAGAGGCGTTGAATGAGAAACAATGAGACATTTGAGCAAGCCCCTAAGTTGCAAACTAGCTCACACCAATGCGTTTGTTCTTGAAATGTGGCGCTTATTTGCAAGTATTCATTTCATGCCTCACTATTTGGCTTTTAGGTTGGACTTAATTAAAAAAGCTGTAGCATCTTTGAGTCCAATTTCCTCTTTTCACATAGCATCTGTCCCTGACAGCTTGTGTGAGGCTCGACCACTTGTTGAGGCCCGGGCTAGAGGAGGAAGTGGCAGGGGAGAGGCGAGGTGGACAGACGCCTCTTGTTGGAGGTGGCACTCTCTGATGCCACGCGGCCCCATCACGTGCTTCTGAGGCTTCTTGGTTTCAGCACGGCAACAGATGTCTCCGAGAGGGGGATGCTGGCAACCTCACAAAGGCCAGCATGACTGAGGGTAGGCATGAGCGCACTAACAGTAGAACAAGGCACACATGCCTGTGCCCTCTGCTCAGAACCAAAAAACAGGCCAAACTCACATAAGAGCAAATTCTAGAACTGAGCAGTGGGGGCGGATGGCAGAAAGAAGATGCTTATTTGGAATAAACAGTATCCCGAGGGGAAAAGCTCACTATTTCCGGAGGCAGGTATGCCCCCATGCTTTCTATGTTCAAATAGACGGCACAGAAGATAAAAGTCACTCCTGGGCTTGGCTTTCTTTAGATGTGGTCCTATTTTGCTTTGCAAAGCATAGCTATTGCTTGGTACATTTACCTGGAGGTTTGGTTTGGAGTGTGACTGAGAAAGAGAACTGAAGCTTTCTCCCCTTAGATCTGTCATTCTCATTTATCAGGACAAGCCTATCAGTAAATCCAAACAAACCTGTATCTCATTTTGGAACAAGTAATTGAGTTTGTCTTAAGCAAGCTCTTACAGATGGAGCATGCACTTAATCCACTTTCTGTTTGATGTTTTTAGTGTTGCTTTTATAGCAGTTTGTTTGAAGTTCAAGATATCAGGATTTAGGTCTTTGGAGACTTCATTCTTAATTTAAAGGAATCTTTGGAAACTGCTTGGGCCGTGTACTGAATCTTGTTCCTGAAATTAGCCAGAATTTCCCTAACTGTGCTTGTGCTATTTTACAGCATGAGGTCTGTTTGACCAAATGTATGCTGGATTCTTATTTTCTTCCTGGGGCTTTGCTTGCCTCCTACCCTCCCTCCCCCATGCTCTGGCTGTATTTTGTTGCTTTGTTGCAAAGGCGACGGACACTATGACGCATCCCACTTGAAGCTTATGGTTAAAGACTCCTTCTCTGTGGTTCTGTGGGTCTTTGCATCTCTGCTGCACTCCTCATTTTCTGGCAGTTGGTGCCTAAAGAATCCAGTCGGCTTGATTGCTGAGCAGATTGTCACAGATCCATGGAAGAAGGCCATTACCAGGCCACATTAGGGCTTAAGCACTGCCTCAACCACATGTCTAGAAACCAAGTGAGGTCAGGAGCCACAGGGGGGCCTTTGGCCAGGCAGCCTTCTTGTAAGTCTGGAGTGCCACCATGGATAATGTTTAGTCACTTCTACTGACAGGTTTCCAATTACACAAGTAACAGAAGGATACTTACGGGAAAATTAGAACAAAGCACAGATGAGCAAAAAAAAAAAGCCTCCCTGAAAATCCTTCATTTAGAAATAATCACATAACTCTTCTGATGTTTATGCTTCTAATCTCCTTCCATATGCATATATACATGTAAAAATGTATTTTCTTTTAACAAAAATATGATCAGACCATCCATATTAATTTTATTTCAAAATCCACCATGAACATATTTCCACATCTTTAAGTACTTGAAATCATTTTTAGTGACTCTAAGAGTTCAGTTGCATGGATGGGACTTTTTGTTTTTTAATCAGTCACCTATTGTTACACATTTAGTAACAGTTTTTCTTTCTAATAAATCATGCCCTGATGAACATCCTTGCAGCTAAATGTTATTGCATCTTTAATTGTTTATTTAGTATTAAATTCTAGAGGGTTAGTGGTAAAAACCCACCGCAATTCTTTTTTTAAAATTTTTATTGCAGTATAGTTGATTTATAATGTGTTAGTTTCTGCTGTACAACAAAGTGAATCAGTTACACATATACATGTATTCACTGGTTTTTAGATTCTTTCCCCATATAGGTCATTAGAGTACTGAGAACAGTTCCCTGTGTTACAGAGTAGGTCCTTATTATTATCTGTTTTAAATATAGGAGTATGTATATGTCAATCCCAATCTCCCAATTTATTATCCACCCCCCCATTTCCCCCCTGATAACCATAAATTTGTTTTCTACACCTGTGATTTTGTTTCAGAAACCACTGTGAGTCTTACAGGAATCTATCTTATATGCCCTTTGTTGATGTTGCTCAGTCACTAAATCTTGTCTGATTCTTTGCAACCCCGTGGACTGCAGCATGCCAGGCTTCCCTGTCCTTCACTATCTCCTGGAGTTTGCTCAAACTCATGTCCATTGAATCAGTAACGTTAGGATAGCACAGAACATCTGAGTGACAACAAAAGTTAGCAGTTAATATTTCTCAAACAAAAGCTGAGTCAAGGAAAGAAGTGAAAAGGGTTTTCTGCTCTTTACTCTCTGGAAAGTTTTATGTGTATTATTTCCTGTTACAAATTTGAAGGAAAGGGGACTGGGTTCCTCATATATTTTCATTGTTCCAAGCCCTATATTAGAGGAAATATATTTAAAATAGGCCTCTTGAATGACCAGGAGTGGATGTTTTTATAATGACACTTTCACCTTGCAATGCACATTTGTACATTCCAACTTTATCTGTGAGATTATCTGTAGCTAGAAGTGGCAGAAGAAGAAAAGAAAGGGTAGTTGTGGAGAATTACTGTAAAATGCAGACTAATAGTGTTTCAGTGGAGAATAGAAAATACTTAGTGAGAATGGAGAGCTTTGAGTAACTTCACAATCCATTTATCAAAAGAGCTTATAATGGAACTCTCATTTCAAGGGAGGTCAAACACTAATAAATATTGAGAAAAGAAAGTTAAAAGAACATCAAGTTAATATTTTACTATCCATTCTTTGATCTTGAAAAGCCTGAAATATTTTTCCACACTAATTCTGTGATTTATTGATTCACTCTTGACAATTGGCTTATTGGAACAGACACAGATGCCTTGCTTTTAACTACAGCTTCAATTTCTATAATGCTTTACAATGCCAATGGATTTTTATGTATTTACTGGAGTCACTTATTGATAATGTTCTGGAATAGTCTTTGTGAGTTAAAAACTGGATTGTTGTCAGTAATACTGCAGCTGACATGTTACTGATTTTTGGTTTAAATGCTGTAATAACTTCTCTTGGTTTTGTTGTATTGGTTTGGGAGTTAATTAGTGTTAGTTGCGCAGTTGTGCCCAACTCTTTGCAACCCCATGGACTGCAGCCCACCAGGCTCTTCTGTCCATGGGATTTTCCAGGCAAGGACCCTGGAGTGGGTTGCCATTTCTTTCTCCAGGGGATCTTCCTGACCCAGGGATCAAACTTGGATCTCCTGCACTGCAGGCAGATTCTTCATCATCTGAGCTACGAGGTTTGGGAGGAAAAGAGGAAAACACCCTGGAGTTCATTAACTCATCCATATCTACCTAAATTCAAATACATTCAGAATCTTATCATGTTCTCACTTCAATTGTACAGTTCAGTTCAGTTCAGTTCAGTCACTCAGTCATGTCCGACTCTTTGCAACCCCATGAATCGCAGCACGCCAGGCCTCCCTGTCCATCACCATCTCCCGGAGTTCACTCAGACTCACGT
>NW_011489342.1:3204080-3247355 GCF_000754665.1 Bison bison bison | reverse complement strand
TCTTCTCATGAGGTGGCCAAAGTATTGGAGTTTCAGCTTTAGCATCATTCCTTCCAAAGAACACCCAGGGCTGATCTCCTTCAGAATGGACTGGTTGGATCTCCTTGCAGTCCAAGGGACTCTCAGAGTCTTCTCCAACACCACAGTTCAAAAGCATCAATTCTTCAGTGCTCAGCTTTCTTCACAGTCCAACTCTCGCATCCATACATGACCACAGGAAAAACCATAGCCTTGACTAGACAGACCTTTGTTGGCAAAGTAATGTCTCTGCTTTTGAATATGCTATCTAGGTTTTTCTTCCAAGGAGTAAGCATCTTTTAATTTCATGGCTGCAGTCACCCTCTGCAGTGATTTTGGAGCCCCCAAAAATAAAGTCTGACACTGTTTCCGTTGTACAACTCTGTTCTATTTTTAAGTTTAGGCCTCACCCCAAGGCGTGTGGGATCTTAGTTCTCTGACTCAGGACCAGGGGTTGAACCGGCACCTTCTGCTTTGGAAGGCAGTGTTAACCACTGGACTGCTGGGGGGAGTCCCTGGTCTACTTTTAAAACACCCATAAATATCTCATCTCTATCCTGAATTATTTTCATAATCACCCAACTGCCTACTCCACTGCCACCTCTGCCTCCCTTTGTTCTGCTCCCAGAAGCAGAGGAGCTCCTAAAATGTGAGGCAGATCATATTGCAGCTCCTCTCTCTGAGTCAGCACCTCAGCCCCTGCATGGCTCTCCCTAGTCTTCCTCTCTGACCATAGCCCCCATCTGCCCCTCAGCTATTCCACTGAGAAAATGACGCAGCTGGCTGGAGAGGATCTGCATAAGCCCCCGGTGCTCATCTGCACCCAAACCTTGGTGCCGGGTCCTCTGCATTCTCTTCTTTTCCAGACCAGAGGTTGTGCCTGTTGCTGGCTGTCATGCTCTTATTCACTAGGCCCTGTCCTCTCCCACCCATTCCCCCTGCTCCTTCTGACAAGTCTCCCTTCTCTCTTCAGCATCACCTGTGTTTCTCTTTATGGGTTCATTCCTAACAGCCTGTTAACAGCCTGTTATTGCTCTCGTTTAAAAAATAGGACCAAAACAATGATCAATCAAACAAAAACAACCTTTCTCTTTTCTTTCTCTCTCCCTCCATCCCTCTCTCTTTCTTTTCTTTCTCCCCTTCCCCACCAACTTTATTTAGCCATAATTGACAAAGAATATTGTGTAACTTTTCGGCATACCATGTGATGGTTAGATATGCATATATATCATGAAATGATGACCACAAAAATGCTAGCTGACGCGTCTCTCACCCTCAAATAGTTACCTTTTTTGGTGTGTGGTGAGAACATTTAAGATCTACTCCCTTAGCAAATTTCAGGTATGCAATACAGTGTTATAACTGTAGTCACCATACTGTACATGGAATTTGGCTCTTTTAGATTCCACATAGAAATAGCATCATGTAGTATTTTTATTTCTCTGTCTGACTTATTTCACTTAACATATCTCTTTAATGTTTCATTCACATTGTCAAGAGGGGCAGGATTTCCTTTTATGTGACTGAACAATATTGTATCATATATATATATATATATATATATCACATTTTCTTTATTCGTTCATCCCTGAGGGACTCTTCCATTATTTCTCTCTCATGACTATTTTTTGAATAATGCAGTGAACATGGGAGTGCAGATATCTCTTCAAGATACTGATTTCATATCCTTCAGATATATACCCAGAAGTAGGATTGCTGAATCCTCTGGTGATTTAATTTTTAACTTTTTGAGGAACATCCATACTGTTTTCCATCATGGCTATACCAGTTCACATTCCCACCAACAGTGCACAATGAGTCCTTTTTATCCACATCCTCCCCAACACCTGTTCTTTTGTCTTTTTGATAATAGCCACTCTGACAGGTGTGAGGTGATATTTCACTGTGGCTCTGACTTGTGTTTCCCTGGTGATCAGTGATCTGGAGGACTGTTTCATTTACCTGCTAGCCATTTGCATCTCTTGTTTGGAAAAACGTCTTCTCAGGTTCTTTGCTCCCATATTTAAATCAAATTATTTGCCTTTTTGCTATTGTGCTGCATGCGTTCCTTATTTAAATAAAAGACAACCTTTCTTTCCTTTCCTCCTCCAATGATCACTCCATTTCTGTACTCCCTTCTCAGTAACTGCTCTGTTGTCCAGTCTTTTCCTCCCACTCACCCTTGAATTCCCTGAAGTCAGGCTTTTGCCCCCATCCCTCCACCTATTACCTTCTAGTTGGGGTCACCAACAGCCTCCACAGCATTAACTTCAAGAGTCCACTCTCTGTCCTCACTTGACCCAATTGCTCAGCCACACTTGTTAATATTGATCGCTCACTTCCTCTCCCGTGAAACACGTTTCTTCTCCTGGCTCCCACAGTCCTCACTCTACTAATCAGCTCCCTGCCCTGGACTACTGACGGCTCTTACTTCTCGGTGCTCACGTTACTACTGTCACTCAGCTCCAGGCGCACTGGCCTGTTTATGATCCCTCAGCCGCGTCAGGTGTGTTTCAGGGCCTTTACACTTGCTATCCCTTCTGCCACAGGTGCTCTGCCGTACCTGCGTGAGTCTCCACTTTTCTCCTCCTTCGGGCATTGGCTCAAATGTCCCCAGTGTCCCCGGGTCCTTTGCCCGCCGGCTCCGCAGCCCGTATCATCTAGTGCACTATTTTATGTACTTGCTTCGTTGATTGTCTGTCTCCACCCATTGGACTGTAAGCTCTGTGGGGGATTGGCTGTCTGTTGTGTTCTCCACCACATTCCCAATGCCTGGGAAGTCACCTGCCTGATAGGTGCCCGAGAAATGTTTGTCGAATGAATGATAAAAACTGTTCTTGGTAAGTTAGTAATGTACTTGGAGAAATACTTCAGTAGAACCACTTGGATCTCATAGCTTACATTAATAGGAGTTTCAGATTCCTAGTTTTCTTTGACTTATATGGCTTGGGAAAAACAAGGGTGTTTTGGGAGATGGAATGCCTTTCTTATTTTGCCAACCTTTCTGTATACATAGAAACACTTCCTCAGAATGTTACATTCCAAGTATATTTTTAAAGTCTGTCTTGTAAACACAAGAAGGTGCCATTTGGGGGCCAAACGGAATGACAGGGGCAGGATCAGAGAGAAGCGGCTGAGAACTGGCCTTAATGAGCCTCGTTTTGCTTCAGAAGCATGGTCTAAGTGCAGGTTAAGAGACTGCCAAAAATACAGCTGCCTGCCTGTCTTTGATGTCTCCTACCTAGGTCAGGCCTTCCCATTTAGTTCCTCTTTCCCACTCACATGAGCACATGGCACATGCCTTGAACAATCCCCTCCCTCTGCCTTTTCTCAAGTATTTCTTTCTTTCTTCAAAAATCCCTTCTCCTCTATTTCTGCTTACTGAAGCTCCTTTCCTGTCAAGGCCCAGAACAAACGCAGGCTTGTCTGTGTAGCTTTTCCAGATCCTTTCCTGTTAGCACAGACTCCCCCTGTGGACTGTGTTCCTTAGAGCAGCAAGCCACAGTGTGCTTCAGTTATGCTCTGAACAGATACACAGACACACACAGACAGACACACAGACACACACACCCTCAGGCATAGATATACATGCATGTACATAGGTATAGCACACACACAGAAATACACACCAAATATAAGCACACTGAGGGCAGGGATTATATTTTACTTTTCTGGAGTTTCCAACACACACAAAATGCCCTGGACAATGAAAATATTCAATATAATCAGAAATGTGATAAAATGGACACAAATCCTTTTTCAATAGATGAAAGGTCATTCTTATAAAATCCCCCTTACTGGTTATTTTCCTTTCCCTCTTGTTTTGTGTCTATTTAGACATTCTAAAGAAAAGCCCCTTTCACCCCATGAAGGCCTCCTGCTTAGGCCAGGGCTTAACTGTGCGCCTCGCCCAGCACCATGGGCGTGACCCCGGGCCCTTGAATGTATCCACAGATAGAGGCTGTTCTGTTGGCAAAGGAGGAAACAGGTTAAACAACTTACAGAAGAATGTCCTGCAAGGCAGAGCTAAATTTCCACCTCACTGCTTCTCAGAAATGCTAGTCTGGTGGTCTAAGCATGATACTACACTGACACCAGGCCAGTTCTTCAATCAGAATCGATACAAGTGCCAATCTCAGAATTCAAGGAAGGTAAAACCAGTCATGGTTATTAAGGGTTATTGAGGCTTTTCTTGGGCTTCCCTGGTGGCTCAGATGGTAAGGAATCTGCCTACAATGCAGGAGACTCGGATTTGATCCCTGAGTTGGGAAGATCCCCTGGTGGAGGGAATGGCAACCCATTCCAGTTTTCTTGCCCGAAGAATTCCGTGGACAGAGGAACCTGTAGGCTACAATCATGGGGTTGCAAAGAGTTGGACATGACTAAGCAACTAACACACACGACACCTTTTCTAACAATACCTTCACCTGGTGACACAAGTGAATTCCAAGGTCATTGAGCCTACTTTCCCACCTCCTTTCCTGATATTTTGTGAGTAAGCCTGGAAGAAGGGAGCACCCGAAAAACAGATCATTGAGTCATGCAGACCTGGCCTCCTCCGTGGCACTACTGCCTGTGCCAGCAGAAAGAATTAGGCAAATTAGACAAGGGCTGCAAGCCAGCAGGGTCCTGTGGGAGCCTCACTGATGTCTGAGACATTGGGCATTGGGTCCCAGAGGAGGGAAGATCAGCTTGATCTTGGCTGGGCTGTCCGTGGGCACCATGTGCTGGAAATCGTCCATGTTGAAAAAACATATGCCAGCACTGAGAAACCCACAACTAGGATCACTCCAAAAAAAAGGAAAGAGTATTCCTATTTCATCACCTTAAACAAATCTAGTTATATCAAGTGTATTTTATTAAGCATAAGCTAAAATGCTCTATTTGTAAGGAGTCCAATGCTGCTGAGTAAATAACTTGAATTTTGCCGAGTGCTGTGGAGTAAAGAAATCGACAGCCAGCTGCTGGGCACTCCAGCTGGGATGAAAGGTACTTCCAAGAGAGCATTTGCCTAACAGACTCTGCTAGCTCTGGCCTGCCAGTATTTGCATGCTACAGGGCTGGGTCCCTCTCCATTGTATACTTATTTAAAAGTAGTACTTATCTAATGACTTACATACACTCCATTAAAAAAGTGAGGGACAAAAGAGATGAAGTGGTCCAAATCAGTTTAGCAATCCAAGAGGCATAGTGGAAATCAGATATGTAATGAATGTTTTATGAATTTCCTTGTAGGGGTGCAGAGTAACTTGTAACAGGTAAACACTCCTGGCAACACTTTGCCACCAGCCTGATTTTGTGCCCCAAGTTACCTAATGGTAACAGGATCCTGGCTGGAGGCAAAATTTGTGCTTGGGAGCAAGGTAAATCCTGGAAATGGCCAATTACTGACCCCTCTGGATTAAGAAGGGGAGTGTGTCCTAAAGAACATTGCTTACTCTAGTGATCCATGGTGATTTCTGTTGTCATGAGAGAGTGTGACATTTCATCTGTCGTCTTGTAGATCTCTTCATTTCATCTGTCATCTTGTAGATCATGTGTGTTTGTGTTGATCCACGTAAGTCAGGACATTCCTGAGCTCATAGGTAGTGCTATCTGGAGACCATATCAAAGGGCCCACCGTCCACAGGTTGAACTTCATTTTTCCAAGTGCTTTATGTTTTTCTTAAAGCACAAATTCCTGTCCACCCAATACAGGTTTTTCCTCTTGCTGGCCCTTTGCTTCATTTTGCTCGTATGTCAGATAAAGATGGAGATGTTACCTCTTCCAGAAGTCTTGAAATAAAAGATAATGGACCTGGAAACCACAAAATATATTTCGTGTACAATTTTATTATATTGTGTATAACTCAAAACGCTAACTTTTTATAAGAGTAATGCAGTTATGAAGCAGGGTTATTGATACTGCCTTGTATCCCATGATAATTCCTGTGTTTTCATTGGTCTTTTTAGGTAAGAGGCAGAGAGGACTGAGCTATAAACACAAATAACTGCTACCTGGGACAGAAAGTGACAAGCATTTTAAGAGACAAATTAATAACTCTTCATGAGAGCACAGATGAGAGCATCAGTGTCTAAGAAGGAGAAACAGGAAAGAGAAAAAAATACCATAAATTGACAACTCGGAGGCAAGAATACAGAGGGACCCAGTGGGAGATCTCATTAGAACTCTGGGCACCAGAGGGACAAGAGCACAAGTTAGATTAGGAAAAAGGATAGGGCTCAGATTACAGAAGGTCTTACATGTTAGACGGAGGAGTATGGACTTCAGGATAGAGGCAGTGGTGAGCAGTGATGAGAGAGACTAGAAGAAATACATCAAATGAAACTTGATGATGTGTCGAAGGAGGACATTTCAGAGAGAATAGAGAGGAGGGTGAGGCAAGAAGCACCCTGCGTGGAGAAGAGACAGGAATGGACCATGAACGAAATACGAGAAACAAAGGTGATCTGGTGAGAGGAGGTGGGGGGAGGGGTCAGGAGGTTCATTGGAACATGTGGTGTCTTCCTGGTCCTTACGCACTGGTTTCTGAGTAGACAACCTTGAGAAAATATTGCCCTTTTACATTCTTTCTCAATTCTGTGTGATGCTATTTTCTACTTTTAAGTATGCTTAAAAATAGCCAAAGATACAGCATTGTACTTTGAGCCAACAAAATAATACGATGAGTCAAACTGGTAGAGTTAATAAGAAAGCAGTGATTCATTTTTCAGGCTTGAAGAATTTCTTCTTTTCAAAAACACCAAAACAAGAAACTCTCAAGCAGATAAATGAGCAGGTGATTATTTGAATAACAAAAGGAATCTTTTCCAAAAGCTTTCCTTCAAGGATTCTTTAAATAGTATACTAGGACCTTGTCTTCACTCATTTAAAATGTCATTTATTTGTAGGTATTTGATAAAACACAGGAACAAGCTTATCACATAAAGCATGATATCCCCTAGAGCTACATTTTAGCCTGTGCAATATTTTAAAAAATGCTTATTTATATATGTATGAAGTAGCCATCACATAAATACTCTAAGAAACTTAATGAGTATATTTTCGTTTTCTGTTAGCTTTGGAAAATTAAAGCTGTAATTTTTTATTAAACATATAAATGGCGAGAGTAAAATTTGCTAATTATTTTGATTACTGTCATTTGTAGTCTCCTAATAAATAGAGTCTAGAAGTTATTTGTGATTTTTTTTTCCTAAAAGGCTTATAATAAGAAAAGCTTTTATAATGCCAGCTCTGTAAAACCCTAACAATAGCTTCCTTTTAAATCCTTAATAAATTTAACTGTTTTAGGCTTTTCTAGAAGTTCCTAGTTTTCTTCTAAAGAATATTTTTTAAAATTACTCTCTGTTATCCGAAAGACTTGAAAGGAAGGATTTGAAAAGTCATTTGTATGCCAGTGTTTATAGCAGCATCATTCACAATATCCAAAAGGCAGAAGCAGCCCAGTATCAGTGAGTGAATGAATAAACAAAATGGAACATTATGCACCTTTACAAAGGGTGGAATTCTGACACCTACTACAACAGGGATGAATCTTGAAGATGTTATGCTAAGTGAAATAACCCAGACACAAAAAACACAAATACTGCATGATTCCACTCATATAAGTACCTAGAGCAGTCAGATTCATAGAGACGGAAAGTAGAAAGATGATTGCCAGTGGCCAGAGGAAGTGGAAAAGGGGAGTTAGTGTTTAATGGGCAGAGTTTTAGTTTGGGAAGATGAAAAAGTTCTGGAGATGGATGCTTGCATGGCAATATGAATTTACTTGTTATCACTGAACCATACACTTTTTCACTTTTTTGGTAAAGATGGTGAATTTGTTATGTATATTTAATCCCCCTAAAAATCCACAAGAACTCTCTGCTAAACTGTAGTTCTATAGAAACTGTCTTAGAAATGGAGAGCTGCTGCTGCTGCTGCTAAGTCGCTTCAGTTGTGTCCGACTCTGTGCGACCCCATAGACGGCAGCCTACCAGGTTCCCCCGTCCTTGGGATGGACAGCAGCAGTGGCCAATCTGGAACCAGCTGGGTGTCCTTAGGGCTGTGGTCTTCCAGCCTTGATGGTTGGCCCTTCCTCGGGGGTCCTCTGGCTTTGCCCCTGCTCCCCAAGAGGAAGTGCATCTCCTTGCCGTCATATGTTGATGTCGACCTCTGTTTCCTGGTTGACACTGACCTCTGTTTCCAGGCAACCTTTCCTTAGAGCTATTGATGTGTGCACCTGTATTCTCCACAACAAGGTGGCTTTAGGTCTGCCTCTCTGTCAGTTACTTTCATGACACACTTCATTCATAGAGATCATTCTTTTCATTTTTCTCATTCTTGGGAGTCTGTGCCAGGCTTGCTTCCATGTACATTATCCCTCTGGGGCCCCAAGGAATCATTCACCCGTGATGTGTAGGGACTTCAGGACCGATCTGGGGCTGCCTCAGTCATTTGCCCAGGCCCACCATGCAGACATCTCCATGTGGCTCTTCTCCCTCCTCCTTCACCTCCTTCAATCTACCAGGACAGGTGGGGTAGTGCTTCCTGCCCTCATATTCCCCAACCCTACTTGAGGGTTCTTTTAGCCATTCCTCTCAGGGCTTTGCCTGAAGGTGTTTGGGGATTAGGGTTGCTTCTCAGGGCACCCCCCGACCCCAGCCTCTAATACCTTTCTACCAACCTCTACTGGTCTGCTAGCTTCCGGAGTCTATGAGACTTTATCAGAGCCTTTGCTTACTTGACACCATCTTTCCAAATCTTTAGCCCATGCCGGGACCCAGGGTTTAGAAACAGAAAAGGTTATCGATTGCTTTGTCTTCTGCCATTGTGCCATGTCATCCCTTCTCTCTAAAGTAATGAAAGCAGTGGTTGTAGCTGATTGAATGGACAAGGGTCACTGAGTACCAAGGCAGAACACAAAACAGACACACAGAGAGCCACTGGGTGCACGCTTCAAAATATTCTCCTGACTCTAATGTTTCAACTCCATGGTTTAATAGAAGTTCAGGGAGAGCAGAGGACATAAATTAGTGAACCAAACCAAATTTGCAGATGACTAAACCTGATCCTTTGGTATCCCCAAGAGATTTATAGGATGTAAAGTGTAGCTGAGAGTTAAGAAACCAAAAGTGACTGAGGGAGCAAATGAATAAACACATTCAGAGAGTCTTAGCCAAGCTGTAATTGTAGAGAGAGATGATACCTCATAACCAAACTGCATTAAAAATTGTAAACTGTGATCAAGTGAACAATAACTGTCTTGCTTAAGCTGCTTTGGAAATCTAGATGTTCATATTTTAGGATAAAATGGAATATTCTTATATAGTGTTATGTGAAAATGGAACTATTTTGATTTCAGTGTTGGCTGGGTACCCAATAGAATAAATGTGCCATTTCAAAATTTGGGAAGGACGCACACACTCTGGTTTTGTGATCCTGACCCCTTCTCCACTGACAGTGTCACAAGATGGAGAGTTAGCATTTCGGAGCAAACCATGTGCAATGCTCCAAATATCACCACCTCCAAAAAAGGCATGAAGTGTGCTTGCCTCTTTCTTCAGGCACAGAAACAGCAGCTTCCACTGGACCTCTTGCAGGGTTTAATAAGTGCCCTCTACATGTGGGGGGACACAGTGAACAAGAGGCCTGATCCACACCCAAGGGAGGGGAGCCTCTGGATGGATTTCGGCAGCTGAGGAAGGAGCCCAGAGGCACTTGTCTGCGTGCAGGATACCTCAGGTGTGAAATCCTCCTTGATGGCGGGGGAAGCCATGAAGTCATTCCAGAAGAAGAATATTCTTAATTTTGTTTTATTTTATTACACTGGACTGAGTAAGTAAGAAAGTAAGTGTTAGTCGTTCAGTCACGTCTGACTTTTTGCAGTCTCAAGGACTGTAGCCCACCAGACTCCTCTGTCCATGAAATTCTTTAGGCAGGAATACTGGAGTGAGTTGCTATTTTCTTCTTCGACACTGGACTAAACACATTAATAATTCCACTTTGTGTTGTGAAAGTTGAGTTGCTGACAAACTTCTTTTTTTTACATTTTTTTTAAATTTTATTTTATTTTTAAACTTTACAATATTGTGTTAGTTTTGCCAAATATAGAAATGAATCCACCACAGGTATACATGTGTTCCCCATCCTAAACCCTCCTCCCTCCTCCCTCCCCATGCCATCCCTCTGGGTCGTCCCAGTGCACCAGCCCCAAGCATCCAGTATTGTGCATCGAACCTGGACTGGCGACTCGTTTCATACATGATATTATACATGCTTCAATGCCATTCTCCCAAATCTTCCCACCCTCTCCCTCTCCCACAGAGTCCATAAGACTGTTCTATACATCAGTGTCTCTTTTGCTGTCTCGTCCACAGGGTTATTGTTACCATCTTTCTAAATTCCATATATATGCGTTAGTATACTGTATTGGTGTTTTTCTTTCTGGCTTACTTCACTCTGTATAATAGGCTCCAGTTTCATCCACCTCATTAGAACTGATTCAAATGTATTCTTTTTAATGGCTGAGGAATACTCCATTGTGTATATGTACCACAGCTTTCTTATCCATTCATCTGCTGATGGACATCTAGGTTGCTTCCATGTCCTGGCTATTATAAACAGTGCTGCGATGAACATTGGGGTACACGTGTCTCTTTCCCTTCTGGTTTCCTCAGTGTGTATGCCCAGCAGTGGGATTGCTGGATCATAATGCAGTTCTATTTCCAGTTTTTTAAGGAATCTCCACACTGTTCTCCATAGTGGCTGTACTAGTTTGCATTCCCAACAGCAGTGTAAGAGGGTTCCCTTTTCTCCACACCCTCTCCAGCATTTATTGCTTGTAGACTTTTGGATCGCAGCCATTCTGACTGGCGTGAAATGGTACCTCATAGTGGTTTTGATTTGCATTTCTCTGATAATGAGTGATATTGAGCATCTTTTCATGTGTTTGTTAGCCATCTGTATGTCTTCTTTGGAGAAATGTCTATTTAGTTCTTTGGCCCATTTTTTGATTGGGTCATTTATTTTTCTGGAGTTGAGCTGTAGGAGTTGCTTGTATATTTTTGAGATTAGTTGTTTGTCAGTTGCTTCATTTGCTATTATTTTCTCCCATTCTGAATTATCCAAAAGGCATCTGAAAGACATGGGATTTTCCCTAAATATCTTTCAGGACAGGGAAGAGTTAACTTTACCAGGATAAATTTAAAGTTTGGACCATGGGAGACAAAAATAATGTTGTTATAGCCCATGAATTTTGCGTGTTCAAAATAGTACTTACATATATTAAGGTTTCAAAGAGGTATACAATATCCATAGCCAACAAATATCTTTAAGTTCTTAGTGTGTCAGGCAACCCTGTTAGATGCTGGGCTAGAAATTACATAGAAAGCACATTCCCATTCCTTTATCTGCTGTTCATGTTCTACATGCTAAAAATCATAAAATAATTATTCAGCACCCAGCATTTCTATGGGGTTAGTTTCTTCCCTAACAGAGATAACTTTTTTTTTAGTTTTGACACTTACTCTGATTTATTACGAAGCTTGTGATTTGTAAGAAAAATTTGCATCTGTTAAAGCTTAGAGACATGATAAAATGAAAAATTGAGTCAATAGCAGGATAATTTTTAGAGATGAAGTACTCAAAGCAATTGTAGACTTAGCTATTTGGTTTTCATTGCACAGAATGCAAAGTCTGATAAAGTTTACTTGTGTAGAAAAAAACCACATGGGCTGCCCAGAAAGTAACTGCACACCCACGTTTTATTCTTCTGAACACAAAAGCACACCCACGTGGTGTGGATCTCTTTGCCTTCTCTCCCTCTTCTTCTTCCTCCCACTCCTCCTCCTCTTCTAATTCCCTTTCCCTCTCTCTCTTGATCCCTCTCTCTCTCTTGATCCCTCCCTCTCTCCCTCCCTCACTCTCCCTCTTCTTCTTCCCCTCTCCCTCTCTTTCTCACTCTCCCTCTCAATCTCTCTCTCTGTCTCCCTTTCTCTTTTTTCCCTTTTCTTTGAACCCCCTCCCCTCCACCCTCGCCACAGCTTATTAGTCACATACTTATTTGAATCTTATCTACGTGTTAGATTTCTGTGTTTCATGTCTAGAATGCTCACATCTGGAGGAGGAAATGCAGAATGACTGTCAAGCAAATATCTCAGAATGTTCCCAGTATTGTGATTTGCTTTTAATCCCCCTGTGAGGTAGGATTTTTGTCTGGAAGCTGATATGTTCATTGATTAAGTAGCACACAGTGTGAGCCAAGAAATCTTTAGTCCCTAAACTAGCAGCATATTAAGCAGATCTGAAAGCATCGTATTGCTCTGTCAGTTTCCTGGGAGGGTGTTTCAAGCTTAAAAGTTGTAGTCAATGTAAACATTTCCTGAGAAGTTAATTATTAGCATCTCCTGAAAATAGAAGGACTGGCATCATGTAAAAGAAAGGAGAATGTTCAGATTAAGTAGCTTGTTTAATAAACAAGGAGGTGGATCCGCAAAGCAAAAAGTGTAGAAGGAGGAATAGTGATGGGAAGACAAAGTCCCTCTATGATGTATCACTAATGAGAGTGCTGATTGCCAAGGAGGTTTGCATCAGTGCAGGCACATAGCAGGAAAAGGAGATACAGAGAGCTACAAGAAAGGACAAAATGGTCCAGCAGATGTTTCACGAACTGCTGGATCTTTGACCAGTGACAAATTCACCCTTCGAAAGCAAACAGAGGTCCATAACATCTAGTGTCCAAGGTGATTTTTCAAACGCTTTGTTTATTATTTAAATGTTGAGCAGACCACTTAATTCAGGATAACCAACGGGTTAGAATTGCTGCAGACTCCCTCCTATCTCAGTAGCTTTGTTAGCATCTTTGAGGGATGACATGAGAATATAATCAGGTGAGCTCAAGGGGCATTGTTTTGGGTGATTTGCATTCTGCAGACTTCCCAGAACTTTCTGTCCTCTAGCACAATAACAAGCATATCCTCCAGAGGTATGAAGTGTGTGTAATAATTATGCCTCTTCATTTTAGATGTGATTTGTTATGTCCAAGCCATTTTAGTGTTAAGAATATAATTTATTACGATGCCATTTTCAAGGGAGCTGCCCCAAGTCTCCATTTGGCCAACGATAGGAGAGGGATGTAAACAGATCCATCCTATCAATGTTCACTGTTTCCCCTTCACCTGAATCCTTTGAACAGACCTAGGAAGTTGATATTTTAAAAGCCTAGTTTTCTATCATTCTAATGGCCCCCCACTCAGAATCATTTTTAATATTTTTTAGAGTTCTACAACCTGCTATATACATTTTGAAAAGTCTAATTTAAAAATCTAAATGGAAATTGTTATCTGTACATAATTATATAATAAATTTGATTTGCTTTGGAAATAAAATCTTTTGAAACATTCAGACTGAAAAACAATAATGAAATAATGCCAACCTTTGATTTACAAGGTTGGTAACTATGGTTTAGTCAGCCTCGGTTTACAACTAGTGTTGTTGCTAATGTGGTGGATAGAATAACAACCCTCCCCAAAATGTCTTTATTCTAACCCCTAGAACCTCTGACTGTGTTGTTTCATGGCAAGGGGGAAGTAAGATTGAAGATGGAATTAGGGCTGCTGACCAACTGACCTTGAGAAGGAAGATTATCCTGAATTATCAGGGTGGCCCAATATAATCACAGGAGTCCTTTTAAGTGAAAGCAAGAAGTTGGAGGGTGGAGTCAGAGAGAGATTTGAGGATGCTATGCTGTTATGAAGATAGAGGAAGGGGCCAGAGCCAAAGAATGCAGACAGTTTCTTGAAGCTGGAAAAGGAAAGAAAAGGATTCTTCTCTAGAGCCTCCAGAAGAGGCCAAGCCCAGCTAAAACCTTTATTTTGGCCCAGTGAGACCTATATTTTGAATTTCTGGCCTCCAGAACTGTAAGGTAATAAATTTGTGTTGTTTTAAGCCATCAAGTTTGTGGCAATTTGTTATAGAAGCAATGAGAAACTAATGCGTTTGGTGTAGTATTTTTCTGGATTTTGTTCATGTACTTTTTAAAATTTATTTTTAATAGAGGATAATTGCTTTACAATGTTGTGTTGGTTTTTGCCGTATAATAACGTGGATCAGTCATTTGTTGTTCAGTTGCTAAGTTGTGTCCAACTCTTTCCAACCCCATGAACCACAGCACAGCAAGCTTCACTGAATCAGCCATAAGAATACTTATGTCGCCTCTCTCTTGAACTTCCCTCCCACCTCCTACCCCATCCCATCTCTCTGCTGCTGCTGCTGCTAAGTCACTTCAGTCATGTCCGACTCTGTGCGACCCCATGGACTGCAGCCCACCAGGTTCCTCCGTCCATGGGATTTTCCAGGCAAGAGTACTGGATTAGGGTGCCATCGCCTTCTCTGTCCCATCTCTCTAGGTCATCACAAAGTACCGGGTTGAGCTCCTGGTGTTATATAGCTTGTTTCCGCAAGCTATCTATTTCACCTGTGATTATGTATATGTTTCAGTGCTATTTTGATCATTTAAATAAACCAGTTAACAGTATCTTCTGAGTACCATGGCATACAGATAACTGTGCAGGGAAGTTGTACAAATATAGAGGAAGTAGGATAAATCCAGACTCCTTACCATTGTCTCAGCGTCTGCATCATCTGCCCCTCCTGCACTCCAGCCTTACCTTCTGTTCCTTCTCTGCAGTTCTGACTCCAGCACCTCCAGCTTTTGGTCAGCTCATTAGACTTCCTGCCCTGGTGCTTGGTTCTTGGTTCTTGTTGCTTCCTCTGCCTTGAATGCCTTTTTCCAAATCCCTCTACAGCTGGTTTCTTTTCATCCTTCAGGCCTTAGTGTAACCTTTCCTGTGTTATCAGAACACTCTATCTTGTACAACTCCAGATCTCAGTGGCTTAAGACAATAACATTTATTTGTTCCTGGAGTCACAGCCAAGGGTAGTTGATGTGTGTGGGAATCAGTGATAAGAATGAGAACTCCCATGGGACTTCCCTGGCAGTCCAGTGGTTAAGACTCTGCACTTCCATTGTAGGAGGCACAGATTTGATCCCTGGTTGGGGAACTAGGATCCTGCATGCCACACGGGCAGCCAGAAAAAAAATAAAAAATAAAAAAAAAAGAACAGGGACTCCTTTGAGTTCCACATGGCCACTGAGCCTATCACGCATGCCTCTCTGACACCTTGGAGAGGTATCCTTGGAATCCTCTGCAGGATCACCTTTCACCACTTTCACATGGTGAGAAATCAAAGACCTGTGGAGGATTATTCAGGCCAGGCCTGGAATTGAGAAGTGTCACTTGACCCAACCTAGATGCAAAGGGAGTGGGCAGTCTTCCTATGTGCCCAGATGGAAAATTCACCGCCTGAGTGACTAATTGCCTGGCTCTGCCCCTTCTCAGAGATGCTTCCTATAACAGCCTAAGCAGGTCTGCCTTGTTAGTCTCGTGATGATTCCTTATTTTCTCCACCATACTTTATCCTTAATAATTCATTTGCCTCTTTGTTAATTGTGTTCTTTCCACAAGCCCAGAGGTGTGTGAAGATAGAGATCGTTTGTTTTGTCACGACCATATGCACAGCACTTGGCAACACTGTATCTTGCAGAATAGCTTACCAATCAATAATGGTTAATCAATGTGTGATGAATGGATGAGCCAATGACCCAATGAATGGATGAAGAAAAAACAGAGCCTTTATCTAGAAGATATCCACTATTGCAGCAAAGACAGAATAATTTATGTTCTTTTATAATAATCAATTTTAAGAAGCCACCAAAATATTTGAATTAAAAATAGTAGACCTTGTATTGAGGAGGACATGGCAACCCACTGCAGTATTCTTGCCTGGAGAATCCCCATGATAAGAGGAGCTTGGTGGGCTTCAGTCCATGGGATTGTGAAGAGTTGGACATGACTGAGTGACTAAGCACAGCACAGCACAGACCTTGTACTAGAGTTCAGAAAAGTGTTCGGAATGACACTGCTCTTTTGGTGAAGTTCAGTTCTGCAGAGGAGCAGACAAGTGCTCTGTCTTTATTTTGGTTAATACTATCGCTATATTTCTGAGTGAGCTTCAGACCCTTCAGACACCCTCCTAATTCACTCCATCCCCACCCATCTCTAGTTGCAGAAGCCAAATCACTTACTCCTCCCCTCCTCTCCTCTGCCAGTATCCTCATAGTGGCCTAGGGGATGGAAGCATGCCATTTCAGATGACTGAGGTTTTCCTTTTTAAAATCTTTCTTCTCTTTTTCCTTCCTATTGTCCTTTCCTGACTTAGCATGTACCAGGAGAATATGACAGTCCAAGAGACAGAATGCCCAACCTAGGGCTTCCCTCTTCCAGTGTGATGCTATAGGCTCTAAGGAAGGATGCTATGTTGTGTTGGCTGCTTTGCTAGGAAGCCTGAGCTGTTGCCTGTCTCTTGGATGGGGACACAGGAAGTCCACCCTACCTTACGCATTTGTGCTGCTCTGGCTCTGACATGGCTCCTGATTGCCCAGGCTTTATGGAAGGTAGCAGAGTGATGGGGCCAGAGTGCTGATTCCTGAAATCACTGGCTAGGCAGGATGCTCCCTACCGTGGATGGGTTTCTCCCATCTCTCCTTTCATCTCCTCCCATCCATGGGGCAGGTGTACGGCATTTCCAGGGTGGAGGACCAGGGACTTGTGGTTGGAGTCATTCCTGTGAAGAGTACAATGTGTATTTACTTCACTTTCCTCCCCTCACTTTGAAGTTTTTGTATGAATGAAGTACATTAAAATAAACACAAAAGTCAAGGATGTGTCCAAAGATGTAGCAACAGAGATGATCAGGAAAAGGAAAAAAATGGAAAACAACTTAAATGTTCACATAAGAGAGTAGATAAAAAAGAATTATGGTATATCCATATAATGAGATACTAGAAAGTCATTAAAATTGATCCTTTAGAAGAGTATTAAATGACATGCAGTCATGTTCACATTTAATTTTTAAAAATCAGGCTATAAAATAAGGGCCACCATGTGATCCCATTTTTTCCAGTTAAATTTTTTTTATTGTTTAATATATAAATAACAAAAAGAAGGAATATTGAAATGGAGTGGCTGTTGTGTAAATGTGATGATAGGTAAAATTTTCTTTTATCTTAGTACCCAATGGTATTTTAAAAATTTTCTATAATAAATACACATTTCTTTTGTAAAGGGACATAAACATCTAAAATGTGATTTTACAAATTAGATGGCTAAGTTCCCAAATGAACACTTGTTTCTAAAAAATGGCTATTGACAGAAGACTTAAAGAACAAGTCATTGAAGTGCAATGAAAAAGCCCAATAACCCTGCTTTCCTGCTGTTCCCCAGCCTCATCCTGGCCCCTGCCTCTCACTTTCCCGCCCACACATGCACACTAAATGCTGAGGCCTGCTTGGCATCTGGAGCGGCTCCATCTCTGATCATCACGCCCTCCATCCCATTCCCAGCACTGTGGCCTTAGTGTAGCCCTTTGTCATCTTCTGATGGGACTTGCCTCCAGGCCTTGGTTCACACTGTTATATGTAATGCCACCCTATCCTGACAGCTTGGCCAAGGCGGACCCATCTTAGGAGACTCAAAGGCCACACATTCTCTGACGCTTCCTGACCATCTCCACTTCTGTTCCCAGACTTAACCCTCCTTTATGCCTCGCTCTTTGTTCTGAACTCTCTTATGGAAGCTTTCAATCTCTGCTGCATTTCTTTCTTAAAAAAAAAAAAAAAATGAACACTTTATTGAGGCATGATTAACACGGAAAAACTGTGCATGTTGGATGTATACAATTTTATGAGTTTGGGGATAAGGTAATGGCACCCCACTCCAGTACTCTTGCCTGGAAAATCCCATGGATCGAGGAGCCTGGTAGGCTGCAGACCATGGGGTCGCTAGGAGTCAGACACAACTGAGCGACTTCACTTTCACTTTCCACTTTCATGCATTGGAGAAGGAAATGGCAACCCACTCCAGTGTTCTTGCCTGGAGAATCCCATGGATGGAGGAGCCTGGTGGGCTGCCGTCTCTGGGGTCACACAGAGTCAGACACAACTGAAGCGACTTAGCAGCAGCAGCAGCATACAATCCCTGAAACCATTACCACCAAGGCCAGTGTCATATCCATCATCCCCCCAAAGTCTCCGCCCATCACCTTATCATCATTATTACTTTCTATTGCCCTTCTTGACACTTTGGATCAGGTATTTTACACTTCCCCTATGGTAATTTGTGTGATCCTTGCAACAAGTACAGGAGGGTTATAGCCCCACTTTACAAATGAGAAAACAGAGGCATAGAGAGGTTAAGTAACTTGTCCAAGGCACCACAGTAGAAACTGACAAGCCTGGAGTCATCCTGAGGTAGTACAGCTCCAGCATCTCTACACTCAACAGATTTATGTCCTACTGTTTCTCATATTTATGAGACCTTTCACATGTCTGTCTTCTTCCGCCGTATTGTAGGGGAGGAATCATGTTTTAAATGCATCTTTATTTTGTTTGATGCCAAGCCTGGGATGGTATAAAGCAATCTCATCATAAATATTGACTCTTTATACAACGTGTTTATTGAGCCTTTGCCATATGCCAGGCATTGTTTTAAACACCTGAAATACATAAATAACAAAGCACATCAAGATTTCTGCCCTCAGTGGGAAGCAGAGCACTGACTTAGATTCTAGTAAAAATGTCAAGGGCAAGTTGGGTGAATGATTCAGGTGTTATTTACATGACATTTTTACTTCTTCTGTATCCATGCTTCACTACATTACATTTTAAATTGAGGGTATAATTTGAGGCAATGACAGTGCTGGAAATCAATATAAATCCTTCCTTTGTCACATGAGAGCTCTGTAACTGATCAAGTGATAGAGATCTGTCGATGGTCACATGGTGTCTGCCTGGTACATCTTGCTGCTTTGAAACTTTTTTTTTTTTGAAAGTTCAGTACATATCTGAAAATCTCATCTTTTTCTCATTTCTTTATGTTCTTCTTTCCTGCTCACATTTTTTACTTTTTTCTGTTTTTCTCCCCTCAAAACCATCTCATAGCCTCTTGTTGCTTCCTCCTGCACCTTCTTATAGCCCCTTCTTACTTTACTTCTCCTTCTAACTTCCCAAATGTACATCTTTGAACAGTTGATCAAAAATTATGAAGAAAATATGATTTTCTCTTTCAAGAGGTTAGGCAAAAATGGCAAGGCATTGATCTGATCAAAATTTGTGTCATCAGCAACTATAGATTCATTTGGGTGCAGAAGAAAGAAGAAAGGCTAGCTCTAGAGGTCAGAATAATCTCATGAGGTAGACTTTATTTCTGTTTTATTAATAACAAAGCAGAGGGACTTCCCTGACTGTCCAGTGGTTAAAGTGGTTAAGACTCAGCGCTTCCAATGCAGGAGGCATGGGATCCATCCCTGGTCAGGGAACTAAGATCTTGAATGCCGAGTGGTGCAGCCAAAAAATTAAAATAAAAAAGCAGAGATTCAAAAGGATTGTCTAAAGTCATGTGTTCATAGGCTCAGTTGCTCACTAGTGTCTGACTCTTTCCGACCCCATGGACTATAGCCCACCTGGCTCCTCTGTCCATGGAATTTTCCGGGCAAGAACACTAGAGTGGGTTGCCATTTCCTACTCCAGGGGGATCTTCCCAATTCAAGGATCAAACCCACATCTCCTGCATCCCCTGAATTGGCAGGCGGATTCTTGTCTAAAGTCACCAAGTAACAAAGATCATGGTAAGTTCTGCTATACTGTGTTGTTTACCACCTTATACAGAGGGGAGTTCTGATAAAAAATGTGTTTTTGCTGCCTATGGGATGTATTTTTCTGGGGTCTCATGTATTAAAAATGAAATTGAGATATTAAGAAACTCAGACTATTCCCAAATAATGGCATTATTTTAAAACAAATGGAGCTTTACAGGAATAGAAATAACCTATTATACTTGCAAAGCACTAAGTTAAAAATGTACCACCAGAATATACTGTTTATTCATTTCCCTCTCTATACTCCAGCCTCCAGGATTGGAAATTACTCATTCTTTAGAGTATACATTAAATTCAGATGTTCATAGCGTGACCATAGAAAAGCCTCTGCACTTATCAATGGTTTTCCCTGTATCTTGAGCAATCACATAGCCCAGATTTCCAGAAAGTTATCTTTATCTTTCACAGATATCTTTATCTTTCACAAATCCTTTGTCAAGCTCTGTTCTAAAAATATGGTCAGTATTCCTGTATCTCTGTTAGTCCACTTGCAGTTGAACTTGAGCACCCACGCCATCGGCTCACAGGTCACCAAAGACCTGCTCACCATCAAGGTCAGCGTTTTGCTCAGTCCTAGTGCTTTTCAGCCTTCCCGAGATATATGCAGTTGTTGGGTTAATGCTTGCTTTCAGGTTCCTCTCTTTTCCCAGGAACAAATCTTTACAGTTT
Organism: Bison bison bison; assembly: GCF_000754665.1. Classification (NCBI taxonomy): domain Eukaryota; kingdom Metazoa; phylum Chordata; class Mammalia; order Artiodactyla; family Bovidae; genus Bison; species Bison bison. The sequence continues at coordinate 3,226,912 of NW_011489342.1, read as the reverse complement.
AGGAAGGATTGGAGGAGAAATACCCAAGACCCTAGCCTCTTATTTGTGGATGTGAACCCAAACTGGAAGGATCCCCAGGAAACAGAGGGCCTATGGACTAATGAGAAAATGTTCACAAATCGGGGGGCAGGGGGTGGATGATTTGCTGGTTGAGCTCCCGGAGATGTCAGCTCAGTCTCAGGGTAATGCCATTGCACCCCTGGCCCCCACCGGAGGCTCCTGTAGCACCCTACTGACTGCTAACGTGGGACAGCACCTCATTTAAGTGACCAACACACTCTGGGAAAGCAGTGGATTTAGAGAAGTGCTGTCCTGAGGACCATGATACTTGGCCAAGTCAAAAAGCAAAGATTAAGCTTCCTAAACACTCATTGATTCCCACAGTGCTCCACTTAGGAAAATTTCTCCCGGGAACTCTTATTGGTACCTTGATTTTTCATCTCTCCCTTCTGGCTCTTCATGACCATACTCTTAGTTCTTCTAGGGCAGAGGGGGTCTTAAGGTAGTCCATGGAACATAACTCACTGTGGATGTTTATCATTTTTAGAAATTGTATTCAATGTAAGAGGTCCTCAAGATCACAGAATCTCAACATTCTGTCTGAGGAGGTGCCACTCCCTATTTGATTATAGAGTCTTTCTGCCCAGTGTCTTCTTGGAATCCTTCTTTTTTGTCTCCTGTTCAATATATAAACTTGAACTTGCCAGTGTATAAACTAATGTTAACATTAGCCTGGGACAATTCCACTTCTGGTCATATATCCAAAAGAATTAAAAGGAGGATCTCAAAGAGTTATCTGTATACCCATGTTCAGAGAAGCATTATTCACAATAGCCAAAAAGAGAAGACAGCCCAAGTGCCCATCAATGCATCAATGGATAAACAAAATGTGGTATATACATACAATGGAATGTTATTGAGACTCAAAAATGAATGAACTTCTGACACATGCTACAACATGGATAAACCTTGAGGATATTATGCTAAGTGAAATAAGCCAGTCACCAAAACAAAAATATTGTATGACTCCACTTATATGAGATGCCTAAATAGTCTAATCCTCAAATACACAAAATAGAATGGAGATTGCTGGAGGCTGGGGAAAGAGGGAAAGGAGGAATTGTTGTTTAATGGGTATAGAGTTTTAGTTTTGAAAGATAAAAAGAATTTTGGAGATGGGTTACACAACAGTGCATGCACTTAATATTATTGAAATGTATGCTTATGAGTGGTTGAGATGGCAAATTTTATGGTATTTTGACACAATTAAAAATAAAATACAATTTTAAAAGTCCAGTGGCTCAGCAGCAAAGAATCTGCCTGAGATGGAGGAAACATGAGTTCAGTCCCTGGGTTGGGAAGATCCCCTGGAGAAGAAAATGACAACCCACTCCAGTATTCTTGCCTGCGAAATCCCATGGACAGAGGAGCCTGGCAGGCTATAGGAGAAATACCCAAGACCCTAGCCTCTTATTTGAGAATGTGAACCCAAACTGGAAGAATCCCCAGGAAATAGAGGGCCTGTGGACTAGTGAGAAAATGTTCACAAAGCAAGTGGAGCAGATGATTTGCTGGTTGAGCTCATTTCAAAGAATCAGACACATTCATTTCAGAGAATCAGATGCATCTTAGTAACTAAACAGCATCAAACCTAGGAAGATGAATTGGAAAGTTACACCACCACCACTGACGATAATAACAAAAATTCATACAATTCACTGTCAACTGATATTTCTTAGTAGTTACTCTATACGGTATACCTGAGCTGAGAGCCAAGAAGGATATTAACACGAATACAGCATGGTTCTTAACCCCAAGGAGATGCTGGTATGGTCCAGGAGATGAGACATGCACAGAGTATTTTTTTAATTTGGCTACACCAGGTTTTGTGACACGCTGTATCTTCGGTCTTCACTGAGGCACATGGGACCTAGTTTCCTGACCAGGGATTGAACCCAGGCCCCCTACATTGGGGGCCTTGGAGTCTTAGCTACTGGACCACGAGGGAAGCCCCCAGAATATTAACCGAATGAATGTTCCAAGATTGCAAGTTTACATTAGGTGCAGGGTAGGCTGCCGTCTATGGGGTCACACAGAGTCGGACATGACTGAAGTGACTTAGCATAGCATAGCATAGCATAGCATAGAACATTTGAGGTCGTCACCAAAGGTGAACTGAAAGAAGAGGTGGGAGTCTAAAGCCAAATAGAAACAGTTTTTTAAAAAATTACCTGCACTTGTATTAAAGAATGAATTATTAAGTCTCTATGGCTCTTTATTTTTCTGAGTTCTTATAAAGTGTTCTGAGATGGAATAATTACAGGCCTCCGCTCTGTAAATTGTCACTTGATTAAACCGACATTGTGCGTTATATGGACAAGACAGCTCTAAGTATCAAACCCCTCAGAGGTTTTAAACACCAGCCTTCTCGAAATAAAAGAGCCAACCTTCCTGTAATTTAGCACTCAATTGTGAAAATATTGTATGATTTCCTCAATTCTTATGAAATTATTTTTATTCTATTCTTAGAGAACAAAGCCATAGATCTATTTCGCCTTTTTTGACTACCTCAAAAACTATGCATGCTTCTAATTTAAGGATCTTCCAATGGACAAAGTGCTTTCCTTTGTGATGGGAAACCTGAAAGAGGGAATATGTCAAAACTGCTGGCCAGGCATGCTGATTTTGATCTGATCTATCTTTCTCAGCACTGGCAGGCCAACATAAAGATGGCAGTTTCCTTCCCGTATAATCCTAGGAAGCTGATTGCTGAATCCTAGGAGTCCTAACTTCAGGCTGAAGGTGAAAGTAATTCCTTCAGGGAGTAATGTCTAGGTCCAGTCTGCAGAATTAAGCTGATAAGGGATGACATTGCATTAGGAGGTTACAATAATAGGATCACCTTAAATTAAGCTCCCTGAATGAATAAAATAAACCTATTACTCTGAACTTCACCTCAGCCTTGTAAAATGCCTGGCACATCAGAGGTTCTGGAAAAAAATGTCAAATAGATGACATGAAAAGGCAGTATTTTGATAGCGCAGTAATATTTTTGAGGGTTATCATATATGATTCATTTTTCTTAAATTAACGAATTTACTTACTTCTTACTTTGTGCTGGACACTATTCTAGGTGGTATAGCTGTGAAGAAAAGATAAAAGATCTTTGTCCTTAAGAGTCTTACCTTCAAATTGAGGAGACAGATGATTTTTTTTTTTTAATTTTAATTATGAGAATGTCAAAGAAAAGAGATAAAGCAGGCAGGGATTTCTGAAACATAGTGGTGGGTGTTAAAATATTAGATAGGGTGGACCATACATGAATTATGAAATTTCTAAAAATTTGAACACATAAAAGATTACTATATTTAACACCATTTAATCAGTATGGCATCACTGACTCGATGGACGTTGAGTCTGAGTGAACTCCAGGAGTTGGTGATGGACAGGGAGGCCTGGCGTGCTGCGATTCATGGGGTCGCGAAGAGTCGGACACGACTGAGCGACTGAACTGAACTAAACTGAATCAGTATAATGCAAAGACCATGTGTGGGGATAGGAGGAAACTGGGCTCCAGGCCTTGCTTTCATTCATGAGTAAGTTATTCACTCCTCTGGACTCAGTACACAGCTGTCAGATGTACATTTTGGACATTTTCACTCCAAATCTCTTTCAGCTCTAAAATTCTGTAAGTATTAATGTTTCTTTAATAATGTAGAAGACCCTTCAGGATCTTTCAGTTCCCTGGAATTGTCAATATGAAAATCAATTACTATCAAACATGTTTTATTGGTGCTTTCTGGTCATTTGGACTTTGGATAAATAGGAATACTTGCCATATATAGTTGTGGTTGTTCAGTTGCCCAGTTGTGTCCGACTCTTTGCAACCCCATGGACTGCAGCATGCCAGGCCTCTCTGCCCCTCACCATCTCCCATCCAGTCATCTCATCCTCTGATGCCCTCTTCTCCTTCTGCCCTCAATCTTTCCCAGCATCAAGGACTTTTCATAATGAAATCAGGTTGCTGTGGTCTGAATGTTTATGTTCTGCCCAAATTCACATATTCACATCACACATTCACCAGTGTGATGGCATTAGAAGGTGGGGTCTTTGGAAAGTAATTAAGGTATGAGGGTAGAGCCCTTCTGAATGAGCCTAATGCCCTCAGAGGTCCCTAGCCCTTTCTGCCATGTGAGGATGTAATGAAATGTCTACAGCCCTCACCCAGCCAGGCTGGCACCCTGATCTGGGACTTCCAGCCTCCAGAATGGTGAGAAACAAATTTCTGTTCTTTATAAGCTATCCCATGGGTATTTTGTTATAGCTGCCAGAATAGCCTAAGACACAGGTATTATAAGATGTACACCAGTTATGAAACTGTCATATTTTTGTAATCTTTTTTTTCCTATAATTTCAGGTGAGGCGATTTGACTCCTTCCATTGAAATAAATATAGAGAGAAAGCCATTTATGTAGAATGAGGTGATTATAGTGCATTTTACTACAATTTAGTAGTGAAAAAACCCAGTTACAATCACATATTCACTATGACACCAATTTTATGACACAATTCAATATCCTTAGAAATTGTCAGAGGCGATGGAGTTATCCGAAATGCTGAGATTACCTGGTATAAACTAGCCTACAGCCTACTTGTTACAGGTCTGTGGCATCTTTATGCTAAAAGCTGGTTTCTAGTCAAAGCTGCATGACTAGAGCTGCTGCCCTCAGTGTGGTATCTAACTTTACCAAACTCATACGAAGAAATGTGATTTTTGCCGCAATGTTAAGATTACACTTTTAACTTGCCAAAACAAAGAGCTCAGCTTTCATGGAGTATAATATTCCTCTAGATAAACTTGGTATATTCTTCTTCTGTCTCTCTCTCTTTTTTTTTTTTTTGGTGTGTGTAGGAGTTTGATGGATTAGGGAAAGTTAGGAAAAGTGGAGAATCACATGGTCCCTGGAACTCTGTAAGCAATTATTTCCCCTGTTGATAAAAAGTGTTTTGTTGCTATAAAAAGGGGTGTAGGTAGCCCCAAAATAGGTTTTGATTTGGTCATTGTACTGGAGTTCTGGGAAAAGAGAGTGTTCTTTTGAATTTCTAAACAATAATAATTTGTTTCAGACATTTGCACTGTTCATGATAAGTAGGACAACTTGATAAGAAAGCCTTGCATTGGCAGAGCATCTGTAGAAAAATCACAACACAGATAATGAGAATAGTTATGTTTAAATTAAATTAAGTGGGCACCAAGGGATAGGAATAAACAGGGAAGGAGGAAGTAATTGAAACAGCAAATAGTCTGAGGCATAGACATGGAAATGTGTGTAAACTCTGCAAATTTTAAAGTCATTTGGGAGGGAGGAGGGAGGAGGGTTCAGGATGGGGAACGCGGGTATACCTGTGGCGGATTCATTTCGATATTTGGCAAAACTAATACAATATTGTAAAGTTTAAAAATAAAATAAAATTTAAAAAAAAATAAAGTCATTTGGGTGCCATAAGCTATGTTATTAATTCCTCTGGAGTTTTGAATAGGTGCAGCTAATGAGTTAATGAAATGACCATGGAAAGAAATCAACACATGCACTAATATGGGGAAGAACTCTCTTAGCATATACCACAATGGGACCAAGGGATATTTCCCAGATTCTTGCTACTCAAAGTGTGATCCGTGGACCAGCAGTATTTTGCATCCTGGGAGAGTGACAGAAATGCAGAACCTCAGGCCAATTCTAGACTGAGAATTCTAGACCTACGGAATCAGAATCTGCAGAATGAAGTTCCAGGTGATATATATGCACACTGAAGTTTAAGAAGCACTGCCCTAGAGTTGTTTTAACAGTTCATTCATTCAGTAAACATTTTGGGGGAGCCCCTTCCATGTGCTAGAAACCAGAGTAGACAATAGGAATGCATGGTCCCTGCACTCAAGGAACACATAATTGGAGTGAGACAAATGAGATAAATTAAATTAAAACTTAGGCTTTGTACTTGGCTCTGGGCTTGACAGGGCTTCCCTGGTGGCTCGGAGGGTAAAGCATCTACCTACAATGCTGGAGACCTGGGTTTGACCCCTGGGTCAGGAAGATCCCCTGGAGAAGGCAATGGCACTCCACTCCAGTACTCTTGCCTGGAGAGTCCCATGGACAGAGGAGCCTGGTGGGCTGCAGTCCATGGGGTCGCTGAGAGTTGGACACGACTGAGTGACTTCACTTTCAGTTTTCACTTTCATGCATTGCAGAAGGAAATGGCAACCCACTCCAGTGTTCTTGCCTGGAGAATCCCAGGAACAGGGGAGTCTGGTGGGCTGCCATCTATGGGGTCGCAACAGAGTCGGACACGACTGAAATGACTTAGCAGCACCAGAAGGTAAAAGAGAATGTGTCTAGCCTTGAAACATTGAGTTTTGAGGCACCTGTGGAATCTGCAGGTGGAAATGTCTAATTAACTGGCAGTTGGAGTTGAGAGCAGGGGTCGGCAAACTGTAACTGCATAGACCAAACCCTGCCTCCTCTTTGTTTTTGCAAATAAAGTTTCATTGACCTACAGCCAGGCACATTGGTTTAAACATTGTTTATGGCTGCTTTCACCACCCTATGAGGGCAGAGTTGAGTAGGTGCCTCAGAGAGCAGACGCCAAGTGGCACCAAAGTCTAAAATATTTGGTCTCAAGCCTTTTACAGTAAAAGTTTGCTGAGTCCTGTTCTGGAGCACAGTGGAGAGGTCTGCGTTAGAGACAGCTATGTGGAGTTCACAGCAGCCAAGAGCATAGATGAAGAGCACCCTAGGAGTTGTCAGTGAGAAAAAAGGGGGCAGGATCAGAGCTCTGAGACAGACACTGCTTCGGGTGCTTTTTGTACTCAGGGTAGCTCCCCTGCCTTTCAAATTTTTTCTCTTTTTTGATAACTTTTTTTTTTAGCAGTTTTATTTGTGTGAGTATGTATATGTGTGTGTGTGGTGGGTGCCTCGGCACTTGCAAATGTATTAAGCAAAGTAACTTGCATTAGTTCAGTGACCTGTCCTGTAGGTAATTTATGACCCTAATAATTCAGCAGATTCTATAAGGCAACAAATAATGCTTACCTTTCTATGAAAGCTGTGAACCAGTGAAGTGCTCAGTTGTGCCCGACTCTTTGTGATCTCAAGGACTGTAGCCTACAAGGCTCATCCATCCATGAAATTTTCCAGGCAAGAATACTGGAGTGGGTTGCCATTTCCTTCTCCAGGGGATCTTCCCGACCCAGGGATCGAACCCAGGTCTCCCACATTGCAGGCAGATGCTTTACCGTCTGAGCCACCAGAGAAGCTATGAAAGCTGTAAGGAACATAATAGTTTGGGCCTAATAACAGAGAAGAATCTCATCATCTCATGAAATAGAAAGGAAAATTTTCGTTTCCTTAAAACTCTGTCTTGCCTGACTCCTGTGGTTGGCAGGGCTGTGCAGAGGTGCTCACAGCTCCTGCAAGGCCCCTGTTCTCTTAATCTGGTCCCCAAACCACGTGGCCACAAGCTGCCATGTTGTCTGAGCTTCACCAGGCTATTATTCCCCACCGGATACACAGAAGTGTATCAGAGGGGAGCTATGAGGGCAAGCAGGATGCTGCTGGAGCCAGGAAGTAGTTCAGGGCATAAAAAGGGAACCGTGTGTGTGAAGTCTGCCAATATAAAAGCCATTCAATGCCATGAACTCTTATGTACTGCTCAGGAGCTGTGCATGAAACATTTTCCATGGAATCACCACAAACAGTCAAGGACTCAGGCCTCAGTTCTTAGCCCACCTTTATTAGATAAACAACACAGATTGGTAAATCCTGGACCCCGAGCAGAGTCTGAGTTGAGGCGAGGAGGAGAGAAAGGGCACAGGTGGCAGTTAGCCTAGCATCCTTGCATCGGTGCAGAAATCCTCTGATTACCTTTTTTTCACGCCAGAACCAAGGTAGTCCTTGTACTCCCCAGTGCCAGACGTGGTGTATAGTGCCTTCACAGGCAGCCTCTAGTTTAACATCCCCATGAACACAATTCAGGTATAATGAAGCTGCCAAAATTGTTGATTTCACTTTGAGGTGTAAGGTGCTCACTTCTGAGAAGCCCCAGCAGTCTTTGGATAAATCTACAGTTGCAGATTGCAGTTCTCCATTAGAGGTACTGATTCCATCTCCATTTCCACAGAACGACTTTATTTCCAGCCTTTCTCTCCAGTCCTTATGAGGGCCCAAAGCTGTCTGTTCACAATATTGAGTGTTGGGGGTTTCTTACAAGGCCACAGTTTGTCTGGGCATTTGTTTACTCTGGAACCGAGTGGTACCAAACTCTTCATCACATCTCGCTTTCTCAGGGTGAATGAGCCAGTGTTGAAATGTCCAGTTCCTTTGTGCAGCCTCTCCTCCCTCTGCTGCCCCTCCTTGGCCCTCCCCCAACCCCAGTCTTTCAGTTATTTCTGTATTTTTGTGACTCTCCACTAGAGGATAAAGTCGAGGATTGATGAGTGGAATGACAGGCATCGGTATTTAGTGAGGACCTGGGCTCATGAACCCTCCCTGGCCCCCGGGGGTAGGTCCTATTAAAGAGGAAGTAATGGAGATTTAGAGACTTTAAGTCATTTCCCTAAAGTTACAGCCAGAAAGTGCTAGAACTGCATAAGAACCACACCTCCTGTGTCAGTGGGCTCTTCACCACCACACCCATCACCAAACCTTATACACTAGAGACTGGAGTCCCAGAGCCACCAAACTGCGGCTTCTGAATTTTGTACTTTTTGCCTCTGGAAAGATAGTTATTTGTCATTCCCCTTCCCTGTGGTCTAGATACACTGCTAATCAGGGTGACAGAACCCTGCCATTGTGCATAGCAAGGGCATCCTCCCAAAGGCTTGCCAGTGAGGCTTTGGGCTGGCAACCCATAGATCTGTGACTGTACCCTTTCTACAACTTTATTATAAAAAATTCTCTTTATTGAAAGAAGTAAAGTCAAATAAATATTAAAGAAACATCAAAACCAACAGAACAATTTCTAGGATGTGGCAACTTTCCTCGCTACCATCTAACAACCAGCGGGACTCCAGACTCCACTTGGGACAGCAATGGTCATGATGGTTCCCAGGTGTAAACCTGTCACCCAGACTGTCCTGCCACACCTAGATATGCATTTCCTTGGGGGTCTTTCCTTCCTGAAGGGTCTCTTTCTCTTTCCTCTAGTCTCTCAGAGTTCCTTCTGGGCCTTGGAAGAGCTTGTTCTGTCCCACAGTCAGCATCTGGCCCTCTCCCTCCAGCCTCCTATGTGTCCCTCTTTTCTTTTGCTTCACACCCTATTTGCAGGGGCGTGTCTGCTGCAACCAGAGAGACCACACTGGTCCCATCTTTACTTGTTCTCCAACACCAGAATGTAAATTACTTAAAATTAGACCCAATGCTGGGAGCAGTTAGGTAAATTTCTCCCTCATGGGAGAAAGTGACTGCTTTTAAAACTTATTTTAAAATGATGTTTCTTTATAACACCATTATCTCTTCTTCATAACATTCATGGGGTTCTCAACAGTATGAAGAGATAATGGTGAAAGAAAGTATGAAGAAAGGCAATGCCTGCCAAAGAATGCTCAAACTACCGCACAACTGTACTCATCTCACTCGCTTGCAAAGTAATGCACAAAATTCACCAAGCCAGGCTTCAACAGTATGTGAACCGTGAACTTTCAGATGTTCAAGCTGGATTTAGAAAAGGCAGAGGAACCAGAGATCAAATTGCCAACATCCATTGGATCATCAAAAAAACAAGAGAGTTCCAGAAAAACATCTTCTTTAGCTTTATTGACTATGCCAAAGCCTTTGACTGTGTGGAACACAACAAATTGTGGAAAATTCTGAAAGAGATGGGAATAACAGACTACCTGACCTGCCTCCTGAGAAATCTGTATGCAGGTCAAGAAACAATGGTTAGAACTAGACATGGAACAACAGACTGGTTACAAATCAGGAAAGGAGTACATCAAGGCTGTATATTGTCACCCTGCTTATTTAACTTATATGCAGAGTACATCATGAGAAACACTGGGCTGGATGAAGCACAAGCTGGAATCAAGATTGCTGGGAGAAATATCAATAAGCTCAGATATGCAGATGTTGCCACACTTATGGCAGAAAGTGAAGAAGAACCAAAGAGCCTCTTGATGAAGGTGAAAGAGGAGAGTGAAAAAGTTGGCTTAAAGCTCAACATTCAGAAAACTAAGACCATGGCATCCTTTCCCATCACTTCATGGCAAATAGATGGGGAAACAGTGGAAAAAGTGGCTGACTTTATTTTTTGGGCTCCAAAATCACTGCAGATGGTGATTGCAGCCATGAAATTAAAAGATGCTTGCTCCTTGGAAGAAAAGTTGTGACCAACCTAGATAGCTTATTAAAAAGCAGAGACATTACTTTGCCAACAAAGGTCCATCTAGTCAGAACTATGGTTTTTCCAGTAGTCATGTATGGATGTAAGAGTTGGCCTATATAGAAAGCTGAGCACCAAAGAATTGATGCTTTTAAACTGTGATGTTGGAGAAGACTCTTGAGAGTCGCTTGGACTGCAAGGAGATCCAACTAGTCAATCCTAAGGGAAATCAGTCCTGAATATTCATTGGAAGGACTGATGCGAAAGCTTGAACTCCAATACTTTGGCCACCTGATGTGAAGAACTGACTCGTTTGAAAAGACTGATGCTGGGAAAGATTGAAGGTGGGAGGAGAAGGGGATGACAGAGGATGGGATGGTTGGATGGCATCACCAACTCAATGTTCATGAGTTTGAATAAACTCCAGGAGTTGGTGATGGACAGGGAGGCCTGGTATTCTGCAGTCCATGGGAGTCACAAAGAGTTGGACATGACTGAACAATTGAACTGAACTGATCTCTTCTTCACAGATCTTCAGCAATTCTGGTACAAAGCTTCCTTGGTGAAAATAATGGACGTTTTTTAGAGAGAGGAGATTTCTGGATTATCTGTGCCTTTTCCTTATGCCTGCTTTTCTAATATTGCCCTCTGATGTTGACAGCCTGAGATTTTAAGGCAGGTGATGAGAGAATAGAGTGGTTCTGATCACCGAGGTGAAGATTTGCTGTGCTCTATGGTGCAAATAGTGCAGGGCTAATGAAGGTTGACCTGGGAAGCACATGCCAGGGGCCTGACACTCATGGATTCACTGATCTATTCCTCATAGACCTCCTGTGAGGGAGGAGGTATGCTAAAAAGTCCCAGTTTTATGGATACGGAGGCAGAGTACAGAGCAGTGAACTGATTTGCCCAAAGTCACACCTCTCTTGAATGGTAGAGATGGGGTTTGAACCTAGGCAGTCTGGTTTCAGAAACTGTGCTCATATCCTCTCTTCTATACTTCTTGACACAGGGAGAAGGAAGACTTTGTCGTTGTTCAGTTGCTAAGTTGTGTCAGACTCTGCAACCCCATGGACTACAGCATGCCAGGCTTTCCTTCATTTTCTCCTGGAGTTTGCTCATATTCATGTCTGTCGAGTCAGTGATGCCATCCAACCGTCTCATCCTCTGCTGCCCTCTTCTCCTAACATTCCCTTTACAGATCTTATGGATTCATTGGAAACATTTGCCAATATAATTTAAGACATACTGTGTTAAATACCACACAGAAACACAGACTAGGGTGCTCTTAAGTCCTGGATATTTTCATGTGGTGTAAAAAGCTATTTTGGGAACTGCCTTCCATCCCAGAGAATTGTCAGCCCCTCAGATAATTGAGGAAAATGAAGTAAAATGAGAAGAAGGGTCCTATCCAAGCCATTTTTCCTTGTCATTCACCACTAATCAGGGTCAAATGGCTTTTCTCACACTGATTCCTAACAGCTCTGCCTCTCTCCCCCAGTGGGTTCCTGCTTTTCCTGCAACCAAACATTGTTCCCTGATTACTGTTGCTTCTAAATGCATTGTAACAGAGACAGTGTCCTTCAGAAAAATAGAATGCAGCTCTGCCTTTAAAAAGATATTGCTAAAAAACAAGATCCCAAATACCAGGTTCCCATCAAGACAGAATAACCTTCCTCAAGTCTCCTCACACTTCTCTGGCTACAAAATGGGCAAAATCAAACTTGCTTCCTCTTGGTCCTTACCTGGTGGGACTATTGTGAAGATAAAAGGCAGTAATTGGTATGAAAATGCCCTGAGCTCCATAGATGAAAAGCTCTATATAATCCCAGTATATTATTAGACTGGCTTTATTGGGATTTGGATACAGTTCTTTGGCTCATAGAAGTCAGTCTTTCAGCCAGTAGTAGGGAGTCCCCAAGGCTTTATTCCAGAAAGAGAGTGTTTATGGCAAATACGGTCAGGTTAGCATTATCCAGGTTACAGACAGCCTAGAGTTAGAGAATGGAGAGACTTCTATTTGGGAAGCTCTTTGGCCATTTGGCCAAACAGCTTGACTGTTTCCTGCAGTGGGGAACTCCCTATCTCCTGAAGTCACCACTGGAGACCATTAGAAAGCACTTCCTTGGATTGGTGTTTATTCTGTTTCTCTGCATTCCTGGACTATGCAGAACACGTCCACGTCTGGCCCTTTAGCTGTTTGAACACATACATCAGGCTCACCCAGAGACACTGCTAGCCCAGCCTCCTTCAGCCACGTTTTGCCTGATGAAGTTTTGAATCATCTCATTTTGCTCTTTCTCTTTCAGATATGTTTTAGTCCGTCCCTAACATAGTGTGGCCCCCAGAACCATGTGACACTCCAGAGAGTCTGACCGAAGCAGACGGCTACTTTGTCATCCTGTTTAGCACAGTCTGAGATCAGAGTTTGCTTAGTTACTCTACAATAGCTACTGATGTTACACCAATTACAATCTTTACATCTATACATTGTACATACCCCTGCTGGGTTGTGTCTCCCCAATATTAGCAATGATTTTTTAAAATTCTTGGCCAAAAGTTACATTTATCCCTCTTAAATGAAATTTTAGTGAATCTGGTGCCAGCCTATTCAGATTTTTTAAAAATCCCCATTTTACCATCTGACATGTTATCTATCCCTTACAGGTAGCAATCCAAGCTTCTGAGTCTTTATTCCAGAAAGGGTAGAGAACATACTTTATGCTTTTTTCAAATATAGCGACCTTTAATTAGATCTCCTACATAGATAATTTTGATTAAAACTGCTCTCATTTTTGGTTAAAATATTCATGAAAATATTGCCTAGGGTAAGGCCAAGAAATATTCTTATATCAACTAATTTGTTCCCTTTCTACATTTCAATCATCAAATTATTAATCTGCCTAGTTGTACCAGTCCCTGTCCTGTGTTTTGTAACCTTGTCCAAAACGCTTTGCAAACAACCTTCTTGTCTGCTTCATTTGCTCTGATATGCCAATCTTTCTGAAAAGAAATGATTGGCATCACTGTGACTTGACTTGTTCTTAGTGAGACTGGATTGGCTTTTATGGCACCACTATTACCAACTTCTTTTCCAATCCATCCCATTTTTAATTTCTGGGATCCATTTCCAGCTCCACCACCTATATCTTAGAGAATTTTCCTTCTCTCTCTTTAAAATAATCAAGGCATTTGCCTAATTCTTTGCTCTGGTCCCATTCTCATAGGTCTTCTTCCAAGGTCTCTGTTATCAGGGCTTCCATAGCATTTGCAGTCCAAGGTCTCCCTGGCAAGGAAGCCAGTGGCAACTGGGAGAGGGATTGTGCCTCTTTTTGATATGCATCAGCATCACACCTTGGATGCCAGGCAGTTGCCTCAGGCCTTCTTTGATCTCCTTGGTTCTGAGCCTCACCAAATTCTTTAAAATGCTACTTTTAGTCTTTAAGTGACTCTTATTAAGATGCAAGTATCTCTTAGAATGTCTCTTTGAAGGGTTATAAAGTTAACATCCTGTGCAGTTTCAGGGGCGGGTTAAGGGTGGGTTTTAAAGGAAGGCATCCTTAACTCCTCACTTATGGCTGGGCTAAAACATCAGACCTTCCTCAGTCACTTTACCTAGTGCCACTGAATGGAAAACATCCCAAGCCTGGTTCATTTTGGGAGAGCTGCTCCATTTCTGTACTGTTGGATAATATGCAATGATAATAATCATCATCATTAAATGAACGCTAATTCCACATCAAGCATTCAGTGCTTCAGTGGATTACATCCTTTTCAGTGGGTTACCTCAATGAACCCTTAAAATAAACTTAACAGGTAGTTGTTATTTCCCCCATTTTATAAATGTAGCAATGGAGGCATTAAGACTTGAGTGGAGTAAGACAATTTGATATGTATATATCAGAACCAAGGCTCTTAATCACCTTGTTACATAGCCTCGTTTCTGTCTATGGGATCTACTGAGTAAGATGGATGAGGAAGCTGAAGCGCAAGGCCAGTGGGATGGGGAAAGCAGAGCACCGAAGAATTGATGCTTTTGAACTGTGGTGCTGGAGAAGACTCTTGAGAGTCCCTTGGACTGCAAGGAGATCCAACCAGTCAATCCTAAAGGAGATCAGTCCTGGGTGTTCATTGGAAGGACTGATGATGAAGCTGAAACCCCAATATTTTGGCCACCTGATGCGAAGAACTGACTCATTGGAAAAGACCCTGATGCTGGGAAAGATTGAGGGCAGGAGGAGAAGGGGATGACAGAGGATGAGGTAGTTAGATGACATCACTGACTCAATGGACATGAGTTTGAGCAAGCTCTGGGAATTGGTGGTGGACAGGGAAGCCTGGCATGCTGCAGTCCCTGCTGTCGCAAACAGTCGGACATGACTGAGCGACTTAACTGAGTGGGAATTGGGAGTGTCCCTGGTGGCTCAGAGGGTAAAGTGTCTGCCTGCAATGCAGGAGACCTGGGTTCGATCCCTAGGTCGGGAAGATCCCCTGGAGAAGGAAATGGCAACCCACTCCAGTACTCTTGCCTGGAAAATCCCATGGACTGAGAAGCCTGATAGGCTACAGTGCATGGGGTCGCAAGGAGTCGGACACGACTGAGCGACTTCACTTCACTTCATCTGCAAAGAAGAGCTGCAGAGAGGGTGAGGGTGGAATGGTTCAAGGTGTATGAGAAAGGACTGAGATGTGAGGTGGAATATCATTTCCACAGAAGTGAGTTCCTAGACCACCAGTGTCAGCATCACCCAAGAACTTCACAGAAATACAGATTCTCGGGCCCATCCCAGACCTTCTAAATCCAAAAAGCTGGAGATGGGGCTCAAAATCTGCTTGCTAATAAGCCCTCCAGAAGTTTCTGATGCATGCTGAGAATCACTGTTGTGGACCAACTTCTGAAGGTGGTGAAGCTTCTGGTTTTCTCACTGTTGGAATAAAAGTTGTAAATCAACACCAGTACTTACCTCTTTGTTTTTTTTTAAGATGATGCTCCACAAGATGTTTGCTTGGACTGAGAGACTAAGTATCATGTTCCTTCCCTACCTTCTGTCTGGTCTGTAACCTGAGGCCCATTACTTAGCTCTCGATTCTTTGCCTGTAAAATGCGGTTAATGAAGCCTATTCCCTATTGGGGTAGCCAGAGAAATGTGTAATTAGCAGTTGCGAGGCACCTGGAGCCTAGAGGCACCTATAAATACTGTCAGATAATAACCAGTTTATGGCCTTAAATGCTGCCTGCAACTTGATGCATTTAACATTTCTTCTCTGAATTGTAAAGCTGAAAGTTAATTTAATAGTTTAGTATTTGCACTTATTTTTTTATTCATTCTTTAGCCCCAAATCATGTGTGTATGTGTGTGTGTGTGTGCTTCCAGAGAAAATGCATAAAAAAGAAAACATTTAAAAAATCAGGACCTTCTGAAAAATAACCTCTCAAAACATGATGCTGGATTGATTGGCAAACAGATTCTTTGATGATTTGGGCGGAAAGGTGAGAAACTGCAGGGGCAGAGATACTAATAGTTGGTGCTGGGGGAATGCTGGTTCTTTGAGATTCCAAGCTGTGATTATTTAATAACAGTTTATCTTTTGATTTTTATGAACCTTGTCATGTCTGCTCCTCTTTCTAACAGTAACCCTCCTTTTCCTATTCAGAATCCCAAAAGTCTGAATAATATTTTCTACATGGTCATTCTTCATTCAACTGAGGCAAACCCTTCCTTTTTTAGGCAAGTCTGCTTGTCTTATGTATACACTCATTTTAGATTAGATTTATAAGGGTACAGCCTAGTTTGTTTTACTCTAGAATAAAGATTTTTTCCCCTTGCCTTCATCTTAAGCAAATGAATAACCAAAAAAAGACTCAGATGGAGACGCAACAAAATCATTTCTTTTGAGAGGTTGACCAGGGCAGAATTTACATGGAGGATACAAATGTGAATAGATGAGCAAAGATAACGCATATAAAAGAGGCTTTTATACCAACAGTGTGGTATGGAGAAAATGTTTTTAACTGCCAGATAACTGTAGTTTTTATTTTGGATGTTATAACTTTAATATTTGAGCATAATTACTGGGCAGAGAAAATACCTTCACCCTTTTATTATCGTATCCTGACATTTTAAATTATATACTTGCTATTCCTAAATTTTTAAAAAAAGAACATCAGAATAGGGATCACCAGGACCCTAAATCAACTCACTATTTTATAAAACAAGTCTCAAGTAAACAGGCTTGTGTCTCCTCATGCCTTATGCTGGAGGTCAAATGCTCACAATAGCCTAAAATAACAAGTTGAGACATGTTTTCATAATTGGAAATAAGAAAGAAATTCAGCCATCTGCTAATGGAAAGAAAAGTTTTGCAATAAAGCTAACAGCTGCTGTCATTTCTGAAGAAACATCTCTAAATTTTTCAGAAGACAGTAATGGTGCTTATGACAGCTAAAAATCATTTGGGGCACCATTAACTAATTATGAATTACCTGGGAAATCGTGTTTGCACTTAGAAAAGCCGAGTGGAATCCTTTTAGAAGTTGGTCTAACTTTACAACTGTCTGGGGTTATTCATTGCAGACTAGAGTGTTTCCTTTCAAGTCCAAATAAGTCCAAGTAAATTGGACAGCAGATTCCCTGTAAGGGAAAACAGGGAGGGAGAGAGATGGTGCCCTCCCTTTCCTTGAAAAGCACTAGCTGAACCCAGGAGTGGCTCCTGCTTCCCACGCGCTTCAGAACTCTCTGCTGAGCTCTTCAGTGAAATGAAATAGTAGCATGTCTGGCAAATGATGAGGCTTGACAGCAAGCAGAAAGGAAGAGTTTAACTCCTCCTCATCTTCCAACGCTGGCATTAAGCCTTCAGATAAGGCAAGAAAAATGGTTCACTGTTGGGACTGCCTGCCCCTCATAATAGAAAATGGCCCGGCCAGAGATATTTTCTCATTTTTCTGATCACCTATCTTCTCGGGGCCTGTCTTTTCTTATCGGGTGTAAATTATTTGTTTGCAACATTTCTGAGATTGCTCTAAGAAGATCAATAGAAATGTGGTGAGGAAAGAGAATATAATTTCACTGCCTTCACTTCTCTGAAAGCCGGGGGTTCTTGCAGTGTGTGTACTTCCTGCCCAGCTCGGTAATAATTAATGTAAAGTGTGTGTGTTTAATCTGCAGAAACTTATCAAGAAATAAGTGCTTGTAATCATCGTTTGGATGATCTCAAAGCATTTTAATATTACAGTGTTTAGTCGGCAAACCTCTGTCATAAACAAAACATGTTGTTTGATTGAATTAGGTAATGTAAAGCTTCCTCTTATGATTTTTAAAATGAAAACTGATTCTTTTGCGAGAAAAAAAGAATGTTTTTCTTGAGGAATCTAAATTGATTCCTCTCTTTTCTGGCCTCTCAGAACTTTCAGTATCTAAACTACTCCTTTCTCATCTTTCAGTGTCTACTTTCATGTACTGTTAATTCTCTTTTTATGTCCTAACCCAGCCAGATTATAAACTCCTTGAAGGCAAGGATTATCTTTTATCTTTCTTTATTTCTGAAAGTGCCTAAATCACTAGGTTGTCAGGCACCTGTAACAAGATTTTCTGTATTTCAGTTCAGTTCAGTCGCTCAGTCATGTCCAACTCTTTGTGACCCTGTAGACTGTAGCACGCCAGGCTTCCCTGTCCATCACCAACTCCCACAGCTTACTCAAACTCATGTCCATTGAGTTGGTGATGCCATCCAACCATCTCATCCTCTGTTGTCCCCTTCTCCTCCTGCCTTCAGTCTTCCCCAGCATCAGTCTCTTTTTCAATGAGTTAGTTCTTCGCATCAGGTGGCCACAGTATTGGAGTTTCAGTTTCACCATCAGTCCTTCCAATGAATATTCAGGACTGATTTCCTTTAGGATTGACTGGTTGGATCTCCTTGCAGTCCAAGGGACTCTCAAGAGTCTTCTCCAACACCACAGTTCAAAAGCATCAATTCTTCGGTGCTCAGCTTTCTTCACAGTCCAATTCTCACATCCATACATGACCACTGGAAAAACCATAGCTCTGACTAGACGGACTTTTGTTGGCAACATAATATCTCTGCTTTTAAATATGCTGTCGTAGCTTTTCTTCCAAGAAGCAAGTGTCTTTTAATTTCATGGCTACAGTCACCATCTGCAGTGATTTTGGAGCCCCCAAAAATAAAAGTCTTTCACTGTTTACATCGTTTCCCCATCTATTTGCCATGAAGTGATGGGACAAGATGCCATGATCTTAGTTTTCTGAATGTTGAGTTTGAAGCCAATTTTTCACTCTCCTCTCTCACTTGCATCAAGAGGCTCTTTAGTTCTTCTCTGCTTTCTGCCATAAGGGTGGTGTCATCTGCATATCTGAGGTTATTGATATTTCTCCCAGCAATCTTGATTCCAGCTTGTGCTTTATCCAGCCCAGCATTTCTCATGATGTACTCTGCATATAAGTTAAATAAGCAGGTTGACAATATACAGCCTTAATGTACTCTTTTCCCGATTTGCAACCAGTCTGTTGTTCCATGTCTAGTTCTAACTGTTGCTTCTTGACCTGCATACACATTTCTCAGGAGGCAGGTCAGATGGTCTGGTATTCCCATCTCTGTAAGAATTTTCCATAGTTTGTTGTGTTCCACACAGTCAAAGGCTTTGGCTTAGTCAATAAAGCAGAAGTAGATGTTTTTCTGGAACTCTCTTGCTTTTTTGATGATCCAACTGATGTTGGCAATTTGATCTCTGTTTCCTCTGCCTTTTCTAAATCCAGCTTGAACATCCGGAAGTTCATGGAAGTTCATGGAAGTTCACATACTGTTGAAGCCTGGCGGAGAATTTTGCGCATTACTTTGCCAGCATGTGGGATGAGTGCATTGTGCAGCAGTTTGAGCATTCTTTGGCTTTACCTTTCTTTGGGATTGGAATGAAAACTGACCTTTTCTAGTCCTGTGGCCACTGCTGAGTTTTCCAAATTTGCTGGCATATTGAATGCAGCACTTTCACAGCATCATCTTTTAGGATTTGAAATAGCTCAACTGGAATTCCATCACCTCCACTAGCTTTGTTCATAGTGATGCTTCCTAAGACCTACTTGACTTCCCATTGTCTAACCCATTTTGTCTCTGCCCAGGTCAACAAGCTACAACATGCTGTGCCAGTTCAACAAGGATATGTAAAACTACAGCCAACCATGGAAAATATCACTCACCCTTAGATGGACACCACTATAAGGTTCAGGCTTGAGACTAGCAAGTGGGGGAGGCCCAACGCCCCTCACCATCCCAGTTCAGCAGGAAGTAGCCAGAGAGACCTCGAAGCCCCTATTCCCAAAGAATTGGGCCTCCCATCTCTTGAGGGGGGAATGTTAGGTAGTTAGAATAGGAAAGGAGAAGGCAATGGCAACCCACTCCAGTACTCTTGCCTGGAAAATCCCATGGATGGAGAAGCCTGGTAGGCTACAATCCATGGGGTCACTAAGAGTCAGGCATGACTGAGCGATTTCACTTTCACTTTTCATTTTCATGCATTGGAGAAGGAAACGGCAACTCACTCCAGTATTCTTGCCTGGAGAATCCCAGGAATGGGGGAGACTGGTGGGCTGCCGTCTTTGGGGTCGCACAGAGTCAGACACGACTGAAGCGACTTAGCAGCAGCAGAATAGGAAAAAGTAGTCCAGAGTGGTGGTGGCTAAAAGACAAAGAAGGGAAAAGCCCGCGAAAATAGATCAAAGGAAGGTCAGAGGATGGAAGTGAGGCCCTCAGGTAAAATAAACAGCCCTCCTCGCTAGCTCAATTTACATAGGGCAGGCCCAAGGGAAGGAGAAAAAACATATACAGTGAGGAGCCACTGCTCAGGCTCCAGGTTGCTCTGTTTCACACTGGTCAGAATGGCTGCTATCAAAAGGTCTACAAACAATAAATACTGGAGAGGATGCAGAGAAAAGGGAACCCTCTTACACTGTTGATGGGAATGCAAACTAGTACAGCTACTATGGGGAACGGTGTGGAGATTCCTTAAAAAACTGGAAATAGAACTGCCATATGACCCAGCAATCCCTCTGCTGGGCATACACACTGAGGAAACCAGAATTGAAAGAGACACGTGTACCCCAATGTTCATCGCAGCACTATTTATAATAGCCAGGACGTGGAAGCAACCTAGATGTCCATCAGCAGATGAATGGATAAGAAAGCTGTGGTACATATACACAATGGAATATTACTCAGCTATTAAAAAGAATGCATTTGAATCAGTTCTAATGAGGTGGATGAAGCTGGAGCCTATTATACAGAGTGAAGTAAGTCAGAAAGAAAAACACCAATACAGTATATTAACGCATATATATGGAATTTAGAAAGATGGTAAGGATGACCCTATATGCGAGATAGCAAAAGAGACACAGAGATAAAGAACAGACTTTTGGACTCTGTGGGAGAAGGTGAAGGTGGGATGATTTGAGAGAATAGCATTGAAACATGTATATTACCATATGTGAAATAGATCGCCAGTCCAGGTTCGATGCATGAGACAGGGTGCTCAGGGCTGGTGCACTGGATGACCCTGAGGGGTGGGATGGGGAGGGAAGTGAGAGGGGGTTTCAGGATGGGGGACACATGTACATCCATGGCTGATTCATGTCAATGTATGGCAGAAACCACTACAAAGCTGTAAAGTAATTAGCCTCCAAATAAAATAAATAAATTAATTTTTTTAAAATAAGGAGCCAAAATTGAGCTGGGTTAGGGGGTGCTTCTCTTCTCACCATGTCTTTGGGCCGGCCCACCCTCATGCCTTGAGGATGTATTTTCCTTTACTTGCCAAATAAAACTGAGCTGTAACACGGAGCTGTAACACTGGTGTGTCTGTCACTTCAAATTTTTGTTGCAGCGAGACAGAACCGAGGAAATTACAGACTCCCCTGACATATCGCATTTTATGATCTGACCCATTTTTTAAATTAAAATAGTGAAGTGTACCTTATTCTGTTTTAATATCACAAGGTCATCTTGAAATGTAGTGTGTTTGACAGTCTGTCTTCTAAAATGACCCTGGCCTTCCTCAGCACAGTGGTCTGCAATCCTGAGCTCTGGAGGTATAAGATTGTTTGGGTGTCACACCTAGTAAGTGTGATTTGAAACAGTGTCACTCCATTGAATGAACTTAATCACAGTGCATAGAGTCAGACTGATTAATTTCTGTGTGGGTGTAATTGAGAATTGTACTGACTCTAAGAATCTTCCATGACTGGAGAATGTCAGAGAGAATGCCTTTCTTAGATGGATATTCATTTATTTATCGTAATTCATAAAGGGTTAATGAAGTTGGCTTTTCTGAAACCTGTTTACAAAATTTGATTTTGGTCACTGATTGACATTCAGGAGACAAATTCATGTTCTTGGATGTTGTTTATGTGTGTGTGCATTTCTGTGTGTATGAAAAACAAAGGAATTGAGTTAGTATCTACAACATATCATTTAAATTCTTAGAAACCCCATAATTGCAGGTTTTGTGGCACGCGTATCATATGAAGACAAGAAAAATAGCCCACTAAACTTGGAGGCCTTGCTTAGGCTCAGGCTACATCACCAAGAGTAAATAGGGACATGTGGGTAATGTTGTTATCATTTTTATTTTTAGAAAAGCCCAGAGGGCAGATGAGAGCTTCTTTGCAAGGAGTGAGTTTAGAAGTGGTGTGTTGTATAGCATAGGAAGTTCATTACAGATGTGAAATTATGCAGTACGTAGCAAGGGTAAATGTTTATTCATACTCCAAATTTAACCCACCAACATTTAAATGCTGCAGTGAGGTTTCCTGTTTCAGCTTATGGGATTGAAAGTCTCCCTAGATTGTAACAAAGGCACAGCTGGGGAAACTCGAAGTATATCCAGGCCCCCTTCTCACCTTTGGACAATGTATTTGATTCCAGTTTATAAAAAGTGAGTCCAAATTCCCTATAAAATTAAATGACCTTCATCGTCAGGTCTTGTTTAGGGCTCTTTTTGCATTTCCTTTGGTCTGGGGGGTGTTAAAGGGTCTCTGTTGGGTCCTGGCAGGGGAAGAAGGCACCCTCAGTTGGGTGTTGAACAGAAGTTAATGATCAGATAAGATCAGTCACTCAGTCGTGTCCGACTCTTTGCGACCCCATGAATCGCAGCACGCCAGGCCTCCCTGTCCAACACCAGCTCCCAGAGTTCACTGAGACTCACGTCCATCGAGTCAGTGCTGCCATCCAGCCATCTCATCCTCTGTCGTCCCCTTCTTCTCCTGCCCCCAATCCCTCCCAGCATCAGAGTCTTTTCCAATGAGTCAACTCTTCGCATGAGGTGGCCAAAACACTGGAGTTTCAGCTTTAGCATCATTCATTCCAAAGAAATCCCAGGGCTGATCTCCTTCAGAATGGACTGGTTGGATCTCCTTGCAGTCCAAGGGACTCTCAAGAGTCTTCTCCATCACCAC
>NW_011489342.1:3202907-3203638 GCF_000754665.1 Bison bison bison | reverse complement strand
CACCACAGTTCAAAAGCATCAATTCTTCGGCACTCAGCCTTCTTTACAGTCCAACTCTCACATCCATACATGACCACAGGAAAAACCATAGCCTTGACTAGACGGACCTTTGTTGGCAAAGTAATGTCTCTGCTTTTGAATATGCTATCTAGGTTGGTCATAACTTTCCTTCCAAGGAGTAAGCGTCTTTTAATTTCATGGCTGCAATCACCATCTGCAGTGATTTTGGAGCCCAGGAAAATAAAGTCTGACACTGTTTCCACTGTTTCCCCATCTATTTCCCACGAAGTGATGGGACCGGATGCCATGATCTTCGTTTTCTGAATGTTGAGCTTTAAGCCAACTTTTTCACTCTCCACTTTCACTTTCACCAAGAGGCTTTTGAGTTCCTCTTCACTTTCTGCCATAAGGGTGGTGTCATCTGCATATCTGAGGTTATTGATATTTCTCCCGGCAATCTTGATTCCAGCTTGTGCTTCTTCCAGTCCAGCGTTTCTCATGATGTACTCTGCATATAAGTTAAATAAGCAGGGTGACAATATACAGCCTTGACATACTCCTTTTCCTATTTGGAACCAGTCTGTTGTTCCATGTCCTGTTCTAACTTGCTTCTTGACCTGCATACACATTTCTCAAGAGGCAGATCAGGTGGTCTGATCTTCCCATCTCTTGAAGAATTTTCCACAGTTTATTGTGATCCACACAGTCAAAGGCTTTGGCATGGTCAATAA
>NW_011489342.1:3188550-3202807 GCF_000754665.1 Bison bison bison | reverse complement strand
TCCAAATTTGCTGGCATATTGAGTGCAGCACTTTCACAGCATCATCTTTCAGGATTTGGAATAGCTCAACTGGAATTCCATCACCTCCACTAGCTTTGTTCATAGTGATGCTTTCTAAGGCCCACTTGACTTCACATTCCAGGATGTCTGTCTCTAGGTGAGTGATCACACCATCGTGATTATCTGGGTCATGAAGATCTTTTTTGTACAGTTCTTCTGTGTATTCTTGTCGTATCTTCTTAATATCTTCTGCTTCTGTTGGGTCCATACCATTTCTGTCCTTTATCGAGCCCATCTTTGCATGAAATTTTCCTTTGGTATCTCTGATTTTCTTGAAGAGATCTCTAGGCTTTCCCATTCTGTTGTTTTCCTCTATTTCTTTGCATTGATTGCTGAAGAAGGCTTTCTTATCTCTTTTTGCTACTTTTTTTTTACAGAAGCATCAGTGGGCAAAGGGAACCAGAGATTCTGAAGTACCCAGGGCTTGCCAGTGGTGGGTAGCCATGAACACTCCCAGGTCTGAAAGGGAAACAGGAAGAAACTGTGTTACTACTGGAGCCTGGGGAGGGCTAGAGCCACAGGAGAGGAGCCTGGACCGTGGTGGTCATGAGGGTCATCCACTGAAACACCAGAACAAAGAGAGAACAGGAAGAAATACCCCAGCAACTCTCTGCTCCCTCCTTCCCTTTCCTGTCCAAGGCTCCCATTGGCTGGACCTGATTGGAAGCCTGAGGCAAGGGAGCCTTAGGACTATAGTTCTGCAATATTAATCTCCGTACCACACATAGACACACATACACACACAGACCCACACAGTCACTGAGGAGACCCCTGGGAGAAGCAGAGACTACTCCTGTCAGAGAGTCAGTTGTTCCCTTCACACTCAGGATTACCAACACAGTCATTTTTCACTGGATTGGCTGTGGGATGGAGATGCAAAGGATGGATGAAATCAGAATTCAGGTGGAGACCTGGCTTCTATGATCTGGAAAAAAAAAAAACATTAATAGTACAATATGACATATATCCATAAAAAGAAGAAAATAAACAGCCCCATGGAGAGGTGGTTCTGAGCACCTGCCCTGGAGTGAAACTGTTCACATGTGACCCCAGCTTGGCCTCTTACCCGTTGGGCTGTCTGGGGCTAGTTTCTCTCTGAGGCTCTTTTTGTACCTTTTATTTTTATTTATTTATTTTTTTAAATCTTTGGCAGCTCTGGGTCTTCGTTGTAGTGTATGAGCTTCTCTAGTTGCATTGTGCAGGCTCTCGAGTTGTGGTATGTGGGCTTTGTTGACCCCCTGGCATGTGGAATCTTAGTTCCCTGACTGGGGATCAAATCCGTATCTCCTGTGTTGGAAGGTGGATTCTTAACTACTGGACCACCAGGGAAGTCTTTTTTTTTTTTGCCCATTTTAAAAGTAAGAATAATGATCATGCCTATCCATGGGTAGGCTGAAGTGAAAAGATAATTATAAAATTCTTGGCTCGGGACATAGTCAGCAGGAAATACAACTGCTAGCTGCTAACCTGAATCACAGAGAGGAAGGCTCAGTCTTGGCAGTGGTCCTGTCCCGGAAGATGTCCTTCCTTCTACAGCAGGAATCAGATGTGGGTAAGGATGAGGCATGAGGTCTTTATGTTTATTAAGAGGGGAGTGTGAGCGGCAGCTGGCTGAGAAACACCCACTCTTTCCTCCCTCTTCAGCACTGAGTTGAAAGCTTTGTTTACCTCTCAGATGTTGGTAGTCTATGGGACTTAGAAGTAGGATTCAGAGTAAATGACGAAAGGATGGGTGTTAGGTTCCCACCAGATCAGGGCTGGGTGGGGTATGTAAAGCAACAGCAAAATGGGGGAGGCCCACCTGAGCTGCATAAACACATTCTTCACCAGCCTCCCACACCTTGGGTGCTGGCCCACTCTCTTCTGAGCCCACAGCCTCCGTCACTTCATGTTGGAGTTTCTGTTAAAAGCATTCACAGTCCCTGCTCAGAGAAAATGACCACTCTTGGGAGAAGAGATGACAGAGTGAGTGAGAGACATACACACAGAGAATAGCATATCAAGAAGACACTGGGGTCTCTTGAGGAAAAGAGGATCCCCCAAAGAATCTAAAGATGTAGTTGGCCCTTTAAGCTAGCTGGCTTTCCCTTACATTTGTGTAGTTTTAAAAATAAAAACTGGAAGCAAGTTGGATGAACATGAAAATACCGGCAGCCTTGGGAATTCGGGGCAAAATTCTGCTCTAAGAAATTATGGCATGGTTTCATATTCGACCCGGCTCTGTTTCTTCCACTAGTATTTTTCTGGCTGATTTCTTCACCCCTGGACTTCTTTCTGGTTTTCCAATTTATGCACCTCATCCCACACCCTCCACCCCAGTCTCTCAGCCTATGAATAAGCCCATGGTTACAGAGGCAGCATCTTTTGTACCAGTAATCTCTGGATTTTCAGCAGGAATGGATAAGAGTCAGGGATGAGATGAGTGTGTGAGCTGGTGAGAAAAGACCAGATAATAAAAAATACACTGTGTTATGAGGTTGGCAGCCCTTGACATTTTGAAGATTACCTGGCCTTTGACAACCCATAGATCTGACCATCCTGCCATCGAAAAAAACTAAAATATATTTAAAAAGTCAGATGATAAATAAATTCAATCTCGTAATTACTAATTCACCACACAAGATGAGTGTAGAAAAATTCAGCTGATAGAATTGTGGCAATTTTACATCACAAAGCTATAATGGTGAGGGACTAGAAACATTCTTCCTATAATTCTATTTTAAAAGAAATTCTGTTTAGAAAATGACCTTCAGATGCCATGCTTGTCATGTCTGTGTACCTTAGCTGTAAGAATTAGGGTCAAAGGACTAGACTGGGGGAAAAACGTCAAATGTGGAAAAACCCCCTCTGGGTGTATACAGGAAGCTCATGTCTTGGGGAAGACAACTGTGAACCCTTATTATTGATACCTTGAGTCATTGACTATGTGTAAGAGATAATTTATCAAATCAGTGGATACATTTAGAATATTTTTAGTGTAAGAGCTTGGAAAATACTGGTGATATAAAATGCATTTAGAAAGCCATCTAGAATTCCACACACAGTCTCAGTGGTGGTCAAGATCAAGTACGCCTTCTTTCCAGAACCTTCTATCCAGTGCATCAGTGCTCATGGAAGTGAAACAGTGGAGTCCTTCCAGCATCCTCTGTCACTCAGAGGGGGACTCGAGGAAAGCCTTTTACAGTGTAACAAATGAACTCGGAAAACAGAACCAAGCCCTAAGCAGCTAAAGGTTGCATATGAAAAACCTACAAACAGCTGCTGCTGAAGGCTCAGCCTCTCGATCCAGCAAATTGTTACTGGTTTGGTATGTATTCTCTTAGCGCCCAGAGGAACACCCACTTCCTACCAGAGGGTAGGAAACCCTAAACAAGGGAAGCTCCCACCCAGTGCTTGGACTCCGACATTGAGACCAAGGACCTTTCAATCTTATTTAGACATTCCAGATCTAATCATTTCTGGCTGCTTTCTTTGCTTTTTCCTTTTCTCATTTTTGGGTTCTGACAGTCAGATCCTGGCCACACTAGTTATTGATTGGTATGTATCAGAGTTTGCATGTCAGGTAGGGCACACTGTACATCCTAGCTTAAGGATACTTCCTGTATGCTCCACTCTTCTTTTTAATCCCATCAGCCAGCTTGTGACTGGCCATGTGGACACTATAGGCAGTGAAGAGGACTTGTCTCACTTGAACCTGGTCCTGAAAAGGCAGTACTAATGGCTGCAATAGACATTGTAAAGAAGGATCTGGGTTTTTCTTCCTCTCCTTTGATAGTGGTCATTCAGTTGATCAACTACACAAACAAGCATTTATTGAGCACCTGGTGTATAACAGAGCTCTTCTTTGGGAGGTGCTGAAGAGAATAAAGCTGTAGGGGAGCACTGGGGTCTGGGGGGACACTAGGGTGGCTTTCCACTGGATTCACACTGCACTTGCATTTCACCAGAAGCCACAGGGCACCCGCTGGGAGTAATCATAGAGGGAGCTCTGCCCTGAGCAGCAAGGGTTAATAGGCCACATGCTTAGAAGAGAAGGTGAGACAGCAGGTCACCCTGAAGGAATTTCCCTGTGACCCTCTCCGTACCCCTTGACAGGATGCAAGCAGTCCTTCCATTCATAGTCTGCTGGTCCGTCTTGTATCTGCCTATGCCTTCATTATAGGCAGGGAAAGATGGCTTTGTTAGGGCACAGACTCCGTGGAAATGATGAGCCACCTTTTGTGAGAAAACACTCCTTTATCAGAAACACTCAACGAATGAACAGGAAGTCTCCTTCCTTCTCAGAACTCTGCAAGGGAAACCAGTGTCCCCATCCTCCCTTTCACCCCCAGCTTCCTTCTCTTCTCTATAATGCAGAGCCCTGCGAACTCCTACTTATCCTTTAGTGCCCAGCTCCAAAGCAGTGTCCTCTGTGTTGGTTTCCTCTTCTTTCCCACTCACCCCTGCCAGGGGCATGACACTTGCACACACACACCCACCACAGACACCATTCAAATATATTCCTTCTGGAAGTGGGAACTGCCTGAAGGAAAGAATGTTCTTCCTCTGTGTGCGCAGCACCAACATAAGCTCAAGAACAGAATGATGGGTAAATATTTATCTGGACAAATGATCTTTTATAACAGCACAGGTGTGTAAATACACTATTTCTCCTTATGCCAGTGCCATTAAACATAGATAAACAGAAGTCACAAGTACAAACATCTTCAGACAGGATAATGTTAAGGAAAGATTTGTTTTAACATTTGGTTTCTGATTCTGGTCATGGAGGCAGGAACTTTCACATACTGCGATTAGGAAGACAAATGTGCCACTGTGCAAACAGCAAGAGGATATGACTGTGCTGCCGGCACGCGGACAGCTGTCCCAAGTGTGGTGAAGACAGGCGGCACTAAATAACGGCGGGGGCTGGGGGCACGTGGGGGGAGGTGTCTATTCTTCTTGCTCCGTTATGTAATGTAAATACTTTCTCTTCCAGCAATCATTGGGCCCGCCTGTTGTTTGTCTTATTCTTAACCCTTTAATTATAGACCTGCCAATGCTGTCATCCACCCTGCCACAGTAACAGGAAGGCTTTCCTTCCTGCGTACATTTGTTCGAGTGTGCAGCATCCAAGTGATAAAGACATGCGAATGCTGAGTTGAACCCTGGACTTTAAATGAGCATCTTGCAGACTGTGAAGGGCTGCTCCAACTCTTGTTTCTCCTTCCTGTACCCTCGGTGGTGCTTCCTGTGCTGTTTCTGTTACTTTGTGGTGTGGTGGATGAGATGTCTGAAGTGTTGCTGCTGTGCATGCTTGTGATCTTTAGAAAATGCTTCTGTTAAGAAGTTATTTTTAAAGCAAGTGATAAGAAACCGCAGAGCACTGAAACCCAGGAGGAGAGCAGCACTGGAGGCTCTGGTTTTCAGGAGGCTGCAAGGATCTGAGCCAACGGCAGCCCCACCAGACAGCCGGGCTGGGCCTCATCTGTCTTTATTGTTTACAGTAATAGGTGAAGTTTAGGTTGATTGTAGATGAAGACATGATTAATGCAACCTTAGTTCGGAATAAACAGATTTAACCTTGTGAAGCAAATGTGTTTAATGCTTGTGATAAAATAATAGGTCAGTCCTCCCAAGATGACCGCTGGGTGTACAGAGTATAGTTTTTATGGGGTACAAAGAAGATGGCCAACTTTGGGTAGAGTGTGATCCCCTTGGATCCTCAGCTTCCATTATCTGTAAAATGGGATAGTACTACCCACCTCACAGCACTGTTTGAAGATCCTGTGTGATTATATATGTTTGACGTCCCATGATGTACCAGGGCTCAATGGGAGAGGCGGATTTTCAGAGTTGGACAGACCTCAATTTGAATATTTAGTCCTGTTACCTATTAACTCTGTGACTCTGGGCAACCTCACTATTCCTCAGTTTACTCACCTGTACAATGGGACTGATAATTCCTATTTTATAAGCTTGTTACGAGTATTAAATAAGACTGCACCTGAAACACCTAACAACATCATGTAATGAAAGCCTCTCAAAAAAGGTCAAAGTGTTAGTGTCTATATTATGATATATGCCCCGAATGATCTTTCAGAAAAGGAGTGTTGCTTTAATTTTTATTTATACAAAATCTCTCATGTAGTTGGTCTTCTCTCAGTTGCTTAATTTTGCACCCTCAACTACTTTCTTTTCTTTTTTTTTGCACCCACCACACCACAAAGCAACAGAAGAGACACAGTCAACCTGAAATTACCTTAATTGATGATAGTTTTGCCTTCTTATAGAGGTTACTTAATGGCCAAGTCTCCCATGTCTTCTGACCTGCAGTCCCCAGCTCTCCTCCTCCTCAGACACAATTTTAACCCTGGCAGAATCTTTCAGAGCTATTCTGTGCTCTGCAAACACTGGGATGGCTGTACCTCCCTTTTAAAACTTAACATCTTAGAGAGCCTTTCACATCAGCCACCTTATTCTTTTAGCACCTTCATAGTTTTCATAAACAGGCTTTCTTAAAATCGCTTGAAAAAATAATATAGCCAGTCATTATGTTGTAGAGACCACTTACAGGATGAATGAGCAGCCAGCTGCTCTCATGTGTTGTGATTTTGTGGTGGGGGCTGGAGAAGATATCCAGCGGCCACATTGTATTACATGGATCTTTGCTTTTTTTTCTCCTCAAAGAGTAAGGAAGAAGTGAATATGATGCACTTTAGGAAAAAAATGTCTTAGATGAATCAAAAGTGCCAAAGCTATACATAAAGAGTGGGCTTCCCTGATAACTCAGTTGGTAAAGAATCCACCTGCAGTGCAGGAGACCCCAGTTCTATTCCTGGGTCAGGAAGATCTGCTGGAGAAGGGATAGGTTACCCACTCGAATATTGTTGGGCTTCCCTTGTGGCTCAGCTGGTAAAGAATCTGCTTACAATGCAGGAGACCTGGGTTCAATCCCTGTTTTAGGAAGATCCCCTAGAGAAGTGAAAGACTACTCTCTCCAGTATTCTGGCCTGGAGAATTCCATAGACTGTATAGTCCATGGGATCACAAAGAGTTGGACATGACTGAGTGACAAAGTAATGCATAGAGAGATTAAATAAAGTTATCCAATGAAATATGAGTAGATGAAAGCACTATCTCTTAATCTGTGTATTACTTTATACTTGGTTTTAAGTACATATGTATAACTGAATTAATGAATTAAATAGTAGTAGTAGAATCTCCATTTCCTTCTCCAATGCTTGAAAGTGAAAAGTGAAAGTGAAGTCGCTCAGCCATGCCCGACTCTTCGCAACCCCATGGACTGCAGCCCACCAGGCTCCCCCGTCCATGGGATTTTCCATGCAAGAGTACTGGAGTGGGGTGCCATTGCCTTCTCCATAGCAGCAGCAGCAGCAGTAGAATCCCCATAGACAGAGGAATCTGGTGGGCTAATAAGTCCATGAGGGCTTCCCTCATAGCTCAGTTAGTAAAGAATAAGTCCATGGAGTCGGAAAGAGTTGGACACGACTGAGTGACTAAGCACAGCACACAGTAGATATCTGATAAATTCATTGATATGTCTAAAAGTTTATATATTCAAAAACTTTTTGTAGAGGATCTGCTCATTAAGAAAATGGAGGCTGCCTTCTGCTAGGGGAACCCCCAATATTTAGCAGTTCTAAACAAACTGAAGCCAAGCAAAGTAACGCAGGCAGAGGCTGAAGTGTCAGCTATATTACCAAGGGTAGGCTGGAGGGTGGCTGGCTAGGTGGACTTGCACATCATTGAACTCTAGAATTACGTAGGCTTACCTGTCCCCCAGGTACTGTAGAAGGCAGCCCTTCACCTCCAGGTGAAGTGCTCCCAGGAGCTGGCACAAATCCCAGAGACAAATGGCATCCATCTCCCCCAGGACACAACACAGGCCCTGATAGAGCCCAGGAGGAGTTCGCTTACCGAGCGCGTTTCACAGTACAGGAGTGGGGAAGCCTTCCCCACTAAAACTGTGTATTTGGGCATACAGCATACACTCACTCTAATTCTCCCCACACATGTGAGGCTATTCAGTTATTCCATTATGGGTGAAGGGTTCACTTGTTCCATCATGGGGTGAAGGATGGCTGCACCAGGGCTACTGGCGTCAGCATGCTGCCTTTTCACCTCCAGGCCACGGGGGACCAGCTCTGTTCAGAGAATACTCAGCAGTGGGGAGACTGCAGCTGCTCCAGGACTCGGATAATTTCAGGAATTCTGGAGCCTCCCACCAGGAGATTGGGCATCCAGCCCATTCATTCCCTGTCCATCTGGGTTGGGTTGGACAAGCAGGGGAAAATCACCCAGTGAGCTGAGAGCGGAGCTGGGGTGAGAAGCTCCCATCATTAATAAGAGCACAGTTTTCTGCCCTTCCTTGAGATGCCCATCATGAGAAATCTCTAAATTCTCCATGTTCCAGACTGGTTCTCTCCTTCACAGGTGACTGCCTAGCCACTGGGCCTCTGAAAGCCAGGTTTCACTGCAGTCGATTCTGTTTCAGCTTGTAAAACCAACAATGACCTGGCAGACATGGCCAGAGCTGGCGGCTGCTGACATATCCATTCCTGACATCACTTACTACAATTATATTAACCGTGCCAATTGGTGTGAATTGAACCAGTTGTGAAGAGTGGTGGTGTTAAACCAGAGGGCCCATTTGTTGCCAGACTAATAAGCTGGGTCTAGGCATGGGCTTAATATTTCCATTGATAGTGAAACTGAGGAAGAATCACCCGTAGAACCTGATCCATACAGCACTCTTGAGGTAGAAGAGCAGGGGTGGATTTTGGGAGGAATAGACAGGAAGAAGGGAGAGAGGAAGGGAGGGGACGAGAGGAGAAAGGAGAAAGAGAAGAGATTCCAGTTAGTGAGATTTCACTCTTTTAGGTCTTTTTAAAATGGCAGAAAATGGAATAATGTCCAAAGTATTCTTATTCTCTAATGCTGCTTTCTACAATGTTCAAACCATGTTACGTCACTGAAGCAGAAGAGAAATAAGAAAGAACTGAAATTTTCACTTTAGCTTCTGCACTGCTGATTCCTCTATGGGACTAGGGTGATGGGGAGAAAAGTCAATTGGCTCTGAAGCAAAACAGACCAGGATTTGAATTCTTTTCCATGAACTGAGTGACTTTGGGGAAAATTACTTAATTTTTTGAGTCTCAGTTTCCTCGTCACTAGGAGATTAAAATACTTACCTTGCAAGACCCCTCTATATGCTTCCTTAATTAGCACCCTGCACTTTGTCTATCACAACACTTTTCCTAGTTTATTGAAATTATTTTTACAAAATGTTTGTTTGCTTTCATTGCTGGACTGAAGGCACTTTGGAATCAGGCACTGAGTTTCCCTTGCTCATGGGTATCTTTATCAAGCAGTGCAGTGCCTGGCACATAAGTATTTGCTGGAAGGATGGGTTAATTGACGGATGGATAAGTGGATAGAGGGGATGAGTGGATAGATGGTTGAATGTGGACAGATGACTCAAGAAAATCGTGAACATTAGATTTGATGTATTTGAGCTACCTACTCCCAAATCTAGAATCTACAGGTACTTAAAATTCCTTCCCACTCTCGGTAGAAGACCCCACTTCCTCTAAAGTTCCTCTTTTTGACTCTGAATATAATCTGGGCAAAAATCTTTCTTTCCTTGCCAGTAGCAACATTTCCAGGGCTGTGATTTATGAGCTGTTCTCAGGAGGATTTAGTCTGTCACTGCCACTACCACTGTGTATCTGAAGAGACACAAATACCCACAGTACGCTCAAGACACACAAAGGGAAAAGTGAAAGTCGCTCAGTCTTGTCCAACTCTTTGCGACCCCTTGGACTTTACAGTCCATGGAATTCTCCAGGCCAGAATACTGGAGTGGGTAGCCTTTCCCATCTCCAGGGATCTTCCAAACCCCAGGATCAAACCCAGGTCTCCTGCATTGCAGGCAGATTCTTTACCAGCTGAGCCACAAGGGAAGCCCAAGAATACTGGAGTGGGTAGCCGATCCCTTCTCCAGGGGATCTTCCTGACCCAGGATTTGAACTGGGGCCTCTTGCATTGCAGGCAGATTCTTTACAAACTGAGCTATTAGGGAAGCCCCAAGACATACAAGGAAGATATTATTATAATAGGAGAAGAAAATGGCTTTTCTGAATGGCAAGAGTAGAGAGCCGGCTGAAGGTATCCCTAAGTTGTCTTCTCTAAGGAGAAGACATCTCCTTCAGGTCAAGAAGTAACTGAGTAGTGGGAGAGGGAATGGGGGAAGGGCAAGACAAGGGTAGGGGATTAAGAGGTGCAAACTATTATGTATAAAAATAAGCTATAAGGATATGTTGTACAACACAGGGAATATAGCCAGTATATAGCTATAGCTATAAGAACTATAGATGCATTATAATCTTTAAAAATGTACAATTTTATGTTGTATACCTGTAACTTATATAATATTGTACATCAACTATATCATAGTGAAAATGCTAAGTCCTAACCACAGGACTACCAGGGAATCCCAAGAAAAGATTTTTAAAAGCCATTTTCTACTAAAAAAGAGAAGTAACTAAGTAAAATAGCCTCTCTTTCCTCTCCATTTTAACAGCACTTCTCAGTCTAACCTTTCTGTATAACATACCAGTTTCTACCTTATGCTTTGGTTGCATGCATATGTGACCAGGAGTCAGAAGCCCAGCAGGCAGTGCTTGTTGAATGAGTGAATGAGCTGATGTCTTTATTTCATCTCCTAATTGATTTCTTGTGATTAGATTCTGTATCCTGCCTTTATAGCTCTATCAGTGCCTAGTGCAATATTTTGTGCCAAGTAGTCTGTAAGCTTTAGGTAAATATTTGTTGGATGAGTAAATGAATGCCCAAAAGGGCTTCTGGAGGAAAGCCAGGAAGACATTCCTCTGATGAAAAAAATTTGTAAGGAGGCAGGAGAATGCTGGAAGGGAGGATGTGGGGGGTGAGGATGGTGGGTGGGGAGAGAAGAGAGGCTTCCAGGCTGAATAGAAGTTGTGGGTGTGGAGTTGTCTCTGAAGAAATAGCAGAGGAGGAAATGTGTGAATGTTAAAGGAGGAAATAGTCCACCAGGAAAGCAGCTCCATCATGCTGGGAGGAACTTAAATGTTGTAGAAACTCAGGAAGTAGGGAGAAGGCCCTGGAGGAAAGAGAGACCAGGGACATGGACAAGCGGTAATAACAGTGACATCCAAATTACAGCTCCTTTGTCTTGTATCTCTCATTTCTTCTTTTTTAAATGTTCCACCATGTACCCCTGTTATAAAAAATAGTTCAACTCTTCTTACAAAATGAAAACAAAATAGTACATACTATAAAGAAAGCTGAGCACTGAGAATTGATGCTTTTGAACTGTGGTGTTGGAGAAGATTCTTGAGAGTCCCTGGAATGCAAGGAGACTTGACCAGTCAATCTTAAAGGAAATCAGTCCTGAATATTCATTGGAAGGACTGATGCTGAAGCTGAAACTCCAGTACTTTGGCCACCTGATGTGAAGAACCAACTCACTGGGAAAGATTGAAGGCAGGAGGAGAGGAGATGAGGATGAGACGGTTGGTTGGCATCACTGGCATCGATGTCATCACATGGCATCGATGGACATGAGTTTGAGTAGCTCCAGGAGCTGGTGATGGGCAGGGGAGCCTGGCGTGCTGCAGTCCATGGGGTCGCAAAGAGTCGGACACGACTGAGCAACTGAACTGAACTGAACTGTACATACTAGACACATACATCACAATTTTCTTCTTATGGCTTTAAGTCCCTCTCTCCTACTTCACCAAAAGAGACATGCCCAATAAAGTCAACATAAACAATTCTGTCTGACCACATACACAGAAAGTAACACCAGGACACACTACGAAACAGAAAGAGGTGTCATCTGCTCTGTGTCCAAAGGTTTCTTCTCCCTGTCTTGTGTGAGTTGAGTAACCATCATTGAACATGCTGTGTGCCAAATCCCAACATAAGTTCAACATATGTCAGGTCTCAGGAGAGATGGTGAACGTTTCTTTATCTCTCTTGATCACGGTCCCCCTTTATTGGAAAGATATTTTCGTCCTCATGTCACTGCCACACCTCTCAAAAAGAGTTGTTCATACTCACAAGTTCAGTTTTCTCAACTTGCATTCACCCCTCATCTTACTTAACTGTGGCTTCTGCCCACAGTCCTCTGCAAGGTCATATAAACTACTTGCTGCTGAAGCAGTGAGTCCTCCTCAGGCTTATCTCATGTGAACAGCTTCTGGTACATTCGACCACTTCTCCTTTTAAAAATCTTTTTTGTTACCTCATCTCATGCTTTCTCTCTTATCTCTTGGGTCTCTACTTACTCTCTTTTTCTTCTCAACCCTTAAATGTTGATGTTCCTGGAGATTTCTGTCAAAGGCCTTGTTGTGTCAACTACTTTGGTGACTGCAGTCGCCATCTGTATGTTGGGGCTTCCGTTTCCAGATCTCTTGGCCAGATCTCTCTTCTGAACTCCAGGCCCCTTAGATAGGCTCACTTGGCTGTCCCATACATGTCTCTTTCCAACAGGGAAAAGCCGTGTGCATCGCCATCTGCCAAACCTGCTTCTCCTCTGGTCTGCCCTATTTCTGCGAATGGCATCACTATCCATCCAGCTCCCTGTGCCAAAAACCATTCATCTTCTTCCATCAGAAGTCACTTTTCCTCCTCTCCTTCTCTGTTTACATCCACTTTATCACCAAGTCCTGTAGATTCTGTCTCCTCAGCATCTTCCAAACCCATTCCATTTTCTCCATCTCCACTGCCATCATTAGAATTCCAAGCATTAGTGTCCAGCCTGCTTAGGTTGTGACCCAGCTCCCTGATTGGTCTCCACCCGGCTTACCTCTCTCCCTCTCATCTTCTCTTCCTCCAATTTGACTTCACACTGCAGTTGGAGTGATCTTTCTAAAATACAAACTGGTAGCTGCCTCCTGCTTGCTTATATTTCCCCTTCCTTCTAGAACAAGGGCAAGCCCTTAGCATGATTTTAAAAGCCCTTAATTATCTGGTCCCTGCTTGCCTCTTTAATTTTATCCCCAGCCTCTCTGAAACACACACACACACACATATTCTCTCTGTTTCAGCCAGGAGTCTGAACCACTTCTAGCTCTCAGGGCCATGTTCTGTCTTGCTTCTGGTCTTGACAGGCCACACCTTGGCTAACAGTCGTGATCTATGAGCCCATTTGTTCACAAGGCACTGCTTGCCATGGGTGCTGTTGGTAGATATCTAGGTGATCGCATACCTCTTTGACTAGGCTTAATGTACTAGAAGTTACTTATGATTCTCTCAGTCTTGCTAGGTCTTGCTGTTTGACTCCACTTCTCTAGGAGTCCTGGACAGAGCTGCTCAAAGCCAGATGTAACTGTCCCAGGCCCCATTCAGGCTTCCGAAGTTTTGGAAGTTCTGCTAGATACTCCTCTTATATACTCTCTTGCTGTTGGGTTGCCTCCTTATTTCTTTGTATTCCTGTTGTGAGTCATGAAACAAATCTGCCTTTCACTTAACCAGTGCTTTATTGAGCACCTGCTATATCCTGAGATACCACAGTCAGGGCCATTCTGGTCAGGCCATTCCAGTCATGCTGTTGGTGCCCAGTCAAAGGGATGAGTGAAGGCAGAATGCAACCTGGACTTCCCTTGCCAGGCCTGTGCTCTGACTCAGGGTTCTGTCTCCTGGAGGAAGCCTTTTCTTCACACACAGATGTTGTCCAGTGGCCAAGTCATGCGCCTGCCTGAAATGGGTGCCTTTTAAAAATTCATCAAAGGTGAGGGTAACCCAGGCATCAGAGAACAAGAAACATGAGGTTCTTGCTCTCATAAGTAGGTCTGTCTAGCCTGGCCTATACTTTTGTCTCCAAATACAAACAAAGAAATACATAAGCACGTAATTTTTAAAAATCTGATAATAAAGAGGCTCTGCCAAGAGTTAAAAAAAGGCATCCAAGAGACAACTTTGGGTTGAATGGTATAGAAGATGTCCCTGAGGAGCCAGAACATCTAAACTGAGATCCAAATAATAATGAAGCCGGCCATGTGAAAATCAGAGGAAAGAGAATGTATAACATCGCTAAGACTGGAACGATCTGGATGGATATTCAAGGATCAAAAGAGAGGCTGAAACAATAAGGTCCTTCTGTATAGTACAGGGAACTGTTTTCAATATCCTATGGTAAACCTTATTGAAA
>NW_011489342.1:3149445-3188450 GCF_000754665.1 Bison bison bison | reverse complement strand
TATATATATATATATATATATGTATATATGAAAAGTATACTTTTAAAAAGTATATATATATGAAAGCATTAGTCACAACTGTGTCTGACTCTTTGGAACCCTATGAACTGTAGCCCACCAGGTTTCTCTGTCCATGGAATTCTGCAGGCACGAATACTGGAGTGGGTAGCCATTCTCTTCTCCAGGGAGTCTTCTGGTCCCAGAGATCAAGCCTGGGTCTCCTGCACTGTAGGCAGATTCTTTACCATCTGAGGCACCAGGGAAGCCTATGTATAACTAAATCACTTTGCTGTGCAGCAGTAACTAACACAGCACGGTAAATCAACTATACTTTGATAGAAATGAAAAACAAAAGAAAGGCTGGAGTAGTGGGCAAGAGAGGAGACAGATGAGATGACCAGGGCAAGGGCCAGGGTCCAGATCATGCAGAGCATGAAGCCCTACCTGCCTTGTGCACAGAGGCATGCCCAGGGCTTGTCTCACTGTGTATATTCAATAAATACCTGTTGAAAAGGAGCGTCTCCTCCTGCCTCTGCGTACGAAGGGGCCCTGAAGCTCCGTGTGGCCCCGGTGCCCTCTAGTGACCACAAACTCCAGCCCAGGGCCCTCAGTGGATGGCTTCATCATCTTCAGAAAATCTCAGCTTAGCCTTGGCCTTGGGGCCCAGCCTGTGGGCCCATCAATAATTTCCAGGATATATCTTATTAACCATTCTCTGCAAGTAGGGCTAAATCAGTTACAAAAATCCCTGAAACGAGAGGAACACATGCACACCAGGCCCTCATTCCTTACCACAGGCAGCATTTTTCAAAGCAAATACATGGATGTCTGATTTCTCTGGGGAATGCAAGGGGCCTGTGCAGGTGACAAGTGTTAGAACACATTTCTGTATATTCCTCAGCCAGTGTGACAGCAAGGAAGCTCCATAGCAGCCTTGACATCTCAATGTTTCGTGGCAGTTAGGATGCTCTTCAGGTCATCCCACCGCTCAGCCGTGACACCATTGGCTGGAATGGCTTGACAAGACCATGCAGGCTGCATGCTTTGGCCCTTCACACACTTCCCAAGACCCAAGCTTGGGCACTGTGTGTGTCTGTGTGTGAAGGACATGTTGCAGCGTGTGCAGAAATATAGCATACTCCTCGGGCTGTGCTTGTTTGCTTTCATTTGGATCCCAACCCATTCTGGGCCCATTAAACTAATCACCCCACAAATTCTGAACTGTCATCTCAGTGTGTAGCTATCCCATGGCTGATTGAAAAACCTGTTCCCACCCAACTCCCTTGGAAAAAGCCCATGAACTGCAGCCCATTTGCAAATGTGGGCATCCATAAATCAAAAGTGACAGCAGAGACCTGGCTCTTCTGGGCAAGGGGATGGCAGAGGGAGGGACCCAGTTCTTCCACCCTCTACTTCCCAAATGATTCCCCTGATGCAATATAGGCAGCTTTGTCTGACATATTCTGAAGGGTGGGTCATCTCCAACCTCCTTGGTAGATCATTCTTGAAGTCGGTGAACCTTTCACTCCTCTTGTTTTCCAAAGCCCCTGCTTGTGTGTTTCTGAGTCTAGTCATCCTCCACTGAGCCAAGCAAAAGAATCTGGCTCTCCTGGATGTTTACAGGTATTTCCTCTTTAGTTGTCACTTACCCAAGTGTAGCACATGGCATTCTCTAATTTTTCTTCATTAATCAGTCCCCAAATTCCTTTACACTTGCTCTTCAAACCAACGTATTTCTGGAGCTGAAAATGCTTAGAAGAATATAACCTTCCAGCTGCAGTCACCAAAATGTGTGTGTGGTGGGGGGGTAGCAAAAACATGGGGGATTAGCGTGTTTTTGTCTTACTCCTCGGCCATATGTTTTCACAGGCTCATTCCCAGGAGCATTCTGTGCAGGTGTTTGCTTCTCTGCAAACACAGTTAATTTCATTTGTATATTTTTCTAATTGAGTCTCTTTTTTTGAGATATATGGATCTCAAAATGAGATATCTCAATATGAGATATATGGATACATGGTTTTTATGTGGATCATATTTGGTCTTTATTGAATTTGTTACACCATTACTTCTGTGTTAGGTTTTGGTTTTTTGGCCTCGACACATATGGGATCTTAGCTCCCCCACCAGGGAGCAAACCGGCACCCCAGTATTGGAAGACGAAGTCTTAACCACTGAACCACCAGGGAAGTCCCCCCAGTTGAGTCTAAAGGCATCAAAAATTAAATTATATATTGATAACACCAGTGTTTGGTGAGGGTGTGGAGCAGTAGGCATTTTGTCACACATGACCGAGAATTCTAATTGACACACCTTTTTGAAAGCCATTTTCACAATATCTTTGAAAATCAAAAATACACCCTCCAGCCAGAAATTCAACTTTCCAGAATCTAAACTATCCCTATAACCTATCATTGTAGCACTGTTTCAAAACATTGAAAATAATTCAAATATCCATCAGTTGGAAATGTTTACAGAAGTGAATTAAATGCATTTTGGTATTCTGGTACACAGATATAGTGGAAGACCAAGCTACAGCTTTTAAAAAGGAAACCACAATCTATATATACTGACATGGAAAAAAAAAATGCTTAAGAAAGATCAGTAAATGCAAAAACTGATTGCAGGATACTATATATGATATGCTGCATGCCAGCTGCTTCAGACATGTCCGGCTCTTTGTGACCCTATGGACTGTAGCCCACAGGGCTCCTCTGTCCATGGGATTCCCCAGGCAAGAATACTGGAGTGGGTTGCTCTGCTCTCCTCGAGGAGATCGTCCCAACCCAGGGATCAAACTCGTGTCTCTACGTCTCCTGCATTGCAGGTGGATTCTTTACCCTCTGAGCTACCTGGTAAGCCCATATATGATATGAGACCATTTCTATAAACTCTATTCTAGCCATTTACAGGACAAAATCCGGAAGGATTCACAGAAGTCTATTTATGGTGCTTTTTTTCGGAGGTTAGGAACTTTCTAAAACATTTTTAAAAATTGTTGGAGTTTTTCTGCTTTTCAACATGCTGTGTATTTCAAGAGACATACGAAATTATTTTTTGTCATGCTCTTGATCTAGAAAGATGACTTTTTAATGGCACTCTTTATTGCCCCTGGCATGTGTTGGTTCCAGAATTCCCCATCTTGCCCCACAGTTCACAATGGCAGTTCTGTCTTTTCAGGGTTTAGTTAGTTCGGCACATAAGGTTTTCTTAAGACTGTTTCTATTAACCTGTATCTCCAGGCCCTTTAAACCAACTTTTCCTTCCTTTTTGTTTCATATGTTCTAGTCTTTATAGATTATTTCATTTGTGTAGTGGTCTTACCTATTTTTGTAAGGTTTTGATAGTTTTCTAAGCATCTATATCTTTTCTCTCTTTCCCATCCCTCTTTAATGAGCATATTGTCGACTTGCTTAGAATTCCTCATTAACATTTATTTCACAGAATTTTTAAGAGAGCCAAGGGAATGGGGCTTAGCCTTTGAGAAGCCCTGATCTCTTTTCTTTTGTCTTCATCCTTAGCTCCTCCTGGACAAATACTGTTCATGCTGCATGTGTTATTATAAGAATTATTTTTTGTTAGGCCTTTTCACTTGTGCTTAATTTATTTAGAGAGCATGTTCAAAAAGAAAAACCACCTAGCAATTATTTCTCATATGTGTTAATTTTTGTACAAGCAATATGAACATAAAATTAGGAAATACAGGTGGACAAAAGAAGAGAAAATTAGAAATCCCCTGTGTTTTCACTACCAGGTGTAGCAACTGTTAACAGTTAGGTTTATAGTCTTATAAATAAAACATTTCTATGTATATAATTGATTTGGCCACCTGATACGAAGAACCAACTCATTGGAAAAGACCCTGATGCTGGGAAAGATTGAAGGTGGGAGGAGAAGGGAACAACAGAAGATGAGATGGTTGGACAGCGTCACCAACGCAATGGACATGAGTTTGAGTAAGCTCCAGGAGTTGGTGACGGACAGGGAAGCCTGGCGTGCTACAGTCCATGGGGTCGCAAAGAGTCGGACATGACTGAGTGACTGAACTGAACTGATATCTATAATTACTTATATTTTTCTTAAAGTGGGATATTTATTATTCTGTGACCTCATTTGTTTAGTACATAACATAGCATGAATATTTTTTCTGTGTCATTAAGGAAGGATAATAATGTGAGCAAAGATAGAGTTTACTCATTCCAGACAAACCATCCTATCTTTACAACATGCTGTATGTTGGATAGTATTATTACTGTCATTCTATAGTCTGAAAAACTAAAGGACAGAGAGATGAGATAACTTGTTTAAGGTCACACAGCTAGTAAGTAACAGAGTTAGGGTTTTGAACCTTGACTAGCTCTAGAGACCATGCTGTGGACCACAGACCTCTGACCAGCACCATCATTTCATCGCTGTGGCATGTGGTAATTTATTTTACTACTCCTTTCTGGGTTATTAGATTCACTGCTGTACCCAGAGCAGCAGGGAACACTTTGTTCATATATTCTTGTTTGTACACATGTTCAGTTTCTACCTTAGGCTAATTCACATGAATAGAATTGCTGAGTACAAAAGGCTATACAGTTTTTAAAGTTGGATACCTATTTGTCAGAGTTTGTAAGCAATTTGTTTTTTAAGCCTCTCTGACCTTTTGAAAAATTTAACTGTCCATCTGGGTTCAATGAGAGTTTTTTTTCTTAGAACAAGGAATATTTTTGGTTCTACTTCCTCCCTTCTGCATTATATCTATGTCTCTAAAATGTTCAATAAAATGATACCCTTACTCAAAACATGATGGCTTTTGTTTTCAGTACTTCCTGTATCTTGCATCTCCTGGATTTAACTATTAGCTGTGTGCTCAGTTGCTTCAGTGATGTCTGACTCTTTGCACCTCAATGGACTGTAGCCTTCCAGGCTCCTCTGTCCATGGGATTCTCCAGGCAAGAATACTGGAGTGGGTTGCCATCCATTTCCATCTCCAGGGGATCTTCCCAAGCCAGGGATCGAACCTGGGTCTCCAGCATTGCAGGTGGATTTCTTACTGACTGAGCCACAAGGGAAGCCCTATTAGATGGGGTATGTGTATTGATGGAATAATGTCCACAGTTGACTTGATATCAATTTTCTTTTTATTGTTTTTTAGTTTTATTTTATATTGGCATGTAGTTGACTTACAATGTTGTGTTAGTTTCACATGTACAGCAAAGTGATTTAGTTATACAGATACATATATATAAGCTTCACAAGAATTGTAGGATCAAATCTGTAATATAATATACTTATATCCATTCTTTTCCAGGTTCTTTTCCCAATTGGTTACTACAGAGTACTGGATAGAGTTCTCTGTCCTATACTGTCGGTTCTTGCCAGTTATCTATTTTATGTACAGTAGTATGTATATTAATTCATACTATGTATGTTAATTGCAGTATCCTAAAATTTATCCCTCCTCCCTCACCTTTCCCCTCTGTAACCGTAAGTTTGTTTTCTAAGTAAGTCTGTGAGTCTGTTTCTGTTTTGTAAATAAGTGCATTTGTATCATTTTAATAGATTCCACATGTAAGTGATATCATATGATATTTGTCTTTTTCTGTCTGACTCATATGACTGCTTTTCTTTCTATTTTATTTTTTCTTCCGAGATTCACAAGAATTGCAGGATCAAGCCTGTTATATAATTTTTTTTTTCTTGCTGTCAGTTTATGTAAATTAGGGTGGATTTCCTGGCAAGGATGACAGTGTGTCAGAGGCTGGAGGGCAGAGCTCCCTGCTCTAATCCCACCTCTTCCTCTGACTTATTTTATGACCTTGAGAAAGCCACTTCATCATTCTCATTTCGTTTTCCTCATTTGCCAAATGAGGAAGGTGAACTCAATGACCTAGAAAACCTATTCCAGTTTTTAAAAAATATATGGTATCAGGCTATTTAAGAATATGGCAGATTTTTAAAAAATACTGTGTGAAATTGGGGCAATTGTGATGTTGGTGGGACAGTGTTGAAGGCAGCTAAAGATTTGTTTCAACAAATTAAAAATATCTTGTGCCTTGTTGCTTGACAAAAACCTCCTAACTGCACTTTAGTGGCTTGTGAAATGAATCTCTAAGACCAAGGTAATTATAGTTGCTCCACTGAAGCATGACAAATGGCCTCTCACTTTGGATTCTTTTATGAGAAAGAAAAACCTTCCATGACAACAGCACTGGAGCTTAATTACAGCCTCCAGATCTGGGGGCAAGAATACAGATAGTTACTGACTGTAGCCAAGGGAGAGGAGACATGAGCCTGAGTTTACCTGGGAAGAATCAGGACAGGGTGATGTAACCATAACAACACAACAGCATTAGTGGGGCTTCATGGAGAACTTCCTATTTACCAGGTTCTGTCCCAAGAACTTTATATATATTAAATCATTTAATTGTCACAATAAACACAAGCAATCAGTTTTACGGTAGGTATATTTATTTTTTGGTTTAATAAAGATGAGTATTGGAGGCTCTTAAAAGAAGTTGGCTTAAAACTCAACATTCAGCAAACTAAGATCATAGCATCTGGTCCCATCACTTCATGGAAAGTAGATGGGGAAACAGTAGAAACAGTGACAGACTTTATTGTTTTGGGCTCCAAAATCACTGCAGATGGTGACTGCAGCCATGAAATTAAAAGATGCTTGCTCCTTGGAAGAAAAGTTATGACCAACCTAGATAGCATATTCAAAAGCAGAGACCAACAAAGGCCCATCTAGTCCAAGCTATGATTTTTCCAGTAGTCATGTATGGATGTGAGAATTGGAGTATAGAGAAAGCTAAGCGCCAAAAAATTGATGCTTTTGAATTGTGGTGTTGGAGAAGACTCTTGAGAGTCACTTGGACTGCAAGGAGATCTAACCAGTCCATCCTAAAGGAAATCAGTCCTGAACATTCATTGGAAGGACTGATGCTGAAACTCAAATACTTTGGCCGCCTAATGCAAAGAACTGACTCATTTGAAAAGACCCTGATGCTGGGAAAGATTGAAGGCAGGAGGAGAAGGGGATGACAGAGGATGAGATGGTTGGATGGCATCACTGACTCAATGGACATGAGTTTGAGTAAA
This sequence comes from Bison bison bison, assembly GCF_000754665.1. Lineage (NCBI taxonomy): Eukaryota > Metazoa > Chordata > Mammalia > Artiodactyla > Bovidae > Bison > Bison bison. The sequence continues at coordinate 3,181,361 of NW_011489342.1, read as the reverse complement.
CTCTGGGAGTTAGTTGTGGACAGGAAGGCCTGGCGTGCTGCAGTCCATGGGTCACAAAGAGTTGGAAACAACTGAGCGACAGACTGAACTGAAAAGAAGTCGAGTAACCTGCTTCATGTCATTCAACCAGTAGTTGTCAGAGGTACAGTCTGAGCCCCGAGAATTCCTTCATTTATTTAGCACATGCTTTTTGAATGTCCATTATATGCCATGCAACCTTCTTAAGGGTCAGTGAGGCCTAAGTGAATGAGGCAAAATTCCTGCTTGTGTAGAGTTTAGCTAATACTGGGATGAGGCCAGTAATAACAAGCCAACAAATCAATAAATAATTTCTGATGGTAATAAGTGCTATGCAGGAGAGTGGGAGGTGGGAGAAGGCTGTTTTATGTAAGATTGGCAAAGATGACCCCTGGGAGGTGAAATTTCAGTTGAACCCCACAAGATAGAGCAAGTTAGCCATGCAAAAGTCTGTTAGAGGAGAATTTTTACTTGGAGGGCCCACAGGAGCAAAGGCCAGGGGCCTTGCCTTGGCTTGGCTTGTTCTGGGAAAAGAGAGAAGACCAGTATGGTTGGATAATACGTGAAAAGCAGGGAAATGCCTGCGGTGGAGTGAAGAGAAGGGCAGGACTGGAGCCCACAGTATAATGTTTGTATGTATATGTGCTCAGTCACTCAGTCATGACAGACTCTTTCAGAGTCTATGGACTGTATAGCATGCCAGGCTCCTTTGTAGAATTCTCCAGGCAAGAATACTGGAGTAGGTTGCCATGCCCTCCTCCAGGGGATTTTCCTGACCCAGGGATCGAACCCACATCTCCTGTATCTCTTGCATTGCATGCGGATTCTCAACAGCTGAGCCATCACGGAAACCCATAATGTTTGTATTTTATTCCAAATGTAGATGAGAGACAATGGAGGATTTTTAAACAAGGCAGCATTATGATATCCAGTCTCTATGGACAGCTTTCTTCACCTCTATGTGACATTGCCAGCAAGGAGCAATCCAAAAGGGAGTAAGTGTTTATGTGTAGAGAAGGCTAAATGCAAGTTTAAAGGATCAGTACAACTCAGTCGTGTCCGACTCTTTGCCACCCCATGAATTGCAGCACACCAGGCCTCCCTGTCCATCCCCAACTCCCGGAGTTCACTCAAACTCATGTCCATTAAGTCAGTGATGCCATCCAGCCATCTCATCCTCTGTCGTCCCCTTTTCCTCCTGCCCCCAATTCCTCCCATAATCAGAGTCTCTTCCAATGAGTCAACTCTTCACTTGAAGTGGCCAAAGTACTGGAGTTTCAGCTTTAGCATCATTCCTTCCAAAGAACACCCAGGACTGATCTCCATTAGAATGGTCTGGTTGGATCTCTTTGCAGTAAAAGGGACTCTCAAGAGTCTTCTCCAACGTCACAGTTCAAAAGCATCAATTCTTTGGCACTCAGCTTTCTTCACAGTCCAACTTTCACATCCATACATGACTACTGGAAAAACCATAGCCTTGACTAGACGGACCTTTTTTGGCAAAGTAATGTCTCTGCTTTTGAATATGCTATCTAGGTTGGTCATAACTTTCCTTCCAAGGAGTAAGCGTCTTTTAATTTCATGGCAGCAATCACCATCTACAGTGATCTTGGAGCCCAGAAAAATAAAGTCTGACATTGTTTCCGCTGTTTCCCCATCTATTTGCCATGAAGTGATGGGACCAGATGCCATGATCTTCGTTTTCTGAATGTTGAGCTTTAAGCCAACTTTTTCACTCTCCACTTTCACTTTCATCAAGAGTCTTTTGAGTTCCTCTTCACTTACTGCCATAAGGGTGGTGTCATCTGCATATCTGAGGTTATTGATATTTCTCCCGGCAATCTTGATTCCAGCTTGTGCTTCTTCCAGCCCAGCGTTTCTCATGATGTATTCTGCATATAAGTTAAATAAGCAGGGTGACAATATACAGCCTTGACATACTCCTTGTCCTATTTGGAACCAGTCTGTTGTTCTATGTCCAGTTCTAACTGGTGCTTCCTGACCTGAGTATAGGTTTCTCAAGAGGCAGATCAGGTAGTCTGGTATTCCCATCTCTTTCAGAATTTTCCACAGTTTATTGTGATCCACACAGTCAAAGGCTTTGGCATAGTCAATAAGGCAGAAATAGATGTTTTTCTGGAACTCTCTTGCTTTTTCCATGATCCAGCGGATGTTGGCAATTTAATCTCTGGTTCCTCTGCCTTTTCTAAAACCAGCTTGAACATCTGGAAGTTCACAGTTCATGTATTGCTGAAGCCTGGCTTGGAGAATTTTGAGCATTACTTTACTAGCGTGTGAGATGAGTGGAATTGTGTGGTAGTTTGAGCATTCTTTGGCATTGCCTTTCTTTGGGATTGGAATGAAAACTGACCTTTTCCAGTCCTGTGGCCACTGCTGAGTTTTCCAAATTTGCTGGCATATTGAGTGCAGCATTTTCACAGCATCATCTTTCAGGATTTGAAATAGCTCCACTGGAATTCCATCACCTCCACTAGCTTTGTTCATAGTGATGCTTTCTAAGGCCTACTTGACTTCACAATCCAGGATGTCTGGCTCTAGGTGAGTGATCACACCATCATGATTATCTGGGTCATGAAGATCTTTTTTGTAGAGTTCTTCTGTGTATTCTCGCCACCTCTTCTTAATATCTTCTGCTTCTGTTGGGTCCATACCATTTCTGTCCTTTATCGAGCCCATCTTTGCATGAAATATTCCCTTGGTATCTCTAATTTTCTTGAAGAGATCTCTAGTCTTTCCCATTCTGTTGTTTTCTTCTATTTCTTTGCATTAATCACTGAGGAAGGCTTTCTTATCTCTTTTTGCTATTCTTTGGAACTCTTCATCCAGATGCTTATATCTTTCCTTTTCTCCTTTGCTTTTCACTTCTCTGCTTTTCACAGCTATTGGTAAGGCCTCCCCAGACAGCCATTTTGCTTTTTTGCATTTTCCATGGGGGTGGTCTTGATCCCTGTCTCCTGTACAATGTTACGAACCTCCGTCCATAGTTCATCAGGCACTCTATCTATCAGATCTAGTCCCTTAAATCTATTTCTCACTTCCACTGTATAATCATAAGGGATTTGATTTAGGTCATACCTGAATGGTCTACTGGTTTTCCCTACTTTCTTCAATTTAAGTCTGAATTTGGCAATTAAAGGATAGGAGTCGATATTTCAGGTGAAAATTCTAGGTTTTTCACAGAGCAAGACTGAAATGAGCAGTTAGAGGCCATTTAATCCAGATTTCTAACTTCAGATAAGAAGCCCTTTAGGAGATCCAAGTTGAGTTTCTGAAACCTGAATTAAGGAGACTACTTATTTAGAGGAGAACTTCCCTCAGCATGTAGAAAGATATGCTTTTCAGTTCTGAATATTCTTGACCACTTCTTAGTCTGGGGGTTCTACTTAGCTTATAGAGTAAATCTCATCTAAAATAATAAAGACGTCTTTGGGTAGACGACATCTCAGGAATTCCTGCTACTATGCAGTCTGGTGTATGTGTATGTGTGTATTGGCTCTATATCTTTGAAAAAGACTTTTGAAGGTGTCATCAGTGTTTTAACATATAGGACCTGGCTTTTCTGGTGAGGTAGTATTGTATGGATGGTTCTAGAATTTTGTTGTAAACTCAGCAATATGATTTATTTTATTTGAGAGTTCTTTATAAACAAACACCATATTAATCCATTAAGCTTGGTCTGTGTTACATATAGGATGGGCTTCCCAGGTGGCTCAATGGTAAAGAATCCTCCTGCAATACAGAAGACATGGATTCAATCCCTGGGTCTACAAGATTCCCTGGAGAAGAAAATGACAACCCACTCCAATGTTCTTGCCTGAAAAATCCCATGAACAGAGGAGCCAGGAGGGCTACAGTCCATGGGTCTTGAAAGAGTCAGATACGACTTAGCGACTAAGCAACAACAACATATAGGATGAAATTAATTGCTTGTTTAGGTTAAAAGCTCACTATTACAATGTCCACTTTGACTAAAGTATTAGGAGTTTCACTTTTTTTAGCAAACAAAGTCTGCATAACAACATAAACCATTATTAATACGTTGTTTTGTGTGTGTGTCTATGTGGCTGATTATCCATAGAGAGGTTCCTGACTAGGTAAGCCTAACTATCCAGATGTTTTTGTATGAAACTGTCCTAGGAGGTGTTTAGTTGCCTCTGTGATAGGATGGGCCCCAGAGAGTAAGTAATTGTGAAAGAATTTCATTTAAGCTACACAACTGTGATTGAGTAAGATTTGGGGGAATTTCACCACTCCAGTTTCTTTTTATGTATAGTAAGCATATTGGAGAAGGCAATGGCAACCCATTCCAGTACTCTTGCCTGTAAAGTCCCATGGATGGAGGAGCCTGGTAGGCTGCAGTCCATGGGGTTGTTAAGAGTCCGACACGACTGAGCGACTTCACTTTCACTTTTCACTTTCATGCATTGGAGAAGGCAATGGCAACCCACTCCAGTGTTCTTGCCTGGAGAATCCCAGGGACGGGGGAGCCTCGTGGGCTGCCGTCTATGGGGTCGCACAGAGTCGCACACAACTGAATCGACTTAGCAGCAGCAGCAGCAGCAGCAGCAACAGCAGCAAGCATATTTGTTTTTTAGGAGGGGAAAATTTCTCAAACTGTCTTATTGCATGAGATTAGAAAGTTTCTATTCCTTTTCATAAAATTTTAGTATGTGACAGCAACAGAAGGACAAGGGCACATTAGGCTGGGTGAGTGATGCCGTACACGTGCAAGGTGACAAAAACTGTTCCCTCATTGAAAAGTGCTGAACTAAAAGAACTCTTCAGAGTTCCCCAGCTCAATATTCTGTGAGTCGGGGAATGGATTTTTCCCTCTGACTGTTTAAGCTGGAGTATGTTTTACCAAGACCTTAGCTATGAGCTCAGGAGGACTCTAATAACTCCATCAGAATTATAAAATCAGCTGTCAGCCTTGGGATTGTTGAGCTGACTGAACAAGCAGATTTTCTCCCATTGTCTGCCTTCTAGTTTGATGAATAACAGTTTCGTCCTCTCCATTTTGTTGCAACTCTTTTCCTCTGACACTTCTGATTGCTGAAAGGTTTTCTGGAAATTTCCTAAGTCATACACTGGAGTAAATTCAAGGACATGATGAGATTCGAATTGAATCATCAGTGTCTCTGCTGTCAGACCTAGTATTTTAGGAGTTCAGTTGGCTGAGTGGTACAACTTCCCAGATTTAATATTACATACTTGCCACTGTGCATCTTGCCCTCAAGTCTAAATAAATGGGCTAAAGGTCTGATTGGAATCTGTGAGATAAACTATATGTTTATTATGCCAAGTTAAGTAAATACTGTTTGAAAGGATTACTGGAGGGTACAATCAAGTTAATTGCTTTAAAAATCTTTTTTGATTTACTGGGCTCTATGAAAATGGTTAAGCAGTTGATTCGGTCATGGTAAGTGACCTGGACAAAGTGGTGTTGGGTCCACAAGGGTCGCCTTTCCCAATTCCTCCCTCTTGCCTGGAACTGTCCCGTAAATGAGCTGAGAGGACCCTTGGGACTGGAAGGCGAGGACTGCTGACAGTATTGTTCCCCCAGAGAAGACACATGTTGGCAGTTTGACATTCAAGCTGACGGATTGATTTCTTTCTTTTTGTTCTAGATGCTGAAGAATACCAGCCTCCAATATGGAAATCATACTGTGAGTATCTAAAATGAAAATCTCCTCAGAAGTCTTTAGCAGGCCTGCCTTTTGAACAATTTTTGCTGTTGATTTAGTGCACACACAGACTCCCTCATCACAGCCCTGCAAATCCAAATTTCTTTTTCTACTAAGGAGATATATTGGTCAGAGAAAATAGAAAGAGCCCTCTCCCCTGGAGAGGACCTATGAGAGCCAGCTGCCATGACTCACTTAGGAATGCTTAGGGAAAAAAAAAAAAAGATGGATATTCTGACTCTGACTTTCTTCAGGGCACTCCTTGTCTCCCTTCCTTTCCTCTTTCCTTCCATCCTTCTTTCCTTTCTTCCTTTTTTTCCACAGCTGGTCATCAAGGGTAAGTATGTTGACTTCCATGAATTATGCTCTTGACTGTTTATCCTATATCTTAATATCGTATGACATTTACCACAAAAAATTAACAGATAGGGAAGAATAATGTTTGGTCACTAACGGTGACTCCTTAGAAACAGGGTTCATTATCTGATCATCAGTCATCAATCTGACTCCCCTCATGAAGGCAGGCACTTGTCATCACCTCAAGCTCATTTTCTCTTTCCTTAGTATCACCCGCCTAAGTAATTCTCCAGTGAGAAAGGGGAGGGGTATGGTGTGGGGAGACCCCAGGAGAATAGGCTCTTGTTCAAGCTTTGCTTCTAGACAATAGTGATAAGGAGAATTATTTCTGTCATTATTGATGTTGCCCTTGTGTCTTCTGTCCGTTGAGACCTGCCATGTACCAGCTACCATGCTAGCTCTGTGCCTGAATTCCCAAATCCCATCTTAGTCCTCAGCAATGGGTACCATTCTTATCCCCATTTCACACACAAAGGAACCACAGATCAAGGAGGTTCAGTAATTTGGCAAAGGTTTTACAGGAAGCATTACTGGGGCATTCAGAGTGGAACCCAGAAACAAACCTGACTCACAGCCTGCAAGTTTTCAGGATTTTTTTCTTTCTATTTAAAATTGATACATAAGGACATAAAGTATATACATACACACAGACGCACACAGCATATACCCGTGTGTGTATGTATCTGTAACAAAAGCAAGACAAAGCTACATAAAAGACAAACATTAGAGAAATACATAAAACTGAGAGTAAAAATCTCCCATAAACCGCATACCATCCCCACCCCATATTCCACTCCTCCCTTCCAATCGCTGACCACTGTCCATTTTGGAAAGCATATCCTTCCAAGTGTTTAAAATACACATGCCTGATATTAAGGCATTTTTGTGGTTGGTCCCTTCTGTGAAAAATGGGTTTATGCTGTACCCGGTGTCCTTCAACTTGCTTGTTTCACTTCACAATTTGATCTTCCCACGTCAGCATATAGAGAGGCTCCTCGTTCTTTATTACACGAGTCTGTTCTTCCATCTGTGAAATAAAGGGGTTGTGCTGGGTCTCTAAGGGCCCTTCCAATCTAATGTTCTGCATTCTCATCTTCTATTTTAAAAGGCAGTGCTAATGACTAAGTAATTGGATGTTTTTGTTTGTTTGTTTCCTAATGGAGTGTGAAGTGCTCTGACAGTAAATCAACCAAATATCTGTAGTGAGAGGCATTGGGAGGGTCGCATGACTTACTGTTCCTTGCTCACCTTCTTGCACACAGCCTTGCATACGTTAACTACCCAATAAATATTTGTTGAGTGAATGCCACCACAGAGAGCTTTACTGAAGCGAGAAGATAGCACTGGCTCAGAGTCATTTCGCTTTTCCAAGAGACCTTGGGACACCCAGTGCACCTCTTAAAAGCACTTTTATGTTTTAAGGAAGCCCAGAAAAGGTGCTATTTATTACGTGTTCATACTATTAAATTTACCAGAGTGTATTGGTTTTGATTTTTTGGATCTAACTAAGTTGTGTGTGTGTGTGTGTGTGTATACTTTGCACTAGAATCATAAAAATTTAGATACACAGAAGGGACAGTTGAGGCCATTTAATACAAACCTAATGACATATATGAATTTCCTCTTTATTATACTCAGCTAATAGTCATCCAGGCTCTATTTGAGAGTCTCCAGTGATTCAGAGGAGAAGGCAATGGCAACCCACTCCAGTACTCTTGCCTGGAAAATCCCATGGACGGAGGAGCCTGGTAGGCTGCAGTCCATGGTGTCACTAGGAGTCAGACACGACTGAGCAACTTCACTTTCACTTTTCACTTTCATGCATTGGAGAAGGCAATGGCAACCCACTCCAGTGTTCTTGCCTGGAGAATCCCAGGGACGGGGGAGCCTGGTGGGCTGCCATCTATGGGGTCGCACAGAGTCGGACACGACTGAAGTGACTTAGCAGCAGCAGCAGCAGCAATGATTCAGAACTGCACCCTGCAGTTCTGAGGGGAGGATGCCATCAGCAGGGCCATCCACAACATCAAAAACACAGGTACTACTGAGAATTCTCTTTGGTTGTCCTGAATCCACTAATTCTTTGAGTTTTGATGTTGGACTACTTATAAGCTCATCTAATACTCATTGCCAACTCATGCTACTCCTTCTTATTGTCAAGTACATACATTATAAGTATTAGGAGAAGCACTAGGAATCAACAGTAGCTAAAAATGTGGTCCATGCTTTCCTCAAATTTACAGCCTAGAAAGAAAGACAGATGTAAACCAATTAATATGCAAATGGACTGAAGCAACAATATACTACTCCTCTCCCTCCTGGGATTACAGAAGACTTTCTAGAAGAGGATAAATCTGCATGTAAGGTCTTAAAAGATAAATAAGAAGAAATTGAGGGCCTTCAAAACTTCATGAGGTCCATGTTAATATACAAATATGCTAAAACGATAGCATTTTCCGTATCTGAAAATCCAATTAACCTATCAGAATATGAAATTTGTTTGGTTTTAAATAACTTATTGGTAAACACCAAGTGTTTCTCTTTGGAATACTCACAAACCATCCTTTGAGAGATTAATTTTAGGTGTTGATTCAAACTCATTAACGTATCATTTATGGAGTCTATAATTTTCCATCACACAATTAATTTTTCAACTCCAGCGATTATTTGGTACTTTGAAATTTCTCATACATTTGCTGGATGCTGTTCATTTTTGCCTCATTATAGGACTTGATTTAAAAATTGATTGTTTACAGTGATTATAGAAGTATATAGGTGTGTCTTTTCTTTCATTCATCACCTATTGTTGGTTTTAATATTGACTTATTTGATACTAGATTCTTATTATGAAGCTTTTGTCCCAATTATAACATTATTCCTAAAGGAAAATGAATCTACTTCATAATGATCCACATTAAGAAGCTGTTTTTAAGTTTTAATGCTAATTGCAATGCTCTTTCATACAAATAACAGAATATTCCACTTAAACACATTGATTGACATAAGCAAAAAGTTGAGAGGCATTGGCTTTAAGCGCGACTTGGTCCAGCAACTCAAAGACATTATTGGAGCCCAGTGAGTATATCTTCCTTTCTTGGTTCTGCTTTCCTAGGTTTAGCTCCACGCTTTGTAGGCTTTTCTCTTTTAACCCCCAGAGAGCTACCACATTCTCATCCAAAAGCAACAAGCAAAGAGATAGTCTACTTCAAACAAAAGTATTAGAATTTGTTTTAGTCTGAGTCCCTTTGCTTTCCGCCTGAAACTATCACAACATTGTTAATCAATCTGTAATCCAATACAAAATTCAGTTTTTTAAAAAAGACTATTGACACCCAAATTCAGCTTTGGTGTTAGAGGCAATTAAATTTTGTTTGGTAATTGCTTTCCTGGGTATTTGGGGATTCCCTGGTGGCTCAGAGGGTAAAGCATCTGCCTGCAATGCAGGAAACCCAGGTTCGATTCCTGGGTTGGGAAGATCCCCTGGAGAAGGAAATAGCAACCCACTCCAGTATTCTTGCCTGGAAAATCCCATGGATGGAGAAGCCTGGTAGGCTACAGTCCATGGGGTCACAAAGAGTCGGACACAACTGAGCGACTTCACTCATTGACTCACTCACTGTTGTCAATGTGCCCAGGAGAGCAGTGCTTTCTATAAATCATAAAGTAACAAATATTACCAAAAAAATTGTGTCTCAGCCCTATTTGATGTGAGTCCCCAACCCTGGCTACATGACTATGGTCAGAGAGTTGGGGTACACTAACTGCCCTAAACCAATCAGGGCACATGGCTGGAACTCAAGAGGGTTCACTCCTATGTAATCTCCATGACTGGAAACTTTGGAATATGGTCGGAGTGGGAAAGATGGAAATGGATGCCTAGAAGGCAACCAATGCATGTCTGATTTAAAATCAGCTCTCTCGATAATTTATATAAAGTAGATTGCTCATTCGTTCAACAAATGCATATTAAGTCTTTGCCTTAGACAAGACTGTGTGCTTTGATCTATGGGGTCACAAGGATGAAAACTCCATCTTGACTCAAAGAACAATGATGCTACATGCTTAAGTTCTTGCCTTTTCTGCTCCCGCATTTTTCTTAGAAGCTAATGCTCTTACTTCCATAAGAATAATCTTGCCTCAAAGTATCGTCTATCTACATGTAGTCCTTCATACTCAATACCATACCCCAAAACATTGGCGAAGTTACTGAGAAATATTTGGTTTCAATTAAAAAAAAAAAAAAGACTATTTTCAAGTTTAATTTAAAAATAAAATAAAGCCACATTCTAAATTTTCAGCCAGAACTGTATGAAGTGCATGCCCTAAGCAGACGAGTTTAAAAGCCTACCACCATGGGTATATTCTGAAAGATTTTATTGTTTAAGAGGCCAAGTGCCAATTAGGCAGCAGATGCCATGGCCAGCAGCTCTCCCCAGAGACTCCCCTGGGCAGCAAGTAAGGCAGTCACAGCTTGTGCCTGTTTTTCTAAAGAGAAGTGTAGAACCTCCAAATTCTGGTCCACAGACCCCCTGCATGAGAATTACCTGAGGAAAGTAGTTATAATAACTATTCCTCAGCCTGACCCCAGATTTCTGAATCAGAAGAGTGGAGAATCTGCAATTTATCACACTCCACAGGTGCTTCTCATGCACTTAGGCCTGAGACCCCCTGATTCAAGTCTCCACAGCCTCATCCTCAGATTTTTCAGTGTGCCATGGACAAGAGGAGAAAACTTCATCCCAAGCAAGACTGGACATTCATTAGCAAGACAAAGCCTGCACACAGCAGTCTGGAGGTGGGGTTGAACCAAGAGGCCATCGAAGCCCCCACCATTGGTTACTCATATCCATGAGTTCTTTCCTATGAATACTGGGAAGTCATCGGCGAACAGGGTGACACTGGCTCAGTGTCACAGCCAAGTGTCCAGGTTTGGCTCCTGGGTCCACATGCCTTCTTAAGGGACTTGAGGCTGTTAGAGGACATTGCTGCAGGGTCTGTTAAGAGCTGATGGGTCTGGACTGGGCTTCACATCACCCAGGCCACGGTTTTCACTTGGCATCCATGGGAAGATTGTGTTACCAGAGGATGAGCCAAGTTTTTTTTTTTTTTTAATTATTAATTTTTGGCTGCACTGGGTCTTCATTGCTTCACACAGTTTTCTCTAGTTGTGGCAAGCAGGGGCTACTCTCTAGCTGCAGTGTGTGGGCTTGTCATGGAGGTGGCTTCTCTTGCTACAGATCACAACCTCTAGAGTTGTGGCACATGGGCTTAGTTGCCCCATGGCATGTGGAATTTTCCTGGACTGAGGATCAAACCTGTGTCCCTTGCATTGGCCAGGCAGATTCTTAACCACAGGACTACCAAGGGAGCCCTTTTTTCTTCAGTTTTCTTACTGAAGAAAAAAGGTTCTCTCAGTGAACTCTTGATTTCTCAAACTGCTTCAGATTTCTTGGGGAGCAGGGATTCCTCTTCTCTATCCCCAAGTTTCCTAGTGACCATCCCCTCACCCCAGTCAAATAGCCTATTCCAGTGCTCAGGGTTCTCTTCTGTGTGTAAGGGCCCAGGGCGGGGAAGAGCCTGGGACTGATCTGAAACATTGCTGTAGAAGCAGATTCCATCTTCTTGCCCCTTAGTACACAAAATCACCCAAGAAGTGACATTTATTACTGCATTCTGCTTGTGACGTGTGTTTGTTCAACAACAACAAAAAATTCAAGAAACTACATTTTCAAGATTACGTGACATGTTTCAGTTACATTAAATGGGCCTCACGGATATTTGTTTTGTTACAGCCAGTCTTGAGAAGAAGGGACAGGGACTGAAGCTAAGATAGAGTCTAAGGCCCTATTTTTTTTTCCTATGGCTGCCATTGCAATTGGTTGTCATCTAATTACCTTTATAGAGACATAGAATCCAGATGGCTAACAGGCTTTGTCAGTTTCTGTTGCTTAGAACAGCACCAAGTAGATCTTGTAGCTCACTGAGAAATGGTGATTGATTTCTGATGTGTGCAGCCCAGGGACCAGCAAGGAGAGGTGGCATCTCTGGCTTGAGGAGTTTTCAGGGACCCCCCTCAAAGTTACTCCTGGCTGGAGTAGGACAAACGGCTGTTTCCATTTGTAAGACTGGTGAACAACCACACTTCTCTTTACTCAGAGAATCCCTAGAGTATACAGCTACAGGCTGTAGTTTGTTGACACAGGAGAGGAACTGTCCCTTACATTTCCTCTCCTGTAACCTCTATAACTGTTAATAGCATCTCAATCTTTCCATCTTTCCAGGCCCTTTCCTCCATTCCATTTGCAATCAAACCCTGCCAATCCTCCTTGGCAATCAACTCCCTTCTCATCTGCATTTCCACCAGTGTTGTCCTGACTTACACTTTCAAGATCTCCTTTACATACAATGAAAATACTCTTTTGTTTCCCTGGGCTTCCCACATGGCATTGGGGTAAAGCATCCACCTGCCATTGCAAGAGATGCAAGAGATGTGGGTTTGATCACTGGGTCGGGAAGATCCCCTGGAGTAGGAAATGGCAACCCACTCCATTATCCTAGCCTGGAGAGCCTGGTGGGCTACAGTCCATGGGGTCACAAAGAGTCAGACATGACTGAGCAACTAACACTCTCACTTTCACTTTACATGTGCCAAACCCAGTTCAAAGCACTGAGAATCCCACTGTGGACAGTCCCTGCCCCCAAAGAGCTTATACTTTAGTTAAGGGAGACAGCACTCAAAGTAGACAAATACACTGTGTTGATGGTGATGAGTACCGTGAAGAAACATGAAATGGTGTAAAAGGGAGCAGAGTGGGATGATGATGTGGAATTTTATCCAAGCTGAGCAGGTCAGGGAAGACCTGAATGAAGGAGCGGGGAGGGAGCCATCTAAACATCTTGGGAAAAGGCAGTCCAGGTGGATGGAGTAGCAAGTGCAAAGGCCCTGAGGCACAGAAAAACAAACCAGGGCTTTGGAATCAAAAGGATCCATTTTAGCCTGATGCCCTGGGGCAGATATTTCCCTTCTAGGCACTTATTTCTTCATATAAAATTAATGATATGTTCTTTCTTCTGAGCTCTTGAGAGGATTCAATAAAACATTGTTCCTGGCATGTAACAGGCACTTGATATGCTGGTTCCCTTCTCTTCTCCCTTCCCCTCCATTCATCGCTAAAGCCTCCAGGTAATGCTGACTGTGGTATCTGTTTTATAGCCGGTGTTCAAATGTTTGCTGATATGAATTACAAAGGTACACATAGCTAAAAATGCTTCTCTCTTATAACAGCTGTACTTCCTTCTCTACCTTCAAGGGAGGCATTAAAAATGGTGTTCACAAAACCGTCCCAGCCATGCCCCCCACATATAACTGCTGGCTTCAAAGGGCGCTGGTGATAGGCAGATAAGAGGAGATAAGATTCTCTGGACATGGGTTCTATAATTGCTCATGAGCTCTGTGATTCTAAGAGATGCCCCGTTTGGTTCCCTTTACACTCATTAACAGCAAAACCCTGCTGAAAACCAGCTAGTTGGTGTTGGGGTTGATCTGAGAGGAATAAAGGATTCCATGAAGGCGCTCTCATGATTTAAGGAGAGTGTGGACTTTACTGGGATTGTCAATAGAGTGTCCAAAACTGTTTCTCTATCTTTAGCCAATTCTTCCTCATGTTTCCTCCTGTACGAGAAGCCTTCTCTGCCCTGTCCCTTACACATGGCTATAGTTACTATTAAGTGTCACAGGCACCATCATTAGTATGGGCAACCTAAGCTTAGAAATGGGATGAATTAAAACCATCTTTATGAGAGTTAGATGATTTTTTCTCTGTGAGAAAGCTGAGTGGTCTACCCTTAATTAGGTAAGAAAATAACCATTTTGAGCTGAATGCTTCGGGGAGCCATCGGTACAAAGTAAGTTCTATCATTTCTACCTGTTTCCACATGACTATCTGTCTTTCAATTAAAATTTCTTTTTTTATTTTTAGACCTAAGAGTAAGCCAGAAATTTTCACTTCTCTTATTACATTTTCTAGAAAGACTTTATACAATTGAATTTTTAACCTTTTGTAGATGTATTTATGATATGATTCATAGATTTACTCAACATTAATTATTCCCTCTTCACGACTCTGAAGATAACATCAAGTAGGTTTATTTTCAGCTCCCATTTCCGTGAAAGTAAAACTTTAAGGTACATGCACAGCTTTTCCTCTTAAGAAAAGTAACCAAACTAGCTAAGCGGCAGAAAGCCACTCATCATAGTTTAATAAATCACAAATAATAGTCTGATAAATTATATTTCTGTATACAATTACCTGCTTTCCTCCATGCCTCAGCCTGAAAGTCTGTCTTTTATACAGGATATAAGAGAGTTGTTATATTTAAGATACTGAAGGGCCCAAGAAAAAGGAATGACAATGGTTGGAAAATAGTCAAGGAGCTAAGAATCCATGGTGATGGGCAGGGCAAAAATGGAACTCATGAAAAAAGAAATGACTTGGGGCCTCATTCACTCACAGAATCGATTGTATCTTTGTCTATAACTAACATTTCAGAGAATGCCACTTGTCTTCTAAGGCCATTCTTTCCCTGGTATTCTCATCAGCATTGAGACGGAGGGATCCCATTATGTGATCTTACTACTTAGGTACTCACAAGTAGAATTTCATCTTTAAAATTGTCAAAAGAATTTTAGTCTTATCTAGTCTTCCAAGAAAGCTATAACATGAACAATGCCAGTAACAATTATGCAACTAAATTGTCCTTATGAGAATTTTAAAAAATCAATTTTGCCAGTTTATATTCATTGTGACTCATTTCCATATAAATGATCTGACTTTATTCTGTCTAAAAATAATTTGTTTTTTGGCTGAGAAATTTGCAGTTCTTGAAAGGTAGTTAGGTTGAGCTATTTGAAGCCATGTTGGTATGTGCTGGTTTTTTTTTTTAAATTATAATTCTCTCTTTTTCTGTTTGGCAGTGTATCAGTTACAGCAAGAGGCCCCTCGTCCCAAGAGGATCATTTGTCCTGGGGAGGTCAGTACTCAGCTATTTCCAATACACCTCATTAAATATGATGAATGGTCAGCACTATGTTCATATTGGAGAGCCTTCAAAGTTACTGAGAGTTGATTTCTATTAATGTTTAAATGTCATCAGATTTAACATCTAAATAATCTATATTTTGAAATCATGTTATTTGAAAAATACTAACTTGTAATAAGAAGTCTTACATTTTTCACCACTGCAGAGGTAAATTAAGCATCTTTTTGTAAACTCCCCAAAATGTGTATTCTGTTTTTTCTTTGCTCCTGCAATTTGATACTTTTATTGCTTTTTTTATTATGAAATGCTTCCAGCAGAGAAAATGCAGAGAATGATAAATATCTGGACACTCTCAACACCCATATTTAGCAAACCCCTATGCTTTGTCATATTAAAAAAAAATCCCTATGAGAAGAGTGACTGGGTTTTTATTCTTGGAGATAAGCTTAAAAATATATTGACTCATAAAAATGCTTCCTAGCCATAGAACTTTCCCTGGCCCGCTTTTACTTGTCAGTTCTCTTATCATCTGGATGCCAGCAAGATTGGAAAGGCAAGATGAAGGCTCTGTTTTCTGGTTTTATGTTGACCAGTTGCTTTAATAGCCAGACTAAAATCCTTCAAACAAAGGTCTATGGGTCCTTGCTTGGTTTTCTTAGTATGATTTTGCTTAAATACAGAGTAGCAAATTTCTTTTAAAGCTTCACATCTGCCTGATCAGGGGGGAAGACTCTTAATTCCAATAACCTTGAGAGTCATCCTTGACATCAGGACTTTATGGCAGACTGATTAGATCTGTTTTTTTAATCTGTCTCAAAGACTTAGGTACATATGTACCCACAACCAGAGCCAACTTACTACTGTTTCATAAATGCTTCTACGGGAAGTCTTACTTCTGTGGAAAGGCACTGAAGTTCATCGAGTAGTCTGAATTTTAATAGAGTGAATATTCTCATCCCAGGAGTATCACTTGGGAGGAGAAAATATTTGATCTGAAAGGAAAAATTCAGAATGAGGTCAGATCTTTATTTGGTGGTATGGTCTTGTCCGTCACTTACCCTGCTGACTGATGTCCCTTGGTTTTTCAATAATATCCAAATAAGAGAAGATTGCGATAAATAAAATTTTTAATGAGAAGTTTTAATTAGGGTATTTTGGGTGGGCATTAAGAAACAAGTTATTAAAAATTCCTTCAGCCCTACCTTATACTTTATACTACTACTTTATAGTATACTTTATACTTCATATAAAGTTTATACTTTATACTTAGTATTTTGCCATCAGAAAAAAATATAACCATGTATAAGGAGTCAGAGAACTTTCAATGTCTCTATGAAAAGAATGTTTGTGAAATTAGAATTCAACGGAAGTCTCTTCCTCACTCTCTCAGTTGCACTGGCTCTTTGTGACCTTCAGGACTGTAGCCCACCAGGTTTCTCTGTCCATGGAATTCTCCAGGCAAGAATACTGGAATTGGTTGCTAAGCCCTCCTCCAGGAGATCTTCCTGACCCAGGGATTGAACGCTAGTCTTCTGTGTCTCCTGCATTGTAGGCAGATTCTTTACCCACTGAGCCATTGGGGAAGCACACAGTCTCTTCCTAGAGTTATTAATAAAAAGTCTACTTGCAAAGTCTGGCACCAGAACTCGTAACCCAAGGAGATAGTAAATGTTCGTTTGTTCATTTATTTTATATGCGTGTATTATATATAATATAGAGGGAGCCTACTCTGTTCTGACTTTCATCTAAGTGTTGGGAATACAGCAAAGAACTTGGCTATTGGTATCTTGAGATTTTATTAATTGCATGTAGTTAAAGGTATATTTAAGATATTATCTGTGTTTTGGGGTATAAAAGAGAGAAAGAAAGAGAGAATAGAAAGAAAGAAAGAGTCCAAGCACTTCTCTGTTTCTCAAAATCTTGGAATCATGTCCATCATCCTATAAGCCAGGTAGAAGGTTAGCAGTGGAGATGAGTGGATTCAGATTAGCTTCATGAAGGCTCTTCACAGAGTCCTGCTTAAACTCTTCAGATATCCAGTGGGCCGAGGGTCCACTGCCTGTTTCTTTAATGTCACACTTGCATCAGAAGGGAGTGCCCCAAAGGCCTTAGCAGAGCAGAACTGTGTGCCACAAGCCACCACCATCTGCTATGACTGAAGGATATGGCTCACATGCAGCCATTTTCTTCCTTCTCTCTTGTCTTCTAAACCAAGCTTTTCACCTTTTGACATTTATCAATCTGATTCATTAATAAGTTATGTCTGGTGGATGCTGGATTCCTAGGTAACTTTGCCCCTAGGAATTCCGTATCTCATTTCTGCCAAGAAACCTAACACGAAATGGACGTTCATGGGCTCTATTTCCTCAGCAGGTGGCGCGGGGCCCATCCAGTCAGGCAGGTGTCGGGCAATAAAGGGCCGAAAGTGCTGGAGCGACAGGTGCTGCTGAAATGAGCGCCAGTGTAGCTTCAGGGCCCTCTGTCCTTCCGTGCAAATAATTCCTGCACACATTGCTCAGTCTCCCAGGACTTGGCCTCCTCCTAGTGAAGGCCCCTCTTGAATGCTGGGGAAGCCATTGCTTCTGCTGCAGAGGATGTTTGAGCAGACAGCTCTGTGCCTTGTTGTACACCTCTGTGCTCAGGGGGCATGCCTAATGAAGACAGAAAGCCTTTCAGCTTGAGTGTGTGGCCAGAGAGACTGAAGCTTTATTAACATATTTACATGAAGCCGCCGTAAAAGCTGTTTCTTTTGAAAACCCTTCTCCTGTCAGCCACCTTGTCCCTGGCATGCCACACCGGCCATGTTGCTCCAACACACTCCATCTCTTTTGTTTCTCTGATGACTAATAACCTCCCAGGCTGTGGGCCTCTCTCAGGTCTGGGTCCGCCCACTGAATGCGATAAATTCCACATTAGAGCACCAAGCGAGTCTGCAGTTACCAAGTCATGGAACACTGTTGTTCAAGGGTTACAGACACAGGCCAACCTGACTTTCATGCTTGGTGGCTCTCGATGAATACTGACCACCTAGTGGACTTTGTTGGAGAAGTAGCAGATCAAGGGTACAGACTGATTGAACAGGCGAAATCCAGTAAGCTTTGCAAACCCAGGAAGGGGAGCCTGGCTGCACAGTCACTTGAACTTGTCTGCAATCCTTGTTCTACCACTTTCTAGCTACTTGAGTTAGAGCCAAGCACCTACTCTTCTCCAAGGGATTAGGTCTACCCCCAGGGCAAACAGCTACTTTGCAGGGTGTTATAAGTGGGATCTATGCGTCAAGCATCTAGAATGGTGCCTGCACACTGTGGATACTCAGTGTTGACTCATGGCAGATTCAGAAATCTGTGAAGAGCAAGTTCTGAGAGAGTCATTAGAGACATAGTCAGAGCAAGGACAGTATTTGCTGGATGTGAAAGCAAGAAAGGCAGTGCTCAAGAACAAAGCAAGGTGCCTAGGTCAGGGATTGAGCCTCAAGATAAAAAGATACTGAGGATGAGGGACAGAGTACAAGCTGAACGACAGCTGTGGCACCGATTGAGTCGGGTAAGGTTAGTTACTGAAATAACAGTCCATTGCTTTCTTGAGATTTATTGCAGTAAATTAATATTTATTGAGCAGCCCAGCACCTGGCCTTCTCTACCAGCATTTTCTGAGTGTTCCATGCCAAGAGATGCAAAACATCTTCCAGGATGCAAAATTTCACTTCCCCTTTCTGTCAATTGTCAACCAGTCATCTCCTAAGCATTTTTTAATTACCAAACGGGTACCTGGGTGGTCTGCCAGAAATTGTGCAGAATATTGACTCTCAAATGTGTGTCTCTAGCTGAGACCTCTCCTGTGGGCTCCAAACACCTCGCTCCATCTGCCTACATGATCTTTTCAAGTAAATGTCCTACAGGTCATCTCTAGTCTAGTGTTCAAAGGAGAACTTTGAACAAGGACAAAGAATACTTTGAACAAGAACAACTTTGTCCTTGGACCCCACTCCATTAAACGACACCTAACTTCAGAGACCTGAATGCCTATTTTTCCCACATTCACCCTTTTCTCATAGCAAGTTTCGATTTTGCCTCCAAATATATTTGGCATTTTTCACTGTTCTCTGTCGCCAGGACTACCCTGTGGTTTGGCTCATCGTCGTTTCTTACCTGGATTATTTTTTAAATCTATTCATTTGGCTGCACTGGGTCTAGGCTGCAGTATGCAGACTCTTAGTTGTGGCATGTGGGATCTAGTTCCCTGCTGCTGCTGCTGCTAAGTCGCTTCAGTCGTGTCTGACTCTGTGCGACCCTATAGACGGCAGCCCACCAGGCTCCCCCGTCCCTGGGATTCTCCAGGCAAGAACACTGGAGTGGGTTGCCATTTCCTTCTCCAATGCATGAAAGTGAAAAGAGAAAGTGAACAGGGGTCAAACCCCAGCCCACTGCATTGGGAGCACAGGGTCTAAGCCACTGGACCACCAGAGAAATCCGTCTTACCTAGATTATTGCCACTCAGCAGCCTCCAGTTTCATATCCCTGCTTCCACTGTTGGCACTCTTGCTGATACACAGACACACACACAAACACACACACACACACCATTCTTCAAACAGAAGCCCAAACCATCACTGTTAGGTATAAATCCAATAGCTTCCCTTCACTCTTAAAAGGAAGACCTCACCCTGCCTATGCGCCCTGGTGTGGCTGCTGCCTTCCTCACAGTCCTGTCTGTACCACGATTCTCTGAGCACACTGCCTTGCAGCCCCATTAGTTCTTGCTCCCATCCATCAAACAGACCACAGTGCCCCTGCCACAGGGCCTTTGCATTTGCCCTTTGCCTGAAATTCTTGTCCTTGAGTTTTCTACATGTCCAGATTTCAGATCAAACTTTATCTAATAACTGAAGCCCTTCTTAAGCCCCCTAAAAATTAGTACCTACAGATCTCTCTCATATCACCCTGTTTGTTTTGTTTATATAGTTAATACAATCTCTAATACACTTTTGATCATATTTAATTGTTTCCTTGTTGTCTGTACATCTTTCTCAGAAGAATACAAAAACCAAGGACATCACTAGTCTTAATCATGGGTACTTCCCTAGTATTGAGCCCAGAGCCAAGCAGCAGTGGGCAGTCAGTAAATATATGGTAAAATGATGAAAAAAAGAGACTTTTGTCTTAAGGAATTTTGAACTCTCAGACTGTTACTAATAGCATATCAGATTTACTCCATGCTGTTATTAGGGGAGTCAGTTGGACTTTTGGCTGTTGTTAACGTTCTTACGTAAGCACAGACTAATATTTTTTCCTGCAACATTCTAAATTTCTTTTTGACTTTTCCAAAAGGCCAAAATGTTAAGATTTACTTGTATGACTAAAGTCAAGTTCCTCAGAATTAAATAAAGAATACAAAATATGCAGAAATTCTTTTGTGACTGTAAATGATTTGGTGTCTTATGTCATTCTTTTTTGAAATTGCTGTAGTGAATATGGGATTCTAAAAGGCAATTTCAAAAAAGGGAAATAAATTACATACTATCATTTTAAGTTGTTCTCCATTTTATGCAGCTTTACTCCCCCTCTCCCTTACCATAGAATAATTTATTTTGGAAAAAATATTTTAATGCAACAGTGAATTCTAGAACTGAGGTTTCTAGCATTTATGATCAGAACCAGTTTTTTTTTTTTTTTCTTGATTATCAGAAGTTAAGCCAAATACGGAGGATAGTGATCTACCTTAAATTTTTAGCAGTAATCCCTTATTTTACCTCCTAGTGATTAGTACTCACTTTTTAAATATTACCTTTTGTGCCCCTTCTCCTTTTCTGTGCATTTTCTCTAGTTTTTGGTGTTTGTAAATAGCTACCCATTTAATCTCTTCTACTTTATTTGTGAAAACTGTTGTTTTAAGCCTGCAAAAGCATTTCATCATTAAACTTTTTAAAATTTGGTTCACCATGCCTAGATTTCACAGTCTCACAATCTTGTCGCTTTAGGTATTTGTCTTGTCCTGGGCATGTCTGGAAGATCTTAACCAGCCATGTTGATTGGCTGTATCATTCTCAGCTAACTCTGCTGCTGCTGCTGCTGCATCGCTGCAGTCGTGTCTAACTCTGTGCGACCCCATAGCCGGCAGCCCACAGGCTCCCCCGTCCCTGGGATTCTCCAGGCAAGAACACTGGAGTGGGTTGCCATTTCCTTCTCCAATGCATGCAAGTGAAAAGTGAAAGTGAAGTCGCTCAGTCGTGTCCGACCCTCAGCGACCCCATGGACTGAAGCCCACCAGGCTCCTCCGTCCATGGGATTTTTCCAGGCAAGAGTACTGGAGTGGGGTGCCATTGCCTGCTCCACTCAACTAACTCAGTACATTTCAAATCACAGGTTTAAAATAAACTCAGAGAGGTTTTCTAATATTCTACCATCCTCCCCACTTTCTTCTTCTATTCATTGAAAATAAGTGTTTTTGAGCAAATGTACATCAGAGCAAACAAGAAAAGTCTACTGCTTCAAGACATCAAGATAAGCTATGTCTTTAATGTAATGAGATTGATTCTATAAGCCACAAACAAAAACCAATCCCATTACCTTTTAATTGGCTTTATGTGTAGTAATCAGAAGGCTATTCCTTCCCTGATCAGAAATATTTCTCTTTTTTTCATCCTAGACTTTCTCCACCAGTCTCTTTTTCCCTCCTTAATATTGACACAACCTAGAATAAAGGGCGCTTGCCATCATTATTCCTTTCAGACTTTCATCTCACTCCCTAACACAGTAAAGCTTTTTGCTTGATGTGATTTTATCCTGCTTGGCTTGTAGACCCACTGTTGTAAAGGGGGAAAACCTTCTCATAAAACTAATGTTTAAAAATTTTTTAGACATATGAGTTTTATTGTTTTCTAAAGTTAGGACCAAGAGTTTTGCACTTCTTTAAATAAAAAGCTTCTTTTTTATTAGCAAGTGATGCTGTCTACCAAAATACATGACCTTCCTTCCAAATTTACTCTTTGGAATATTTTGAATTTCTTCTAATAGGGCATAGACTTTGCACATTTGCACCTAGAAAATATTTATTCATTTCCAAGGTGATGGCGTGAGCAGAGGATAAGGGCTCTTGAGGACAAGCTGCTATAGAATTTAGAGGCTCAGGAGCTCTGAGTCGAGGGGACAGATGACTAAACTTGGAGAGGGCTGCCAAGGAACATCCATGTAAGGTGGGTATGAACTGAGGCAAAAGTGGAAGGTTTTTTCCCTTAAAACAGAATAAGGAAAATGAAGGAGAGTTAACAGTGATTGATAATTTGTAACATTTCTTAAGGAGTTACTTGTTTTAGTCCTTGAGTCATGTCCAGCTCTTTTGCAAACCCGTGGACTGTGTTGGCCAGGCTTCTCTGTCCATGGGACTTCCCAGGCCAGAATACCAGAGTGGATTGCTGTTTCCTTCTCCAGGGGATCTTCCCAACCGAGGGATCAAACCTGCATCTGCATTGCAGGCAGATTCTTCACTGCTGAGCCATCAGGGTAACCCTGAGAAGCTACTAGTAGAGATGAGTTACTACATTGTGTGCATGCATGCTAAGTCACTTCATTTGTATCTGACTCTACGACCCCATGAACTGTAGCTCACCAGGCTCCTCTGCCCATAGGATTCTCCAGGCAAGGATTCTGGAGTGGGTTGCCATGTCCTCCTCCAGGAAATTTTCCCAACCCAGGGATTAAATGCACATTTCTTATATCTCCTTCATTGGCAGGCAGATTCTTTTACCACCAGCACCACCTAGGAAGCCCACATTGTGTAGTTAGTGCTTTGTTTTGTTTTTTATAAAGGAATAACTGACAGCATCATGGATTCTGTCATCTTCACTTAGTCTGTGATAGCTATAACCCAAGATACCATCACTCACAGATGGGGGCAGGAGAGGGGTGGTCCAGACTGAGGGCATGGTGGTTATGAGGTAATGCCCCCATACCAATAGCTGTCTAGATGGCATGTCTGCTGTGTGACTCAGAGGTCAGGCCCATCAAAATTTCAGGTGTGGCCAGGACCGTCTGGGATAGGTACATAGCGCTGGATGCACAAGTGAGATTTTAAAGACATGCTTCACATTTGACTCATCTGGTTAAACATTAACTGAGAAATAATGCTCATAAAGGCAGTTACACTTTGCCCCGAGCAAGCCATGTTTCCTAGAGTAGTGTGGTCTGGCTAACCAAGCAGTGAGATGTTTGGGGAAAAAAAAGAAAAACACACGGATGGCACCGTCTCAGACTGTGCAGATTTGACTGTGGCGACTATACGGGATATTGCCTAATTATTTACTGCTGTCCATCTTTCCATAGTAATGAGTGCTAACACATATGAGTGACTTACTGCACACCGAGCGCTGGGTTAAAGAGTTTCACATACGTAATTTCTCATAACAGTGCCATGCGATTGTTATCTGTCTCATTTTACAAGAGGAAATGAGACAAAGAGCACAGGAAGGGCAGAGCCAGTCAGTCTCAGATGGTCCAAATCCAGGACTTGGCTTCTAACCCAGTGATTCTGAAAGTGTGGTCCCAAGACCAGCAGCAGCAGCAGCAGCATCACCAGGGAACCTGTCAGAAATGCGGATTCTTCTGACGTCTTAACAAACCCTGCTGGTCATCCTGATGTTTGCTCAAGTGTGAGGACCGCTGCTGGAGCCATTGTTCTCACTTCCTCTACTTTCTTTTTTGTTTTTAATTGAAGCATAGTTGATTTATAATGTTGTGCTAGTTTCTGGAGTATAGCAAAGTTATTCCATTTTACAAATATGTAATATATATATTCTTTTTCAGAGTCTTTTCCATTATAGGTCATTAAAAGATATTGAATATAGTTCTTGTGCTATACAGTAAATCCTTGTTGTTTATCTGTTTTATATATAGTAGTATGCCTCTGTTAATCCCAAGCTTCTAATTTATTCCTCCCTTGCTTTCCCCTTAAGTAACCATAGTTTTATTTCTATATCTGTGAGTCAGTTTCTGTTTTGTAAATAAGTTTATTTTTATCATTATTTTAGATTCCATATATAAGTAATATACGGTATTTGTCTTTATCTTTTTGACTTACTTCACTTAGTATTTAATATGATCATCTCTAGATCCCTCCATGTTGCTGCAATGGCATCATTTCATTCTTTTTATGGCTAAGTACCTTCCATTTATGTATGTACCAGATCTTCTTTATCTGTTCATCTGTCAATAGACTTTTAGGTTGTTCCCATGGGTTGGCTACTGTAAATAGTGCTGCCAGAAGTATTGGGGTGTGTGCAATTTTTCAAGTGAGTCACTCTCTCTACTTTCTGTTTCATGCTGCTCTCCCTGTACCCTGGAGCAGATAGAAGAATCAAGATGCTTTCTCTCCTGGTGACGTTTACTGTTTGCCCAGCACTGGACTAGACTTTTCATGAACTTCAAAGTCAGTGCCAAGTCATCCCCTGGATGCCTTTTCTTTTCTAGATGTACTTCCTCCTTGATGTTATTTTCCATTCGTTAAAAATATTTTGCCTTTGCCTCTCTTCTTTGCTATGTCTAGCTTTCCCATGCCCTCATCTGTTGCAGGGGCCAAGTATGAATCTTTGTTAGGGGAATGGTCAGTGCTTAATTTAACCTGGTTTTCTACATCCACCACTCCTTTCCCAAAAAGCTATTCTCCTCAGTCTTATGTTTGTATGACTAATTAACAAAAATGTTCAAATTCAGTTCTAGTCAGGTGATTTGTACTTATGTTCATCCATATTCAATATACATTCTTATGAACTCCAGTTCTTCTTTGATGTTTTCCTTACCTTGCTCAGCTCAGTTCAGTCGCTCAGTTGTGTCTGACTCTTTGCAACTCCATGACTACTGGAAGAACCATAGCTTTGACTAGACAAATCTTTGTTGACAAAGTAATGTCTCTGATTTTTAATAGGTTGTCATAGCTTTTCTTCCAAGGAGCAAGCGTCTTTAATTTCACTGCAATCACCATCTGCAGTGATTTTGGAGCCCAAAAAAATAAAGTCTCTCACTGTTTCCATTGTTTCCCCATCTATTTGCCATGAAGTGATGGGACCAGATGCCATGATCTTCATTTTCTGAATGTTAAGCTTTAAGCCAACTTTTTCACTCTCCACTTTCACCTTCCTCAAGAGGCTTTTTAGTTCCTCTTCACTTTCTGCCATAAGGGTGGTGTCATCTGCATATCTGAGGTTATTGATATTTCTCCCAGCAATCTTGATTCCAGCTGTGTTTCATCCAGCCCAGCGTTTCTCATGATATATTCTGCATATAAGTTAAATAAGCAGGGTGACAATATACAACCTTGATGTACTCCTTTCCCTATTTGGAACCAGTCTGTTGTTCCATGTCCAGTTCTAACTGTTGTTTCTTGACCTTCATACAGATTTCTCAGGAGGGAGGCCAGGTGGTCTGTTATTCCCATCTCTTTAAGAATTTTCCACAGTTTGTTGTGATCCACATAGTCAAAGGCTTACCTAGTAGATGTGTACAAATCCCAGCTAAATTTACTCTTCCTTTCAATGAACCTTTGAATTAATAAAAGTAATAAATCCATTATCATTATGTCAGGAGTACTTTGAAATATATTTCTGTTTTCCAAGTGCTAGTCACTTCACTCAGTGAATCATCTGTGTGCTCATTGAGTAGCTCTCAATTCAGAATTGTAGGCAACTCATTTACCAGTGAAAGCCAGTCCAGTGCTGATGCTGTCTGGGCCGTGCCTCTTCGCCTCAGTCTACCACTCCTTTTGTTGTTCCCAGCTTGATTGGCACCATTGATAATCAATCATCTTTGGCTGTGTCCTCTGACAAGCCACAGTCTTGGAATTAGCTCTCAGTATGCCATATCTCCCTGTCTGGTTGGCAAGAATAGCCAGCTTGCTTTCGTGATAGTATCTCTTTCTTCTTCCTGTTTACAGGGCCAGTGTCATCTCCCCATCTACTGTGGGAGGAAATTAAATATCCTTGGCACAGCCCCACAAAGGCATGCTGGTTACCATCCAGACCTTGTGTCCTCCTAGGTAATTACACATCAATTGTTTGACGAATTGTTCTTGTATCTCCCTGGGTATTTCTACTGCGTCTATAATTACACTTTTCTGGTTGTCCCTCTGCTCTGCTGTGATCCTCCAAGTTCCATGACTCTCAAAGACCATGTTTAATGATGGTGCAGCAGCACCTTTCAATTCAAGGATGCAGATCAGGTCCCTTAGGGTTTCAGTATTCTTTGATTGTTTAACAGTATAATTCAACCGTTTGCTGTCTTCCTTCACTTTGATTTTTCAAGTTGGCATCAGTAGACCATAGATTAAAACTTAATGATTCTTTCCTCCCTGTGCAGTAAGAGACAGCAGGACGTGAACACAAATAGATGATTTGACCACCATTAAATAAAAAGGCCGTTTGAGGCATTGGCAAATGCCCTGAGTTTCGAGCTAACTATAAGATGTCCTGAAAATGATTTTTGAGAATGGACTCCAATGTGTGTTAGTCTAGAATAGCCATTGGCAAACAATTGTCTACCAGCTATTTTTGTAAATAAAGTTTTATTAGAACACAGCAATGCTCATTCCTTTATGTATTATCTGTGACTGCTTTTATGCTTCCATGTTGAGTCCTGGAGATAGATTGTATGGTCCTCAAAGCCTAACATAGTTACTATCTTATTCTTGCCAGAAAAAGTTTCGTGACCCCTAGTCTTGTATTAGAAATAACTTTGAAGAGTTAATACAGGCAAAGCACTCAGAACAGTGACATTTATCTGTGGGAAGTATTGGTCTTTAATTTCTACCATTTCCCAAGCACTTGTATAAATGTTAGCCAGAAGAAGAACTTTAGTTCTGTAGTTTAGGATGGATTTGACCCCAAGTGATTTTGAGAAACATTTTGACCTTCATGTTTAACACTTGTCTATTGGTGAAAGAAGCCCAGGCATTTCCAATAAGAAGTT
This sequence comes from Bison bison bison, assembly GCF_000754665.1. Lineage (NCBI taxonomy): Eukaryota > Metazoa > Chordata > Mammalia > Artiodactyla > Bovidae > Bison > Bison bison. Next base: position 3,154,291 of record NW_011489342.1, on the reverse strand, counting down.
GTTCTTTCACCTGCTTCCTCACGGCCACTTCTTCCCTGTTAAGAAATGGTAGCCTGTTTAAAAAGGTGGCCCAGCGCTCCATAAGCAGGAAATTTAAAAGGTGTGTACAATCTCTTTATTTGGGAACACCATCTGAACATGTAAACTAAGCTCACCTTCTTTAATTTCAGGCCCAAACCATTTGGGGGAAAGAGTGCTGTGTCTGAAACTTACTATGAAATACACCCCCCCACCAAATTTGGATTAGTGGATGGATATAGGGATGAATAAACAGATATATCATAAAGCACATATATATAGCACATATTATAGAATTTAAATAGTGCATATATGGGTGTTGGCTGTTAACTTTTTTCAGCATTTCTGTCTATATGAAAAATTTCATAATTAAATGTCAGAAATAAAGACTAAGTTTATTTGTGCAAGAAGAGCAATGTCTGGCCAAGCTCTGACCCAGGGAACAAAAACAATCTCTGGGGTACGCAGTCCTGAAAGGCAGGAGTGTGGCTCAATGTCAGAGCTGCTGGAAGCACTGTAAGCTCAAGGATTTTTAACATGGAATAATTTGTCAGAAAAAGAATTTGAAAGCAAGGACAAACATGAATAAGGCACTTTCACTCTTATTTATTACCATATTGGGAATTGTTTGGGGGAAATTTCAGAAGTGCTGTTTTTTAGAAGTGCTGAATTAAATAATTTTTTTAAATAATTGAGAAAAGGCTTTTAGATTTTATGGCATCATCACCATAGAGCAAAATGAATACTGGACCTGAAAGCAGCAGCTGGGTTTCAACCTCGAATCTGCTGCTAGCCCTGGGTAGCCCTGGGAGCAGATTAACTTATCACTCCAAACCACAGCTTTCTCATCCATAAAAAGGAGCAAAGATATTAATACATAGTCCACCTTCCTGGTAGAAGAATAAATGTAGAAGCATTCTGAAAGCCATGAGGATGTCACCAGACAATGAGTTCTCAATGGAGCCAGTATCAGGCCCAAGGTAGGGGGTGGTTCTTGAGGGAGCACATAAAAATCTTTACTATTTCAATCTATGAAGCACAGATAAACATATAAAATAGAAGCAGATATACAGTCTATTTGTAGTACTGAAATTTTGCTGGGAAGGAATGATTAGGAAAGAAAAATATGTGTAAAAAGGCTTCAAAGGAAGGTTGTAATACAAACAATATTGAGAATGTTTTGCCAAATAATCTTTAATTTCTACCATCTCCTAAATTATGTTCCCTTTTTCTGCAGGTAGGTTAATTTTATCCATCAGTTTGAGCACATTCAATTGAATACTTGGATTGAATACTTACATTTGAATTTTTTCTTTCTAGCAGAGAGTTAAAAAAAATACTTCTGGGAAGAAGAATAAAACTGATGGACATTCTTTGCCTTTTCCAAAGTACATATAGTACCACTTAACCCAAATACCATTAGGCTTTGAAGGAAGGAATTTGCTAACAGGAATGAGGAATTAAATGAGCGTACTCACCCAATCTTTTTTGCCTCCTAGAAATTTATCAGCAGCGTTAGTTTTCCCTTGATTTAATTCAGTTCAATTGCATACTTCAAGCTCTTTGAGCCTAAGAGGTATGTGGAGAATTTAAAGAGAGTTCCAAGGAGAGTAATGAAGATGAATTAAGGATCGGAAAATAGGATCTGTTGGGAAAGATTCAAAGAACAAGGATTATTTAGTGTGAGAAAGAACAGGCAATCAGGTGGCTTCTAATAGTGGAAACCTGCTCCTTGAGAGAATATTCTCAGGTTCTTATCTGCCCTGAAGACCAAAGGAAGGGGAAGAGTGTATTTGAAGCAAGAGGGGCATGAGATTAGATATCAAGATAAAATATCTGTCCATGATGGAATCCTAGACTCTGACAAACCTTGATGGTATTTTTAAAAATAAAGTGCCTGTCTGTAGGAAGTTATCAGGAGAAGAAACAAGTAAGCCCTTTACGTTTTATTTTCTTGCCCTGGTCAGAGGCTGGCCAGCCAACCTGGCCTGTGTGGTCTCCGTGGCATTCAGCTTGATGGGAGGAAAGTTATTATTCCTGGAGCTGTGGCTTCAGGATGGCAGAGTATGAGTACCAAGCCCCAGGTAAGAGAGCAGACTTAGAGCAATACACCCAATTGCTTTGTCCATACAAGCAGGGCTGAAAGTGGGTGTTGGGAGCCCACACGTAGAGCCAGGGAATCAGTGTCAGAGAAGAAGCAGCAAGGAAGAGTGGGTCAAAGTGAGCTCCTGGGAGGGTGATCTGGGCTAGTTAGAGGAGAGAAATGGCCATGGCTAGGCTTTGGGGGCTCTTCGAAGGCTACTGTCAGAGTGGATCAAGATCCATGTAGAAGTCCTAGGAAGGTGTTAATCCCTTCCATGTTTGGGAACATCATTGGGAAAGTCATTGTTTCCCATCTTAGGTGTGTATCAGAATTTCCTGTGGAGCTTTGTTAACCTCACAGCCACCTTGGCTCCAGCCCTTGAGACTGGGATTTGATGGAAATATCACTTAGGATTCTGTTGTGAGCAACAGAATCAAAACTGGCTAAATTTAGAGGGAAAAAGTAGGAGGGGTGGTGAAGGAAATGATTGGAAAGATACGGAGAAATTCCCTGAATGGAAAAAAAAGAGCTAAACAAGGGGCTTTGGGAAGGATCTGTGAATCAGGACATCTTCAGGGACCCAGGAAATAGGACGAATGCACCTCTGAGCAGTGAAGTGTGTAGTTGGGGTCCAAGCTCCAGGATATGATAGCCTGCTTTTATATCCTGCTTCTCTGTATTTCAGTTTGCCTTTTGGAAATGGGTGTGATGGATTTTACCTATGGGGTAGTCATGAGCATTGAATGGGTTAATATACATGAAGAAAGTGCTTAGAACAATTGTTGGCACATAGTGAGTTCTTAATGCCTATTAGCAAATATTTTTGTTGTAGCTGTTAGGCTCTGCCATTCATGTGAATCAACTCTAACCATTTCTCTTAACAGTTTTCTCCTCAGCTTGCAAGGTCCAGGCTCAGAGCATCTGAGTAGCTTATGTTGGTTCACACATTCACCCCTTGGCCTGAGAATGTACAGGAACTTGATTAGCAGAATCACTGACAACAAGTCATGGTTGTTCCTTGGGTTTCATTCTTTACTCTTTGGAGATTCAGAAAACTGGAAGGAGAGCATGTTTTGTCCCATGGTGTTGAAGCATAAAGGACCAAGGTGTGAGCCATCAACACTGCCTATGTTGCCATGAAGACCCCCTTTTGAAATTTCAGTGAGTCCAGAAAGGGAATGTAGGCCATTAGCAGAGCTGTCTTTCAAAAACTGTATTACTTCAATGGAAGCTGAGCTGTATATAAGATAGGCTGTTTGTTGCTAGGACAACAGAGGTAAGAAGACAGGAGCTCTTTCCCCAAGGAGCTCACATCTAGAGATTGCAAAGGCCAACCAACAATATCAGTCCTAACAAGATCATGGCCCTAACTCAGGCCTTTATAAAGTTTATAGAGAGGCTAGGAAACCATACCTAAACTGGTGTGAGTTAGCCAGGAAAGATTTTCCCAAGATGGCAGCATCTTACCTCTTATTATTAAGATCAGTGCCAGGTTAAGGCATAGACAGGTTAACAAACAAGTATTAGAATTCCAGGCAGAGGAAACAACCCAACCAAAAAAGGCCAAAGTCTATGAACAACCAAGGTGTGAAACTACAAGGCATTCTATATTAGGAACTTAAAGAATTGGGGGATGAGGATGTGGTGGAGCAAGAGTGTGTGTGCAAAGAACTGTTGAGTGAAAAAAAATCCACAACCTAAAAGTTGAGAATTATGTTTTATTCAGCAGACACACTGAGGACTTAAGTCCAGGAGACAGCCTCTCAGATAGCTCTAGGGACTGTTGTAAAGAAGTAAGGGAGGAGCCAGGATATATAGGATATATAGGAGTTTGGGGGGGAAAAAAATGCCAAGAGTTGGAACATCAAAAGATTAAAGAAAAATTAGACATCTCAAGTTAATGAAGCTAGCACTTTTCTATGTATGGGAAGATGCAAGAGTCTGGGCTCAATGCAGTATTTCCTTGGAGACGCACCTTAACTACCTAGGGCCAGTATCCTGTTTTTTCCATCCTGAATCTCTTCAGATTTTACCACAGTGGGGGTGGCTACCGTGGTTGATGGCCATCAGTTCAGTTCAGTAGCTCAGTCGTGTCCGACTCTTTGTGATCCCATAAACTGCAGCACACCAGGCCTCTCTGTCCATCACCAACACCCATGTCCATTGAGTCAGTGATGACATCCAGCCATCTCATCCTCTGTTGTCCCCTTCTCCTCCTGCCCCCAATCCCTCCCAGCATCAGAGTCCTTTCCAATGAGTCAACTCTTCGCATGAGGTGGCCAAAGTATTGGAGTTTCAGCTTTAGCATCAGTCCTTCCAATGAACACCCAGGACTGATTTCCTTTAGGATGGACTGGTTGGATCTCCTTTCAGTCCAAGGGGCTCTCAAGAGTCTTCTCCAACACCACAGTTCAAAAGCATCAATTCTTTGGCACTCAGCTTTCTTCACAGTCCAACTCTCACATCCATATATGACCACTGGAAAAATCATAACCTTGACTAGATGGACCTTTGTTGACAAAGTAATGTCTCTGCTTTTTAATATGCTGTCTAGGTTGGTCATAACTTTTCTTCCAAGGAGTAAGCGTCTTTTAATTTCATGGCTGCAATCACCATCTGCAGTGATTTTGGAGCCCAGAAAAATAAAATCAGCCACTGTTTCCACTGTTTCCCCATCTATTTGCCATGAAGTGATGGGACCAGATGCCATGATCTTCGTTTTCTGAATGTTGAGCTTTAAGCCAA
>NW_011489342.1:3141269-3149345 GCF_000754665.1 Bison bison bison | reverse complement strand
CTCTTCTTTTACTTTCATCAAGAGGCTCTTCAGTTCCTCTTCACTTTCTGCCATAAGGGTGGTGTCATCTGCATATCTGAGGTTGATATTTCTCCCGGCAATCTTGATTCCAGCTTGTGCTTCCTCCAGCCCAGAGTAACATCCTTTGTTTACTGATGTGGCAGGTGACATTCTTTGTTCACAGGGACATATTCTAGATACACAAGCAAGACCATGTTACAAAGATTCTGCATACTATTCATTTAATCATTCAATAAATATTTATTGAGCAACTACTGTATACCAGCTCTTTTATAGACTCTAGAACAGCAATAACTAGCGAAGCACAAAAATCTCTGCCCTTGTATAGTTTCTATTTGAATGGAAGAGATTGGCAAAAAGCATACAAGTAAAATATATAGTATCTCGGGTGATGATAAATGTAGTGGAAAAAAATGAACCAGAGCAGAGATATGGGTTATGCCAAGGAGAGGAGTTTCCACTTTTAAGTAGAATAGTCTGGGAAACCCAACTAAGTTGTTTTGACCACATGGCAGTGGAGAGCCAGTGAAGGCTTTGCAGTAACATGATGAGATTTACATCTTCTTCCTCACTATGAAAGATAAATTGGAGGATGATTAAAGTATGGGCAAGAAGACATGTAAAAATTTCAGCAGTTCAGGTGGATAGATAGTACAGCAAACATGGGGAGAAAGCAGGAGCATTTCGAGAGCAGTTAAAGAACCACATCCAATGAACAGGACTTAATGACTTTGGGGTTGGGAAGGAGGAAGGAGGGGAAGTTTTGTTTCCAACCCAGGAGTCAGGGCAAAGTTTCAGAGCAACATGCTGTGAGGGGTGGAGACCCACAGAGTAAAGGATTTAAATATTAGTTCACATTTATGTATATCATGATGGATATTCTTGTTGTTGTTGTTCTGTTGTGCCTGACTCTTTGTGACCACATGAACAGCAGCCTGCCAGGCTTCCTGTTCTTCACAATCTCCTGGAGCTTGCTCAAACTTGTGTCCATTGAGTCATGATGCCATCCAACCATCTCATCCTCTGTCACCCCCTTCTCCTCTTGTCCTTAATCTTTCCCAGCATCAGGGCCTTTTCCAGTGAGTTGACTCTTCTCATCAGGTGGCCAAAGTATTGGAGTTTCAGCTTCAGCATCAGTCCTTCCAATGAATATTCAGGGTTGATTTCCTTTAGGATTGCCTGGTTTGATTTCCTTGCAGTCCAAGAGACTCTCAAGAATCTTCTCCAGCGCCACAGTTCAAAAGCATCAATTCTTCACCACTCAGCCTTCTGTATGGTCCAACTCTTAACATCCATATGTGACTACTGGAAAAACCATAGCTTTGACTGGATGGACCTTTGTCGGCCAAGTGATGTCTCTGCTTTTTAATACACTGTCTAGGTTTGTCACAATTTTTCTTCCAAGGAGCAAGTGTCTTTTAATTTTATGGCTACAGTCACCATCCACAGTGATTTTGGAGCCCAAGAAAATAAAGTCTGCCACTGTTTCCATTTTTTCCCCATCTATTTGCTGTGAAGTGATAGGACCAGATGCCATGATCTTCATTTTCTGAATGTTGAGTTTTAAGCCAGCCTTTTCACTTTGTACTTTCACCTTCATCAAGAGACTCTTTGGTCTTCTTCACTTTTTGCCATTAGGGTGGTGTCATCTGCATATCTGAGTTTACTGATATTTCTCCTGGCAATCTTGATTCCAGCCTGTGCTTCATCACATGATGTAGTCTTCATGTAAGTTAAATAATCAGGGTGACAATATACAGCCTTGACATACTCCTTTCCCAATTTTGAATCAGTTCATTGTTCTGTGTCTGGTTCTAACTGTTGCTTCATGACCTGCATACAGGTTTCTCAGGAGGCAGGATATTCTTAAGTATGTCTGAAATTTTTTTCTTTAGTGTTTTTCATATTTTTTATAACTTTTCCAAGGGTGGAGGGAGGTGGGTTCCCTTATTAATCTTATTGACTTGTTAGTCTGTTTAGTTTTGCATTTATCTGAGCTATTTCCCTGAGTAGCTAGAGGTATTTCTGTCTTTTCTTAAAAGCTACTTTTATCAGTATTATCAAAAACAAGTATTCCCTCTTACCTTCGTTTTACTCCATTTTGTGTCTTTCAAGTATTTGTTGCTTATTTGCATTTTAGTTTAAAAAACTGTTTTAATAACTTCCTTGGGAATACTCGAGTCCAGAGTTCCTTTAGTTTAAGGTAGCATTATAGACATGTTGGGTGTGCCTGTGTCTTGTAGGATGCTTCCCACGATGCCTGGGCTCTCCACCCACTGGACGCCAGTAGCATCCTCCTGCTAGTCCTGACAATCAAAACTGTCTCTAGATATGGCCAAATATCCCTCGGGGCATAAAAACACCTACCCTCCCCGCCCCCCCAAGTTGAGAACCACTGGTCTAAGAAAAATCTTTTACTTTTTATTTATTCTAATATTACCACTTATTTTAAAAGGTAGCTCAGTGGTAGAGAATCTATCAATGCAGGAGACGTGGGTTCAATCCCTGAGTCAGGAAGATCCCCTGGATAAGGGAATGGCAATTCACTCCAGTATTCTTACCTGGGAAATCCCATGGACAGAGGAGCCTGGCAGGCTACAGTCCATGGAGTCTCAAAGAGTCGAACACAATTGAGCAACTGAACACACGCACACATATTTTAAAATCATAATCCCTGGGAAAACATAGTGTAAAAAGGAAAGAAGACAGAAAACAAGCCAAATGAATGGGAACTACTTTGATCCTGAGCATCCAACCTGGTATTGTGTGCATCTACAAGTTAGCAGAAGGTTTATAGCAAGTTTCTAAGGAGCCTGACTTGTGGTTACTTACATAACTTAGCAAAACCATTGGTAACCTTTTAAGGAGGTTTATTACAGAAAGACTGGCTGGTAGATTTTTTAATAATACACTCTAGTCAAGACAGGAAGTAAAGCACCTCATTAGTGCCCCATAAAAATCCTGGAGAGTTTAAAGTAATTCCATTAGGATAACTAAAGAAAAGAAAGGGAGATTTCAAGTTGACTCAATCTTATTCTATACTATGTGATCTGACCACAGAATGTAAATTTCTTTTTTTAATTAGTTAATTGTTATTGAAGTTTAGTTGCTTTACAATGTGTTAGTTTCTGCTGTATAGCAAGAAACTATATTCCCTCTTTGTCCCCACAGAGCATTGAGTTCCCTGTGTTATACAGTAGGTTCTCATTAGTTATTATTTTATACATAGTCATAAATATATATATATATTTATATATGTCAGTTCCAATCTCCCAATTCATTGCATTCCCTCTTTTCCCCTTTGGTGTCCATACATTTGTTCTCTCCATCTGTGTCTCTATTTCTGCTTTGCAAACACGTTCATTTGTACCATTTTTCTAGCTTCTACATACATGCGTTAATGTGCGATATTTATTTTTCTCTTTCTGACTTACTTCACTTTGTATGACAGTCTCTAGGTCCGTCCATGTCTCTGCAAATGGCACAGTTTTATTCCTTTTTATGGCTGAATAATGTTCCATTGTGTATATGTACCACATCTTCTTTATCCATTCATCTGTTGATGGACGTTTAGGTTGTTTCCATGTCCTGGCTATTGTAAATAGTGCTGCAGTGAACACTGGAGTACAAGTATCTTTTGTAATTATGGTTTTCTGTGGGTATATGCCTGGGAGTAGGATTGCTGGGTCATATGGTAGTTCTGTTTTTACTTTTTTAAGGAACCTCCATACTGTTTTCCATAGTGCCTGTATAAGTTAACATTCCTACCACCTTTGTAAAGGAGTTCCCTTTCCTCCACACCCTCTCCAGCATTTATTGTTTGTAGATTTTTTTGATGACAGCCATTCTGACTGGTATAAGGTGATACCTCATTGCAGTTTTGATTTGCATTTCTCTAATAATTAGTGATGTTGAGCATCTTCTCACAAAGAATATAAAATTTCAGTACCTGCATTTTATTTCTCTCCCTTTCATGGAGATCTTTGATTTCTAATTAGAAGGAAATTACCCAAATCTATTTTTTCCTGAATGAAGTTGCCCCAGTATCACCAGTACAAATCCCCCCATCAAAAACCTTTCTCCCACACTTGATCTGTACCTCAGAGAATCTAGCAGTCTAGCGGCCCTGTGTAGGAGGTTGCTAAATTGGGTTTTTAAATTATTTCTATTAAGCAAAAACTTAACACATACCAGCTGCTGGCGGATTATAAAAGCTGTGTTTTGTTTTTTTTTTTTCAATAATTGGAAACCTTGTTTACAGAGGGCTCACAGTATTCTTTAAATGCCTTTGTGTTAAATATAAAAGAACTTGTGTTTATCTAGGCAATGATAATCTGACTATAAAGCCAACTCATTTAAGGATTATGCTTCCTGTCTCACTATGCAGCTGTCACCCTACTGTTCTTTCAAGCTTTGCAAAATGCTGAAGATTCTTGCTTAAAATTAGAAGAATGAATTGGAAAACAAAACAAGTAGTTTGGAATACATCTAATTCTAAATCCCACGGAAATCTTTGAGAGACCCAAAATGTCACTATATCTGGGCAAATTCATTCCAAGTTCTCATTTGTTAACTCATTGACAGAATTCAGTTCATTCCAAAGGAATTTAGGTGCTCAGTTCTGGCAAAAGAAAAATCAAGGACAACTCAGGTAATTTAGTCTGAAGCTAGACTGTAGAACTTTGCTAGTCAATGAAGGCGTCCACATTGATTGTCATCTGCTCTGGAGAAGATGGGAAGTACAGTGATTAAAGGTGTGTGTGCTGAGTCCTAAGCCACTTACTAGATCTGTGACCTCAAGCTAGTTGTTTAGGGACTCTCTGAAAAATAAGTGTGCTCACTTCCCTCACAGGGTTGTTTGGAGGCTTAAATGAGAAAATACATGAAACCCTAAGGACAGCTCCTGGCAAAGAGTTGTTGTTCATTCATTCAGTCGTGTCTGAACTCCAAACAATCCTGGCAAAGAGTAGCCGTTCAATGAGGGTTAGCCTGTTACCACAATGTTCCAAGTCCCATTGTTTTTCATATGTATTATTTCATCTAATCTTTGGAACAGCCTTATTAAAATAGTATATTTTTATAACTCTAATTTTATTGAAAATCGAGAGAAATGAGATGCAAAGAAGTTTAATAACCCACTCAGGGTCACACAGCAATTGAATTGACAGCAGGGCTCTGTGTTCATAATCTCTGTCTCATTCTGCAAACATTTAATGAGTACAGGCACCCTTTGCTCTCAGAACAATCACTCTCCGCATATTTGCTATAATGACTCACAAAAGCTTTTGGCCAAAATCAGTCTCCCAGTTAAAAAGCTGCTATCACAAGTTCTCCTATGTGGGACAGCTTCTTAAACTTCCACGTGTACATGACTCCCCTTCAAAATGCACATTCTGCATTTCTCACGGGCTCCAAGGCGATGCCAATGCTGCTGCTCCGCAGGTCATACTTTGAGCAGCAGGGAAGCTAGATGATGGAAGAGGGGCTCCTTCAGACCTCAGAGCCCTCCTGACTGGCCTTCTGTTTAAACATGCATACTAAGTCGCTTCAGTCGTGTCCAACCCCTGGCAACCCTATGGACTGTAGCCTGCCAGGCTTCTCTGTCCATGGGGGTTCTCCAGATAAGAATCCTGGAGTTGGTTGCCATGTGTTCCTCCAGGGAATCTTCCCTACCCAAGGATTGAACCCATGTCTCCTGCACCATCTGTAGGCAGATTCTTTACCGCTGAGCCACAGGGGAAGCCCCCTTGTTTAAACATACTGAACATTATATTCATAACTCTCCCCACTTCTCCCCTGAAGGTTTAGTTCCTCAGTACTTGTTTAGGCCAGGTACCTTGGGGCACTACCAACTCAGGTCTAATTTAGATAGTATCTTTCAAATCTGCAGTAGTATCTCATTGTTTACGATAGAACATGTTCAGTGTAGAAGGATAGTAAAATTCCTGTTCCATTCGACCATGGACTGCACACAAACATACCTAGTCATTATTTTATGAAGTGTTAAACAATTTTATAGTTAGTGTTTAGATATTTCATATTATGCAGAAATTCTTAAATTGTTATATATTTAAAGCATTTTGGTAATGTCTGGGACATGGATATTTTTGGATGTTTTACAAATGAATTATTATTTTTTCCATTTAAAACAGTAGGATATAGACTTTTGTTATTTGAAACTCTAGTGACCAACACATTTTTAGAAATGGATTAGGTTCAGATAACAAGAAGTGCCTGCATTCACTCTGTGCCAGACATCGGGTGAAATTCTAGGAATACAATGGTGACGAAGACAAAAATAGCTGCTTAAAAAAACTCACAGAATAGTTAGAGAAGAAACAAGCAAGTTAAGATTTAAAATATGGTAGGATGTCAAGTTTTTCAGCAGAGATAGGTAGAAGGAGCTTTAAGAGCATGGAAAATAACGGGCCTGCCTCTTTCTTTGGTACACAGGAGGCTCTTTCTGGATACCAATGATAGCTAATACCCATTGTATATCTAGGTACTCCAGGCACTGTTGCAAGCATGATGCATGTATTTACTCATTTAATTATTAAAACAACTTAATGAAGCAGATACTTTTGTTACCATCTCCATTTTAAAGATGAGGAAACTGAGGTACAGAAAAGTTAGTAACCTGCTTATGGACACACTGATATGGCCTTAAAGCCAGGCAGTCTGAGTCTAGAGCCTGCCCTTCCAAGCATCTTGTGATCCACCTTTATTTTATTAAAATGAAGTTCAGGATCTTAAAGGAAGAACATACCAAAAAATGATGGATGTGTTAGGGGTGCATTTATAGAACTATAAATGATTTGCTTTGATTGGAGCCTGTGATGGTCATGGGCTGATGAGGCCATGAGGTGGGAAGCTATGACAGTTGCACCAGCTTCACACGTAGAGGAGCATATGCATGGATCCTGTGGACCGGGCTGGACAGGACTAAAACCATCTTCAATAGTCACAGCGCTGGCACTAATTATGTATGAGCTATGATACACAGTTATGAAATAGTTTACCATATATTACATGAGTGTTGTCGCTTTCCAATCAGTCATCTTGGGAAGCTGTGCTTTTATTCCCCCAGCTTCACATTGCTCATAGTGTCCTGGGAATGCTTTTCTAAAGTACCTTTAGAACAAGTCATAGGGCACATCTTATTACTAGAAAACCATGCTTCATTTTTGTCTCAAATGGATTTCCTCGTTGGGTCACTCACCCTATTTACTAAATTTAGCTCTGAATAACTTTTGCCTGTTTGTTATAATAACATCTACTCTCAAATCCATTCTCAAAAAACAAATGTATGTTTCTATTTACCAGTGATTCTGAAACTTCAGTATATGCTTAAATATCATCGAGGGGGACTTCATTAAATAGCACATCAAAGCCCCACCTTCAGTATTTCTGAATCAGTTCTTCTTAAAGAGGGATCAGGAATCTGCAACCTTTAACATGCATCCTAAAATTTCTGTTTTGAATGACCAGACCACACTTGGAAAGATGAAGCTGTTAGGATATTCAAGAGAAAGGGTAACAATTATTAAGGCCAGTTCCAGAAAAGGAATTCCAAATGTGTTCTGATCAACAGTGATGTCAGTGGCAAATACTGCCCTCCTAGGGGGACTATTACCCAGCTGTTGTTGTTCAGTCGGTAAGTCACATCCAGCTCTTTACAACCGTGGACTTCAGCACACAAGACTCCTCTCTCCTCCACTGTCCCCTGGAATTTGCTCAAATTCATGTCCATTGAGTGGGTGATGCTATGCAACCATTCATCTTCTGAATCCCCTTCTCCTTCTGCCCTCAATCTTCCCAGCATCAGACCTTTTCCAATGAGTTGGCTCTTTACATCAGGTGGCCAAAGTATTGGAGCTTCAGCTTCAGCATCAGTCCTTCCAATGAATATTCAGGGTTTATTTCCTTTAGAATTGACTGGTTTAATCTTCTTGCTGTCCAAGGGACTCTCAAGAGTCTTCTCCAGCATCAATTCTTTGGCATTCAGCCATCGTTATGGTCCTACTCTCACATCCATAAATGACTACTGGAAAAACC
>NW_011489342.1:3140823-3141169 GCF_000754665.1 Bison bison bison | reverse complement strand
GTTGGACTGTGAAGAAAGCTGAGTGCTGAAGAACTGATGCTTTTGAACTGTGGTGTTGGAGAAGACTCTAAGAGTCCCCTTGGACTGCAAGGAGATCCAACCAGTCCATTCTGAAGGAGATCAGCCCTGGGATTTCTTTGGAAGGAATGATGCTAAAGCTGAAACTCCAGTACTCTGGCCAGCTCATGCGAAGAGTTGACTCATTGGAAAAGACTCTGACGCTGGGAGGGTTTGGGGGCAGGAGGAGGAGGGGACGACAGAGGATGAGATGGCTGGATGGCATCACTGACTCAATGGACATGAGTCTCAGTGAACTCCGGGAGTTGGTGATGGACAGGGAGGCCTG
>NW_011489342.1:3139615-3140723 GCF_000754665.1 Bison bison bison | reverse complement strand
ATGACTACTGGAAAAACCATAGCTTTGACTAGACAGATTTTTGTCAGCAAGGAGATGTCTCTGCTTTTTAATACACTGTCTAGGTTTGTCATAGCTTTCCTTCCAAGGAGCAAGTGTCTTTTAATTTCATGGCTGCAGTCACCATCTGCAGTGATTTTGGAGCCCAAGAAAATGAAATCTGTCACTTCTTCTACTTTTCCCCCTTCTATTTGCCGTGAAGATGGGACCAGATGCCATGATCTTAGTTTTTTGAATGTTGAGTTTTAAGCTAGCTATTACATCTCCTCTTTCACCCTCATCAAGACGCTCTTTAGCTCCTCTTCACTTTCTGCCATTAAAGTGGTATCATACATATCTGAAGTTGTTGATATTTCTCCCAGCAATCTTGATTCCAGCTTATGATTCACCCAGAGTGGTATTTCACATAATGTACTCTGCATAGAAGTTAAATAAGCAGGGTGACAATATATAGCCTTGTCATAGTCCTTTTCCAGCTGTGAACCAGTCCATTGGTCCATGCCCAGTTCTAACTGTTGCTTCTTGATCTGCATTATACAGGTTTCTCAAGAGACAGGGAAGGTGGTCTGGTTCTCCCATCTCTTTAAGAATTTTTAAGTTTGCTGTGATCCACAGAGTCAAAAAAGTTGACTTTTTCACAGAGAGAAAAAGTTGGCTTAAAACACAACATTCAGAAAACGAAGATCATGGCATCTGGTCCCATCACTTCTTGGGAAATAGATGGGAAAACAGTGGAAACAGTGTCAGACTTTATTTTTGGGGGCTCCAAAATCACTGCAGATGGTGACTGCAGCCATGAAATTAAAAGACGCTTACTCCTTAGAAGGAAAGTTATGACCAACCTAGATAGCATATTGAAAAGCAGAGACATTACTTTGCCAACAAAGGTCCATCTAGTCAAGGCTATGGTTTTTCCTGTGGTCATGTATGGATGTGAGAGTTGGACTGTGAAGAAAGCTGAGTGCTGAAGAACTGATGCTTTTGAACTGTGGTGTTGGAGAAGACTCTTGAGAGCCCCTTGGACTGAAAGGAGATCCAACCAGTCCATCCTAAAGGAAATCAGTCCTGGGTGTTCATTGGAAGGACTGAT
>NW_011489342.1:3109167-3139515 GCF_000754665.1 Bison bison bison | reverse complement strand
GACAGGGAGGCCTGGCGTGCTGCGATTCGTGGGGTCGCAAAGAGTCGGACACGACTGAGCGACTGAACTAAACTGAACTGACAGAGTCAAAGGCTTTAATCTAGGCAATTAAGTAAAAGTATACGTTTTTTTGGAACTCCTTTACTTTCTCCATGATCTAACAAATGTTGGCAATTTGATTTCAGGTTGCTCTGCCTTTTCTGAACCCAGCTTGTACATCTGGAATTTCTCAGTTCATATGCTACTGAAGGTTAGCTTGAAGGATTTTGAGCATAACCTTGCTAGCATGTGAACTGAACACAATTGTACAGTAGTTTGAACATTCTTTGGCATTTCCCTCTGAGATTGGAATAAAAACTGACCTTTTCCAGTCTTGTAACCATGCTAAGTTTTCCAAATTTGCCAACATATTGAGCGCAGCACTTTAACAGCATCATGAAATTATGAAATAATTTAGGATTGAAAAAGCTCAGCTGGAATTCTGTAACCTCCATTAGCTTTGTTCATAGTAATGCTTCCTAAGCCCCAGTTGACTTCACACTCCAGGATATCTGGCTCTAGGTGAGTGACCACACCATCATGGTTATCCAGGTCATTAAGACCTTTTTTGTATAGTTCTTCTGTGCATTCTTGCCACCTCATCTTAATATCTTCTGCTTCTGTTAGGTCCTTGCCATTCTGTCCTTTTTCTCACTCATCCTTGCCAGAAATGTTCCCTTGATATCTCCAGTTTTCTTGAAGAGATATCTGGTCTTTCCCATTCTGTTGTTTTCCTCTATGTCTTTGCATTGTTCATTTAAGAAAGGGAGGGAGGTGGAAGCGGGGTACAGGATGGAGGGGACAAATGTATGCCTATGGCCAATTCATGTTGATGTATGGCAAAACCATCACAATATTGTAAAATAATTATCTCCCAATTAAAATAAATAAATTTTAAAAAAGAAGGCCTTCTTATCTCTCTGAAGCTCATCTCTCTGAAACTCTGCCTTCAGTTGGGTATATCATTCCCTTTCTCCCTTGCCTTTTGCTTCTCTTCTTTCACAGATATTTGTAAAGCCTCCTCAGATAACCACTTTGACTTCTTGCATTATTTTTTCCTTCGGGATGGTTTTGGTCACTGCTTCCTGCACAGTGTTACAGACTCCATCCACAGTTCTTCAGGAACTCTGTCTGCCAGATATAATCCCTCGAATCTGTTTGTCATTTCCACTGTATAATCAGAAGGGATTTGATTTAGGTCATACCTGAATGATCTAGTGGTTCTCCATACTTTCTTTAATTTAAGTCTGAATTTTGCAATAAGGAGTTTATGATCTGAGCCATAGTCAGCTCCAGGTCTTTTTTTACTGATTATATAGAGCTTCTCCATCTTTGGCTACAAAAAACATAATCAATCTGATTTCAGTATTGACTATCTGGTGATGTCCATGTGTAGAGTCGTCTCTTGTGTTGTTGGAACAGGGTGTTTGCTATGACCAGTGCATTCTCTTGACAAAACTCTGTTAGCCTTTGCCTTGCTTCATTTTGTACTCCAAGGCCAAACTTGCCTATTACTCCAAGTATCTCTTAACTGCCTACTTTTGTGTTCCAGTCCCCTATGATAAAAATGATATCTTTTTTGGTGTGAGTTCTAGAAGAGGATGTAGGTCTTCATAGAACCAGTCAACTTCAGCTTCTTCAGCATCAGTGGTTGGGGCATAGACTTGGATTATTGTGATGTTGAATGATTTACCTTGGAAATGAACCGAGATCATTCTGTCATTTTGCAGATTGCACTCAAGTACTGCATTTCAGACTCTTTTGTTGACTATGATGGCTACTCCATTTCTTCTAAGGGATTCTTGCCCACAGTAGTAGATATAATGGTCATCTGAATTAAATTTGCTCATTCACATGGATTTTGGGCTTCCCTAATAGCTCAGTTGGTAAAGAATCCACCTGCAATGTAGGAGACCTGGGTTTGATCCCTGGGTTGGGAAGATCCCCTGGAAAAGGGAAAGGCTACCCACTCCAGTATTCTGGCCTGGAGAATTCCACTGATGGTATAGTCCATGGGGTTGCAAAGAGTCGGACACAACTGAGCGACTTTCACTTCACATCGATCTTAGTTCACTGATTCCTAAGGTGTCGATATTCAATTTTGCCGTCTCCTGCTTGTCTATGTCCAATTTACCTTAATCCATGGACCTAACATGCCAGGTTCCTATGCAATATTGTTCTTTACAGCATCAGACTTTACTTTCACCACCAGACATATTCACAACTTTCTGCATTGGTCCAGCCTCTTCATTCTTTCTGGAGCTATTTGTAATTATCCTCTGCTATTCCCCAGTAGCATATTGGACACCTTCCAACCTGGGGGGCTCATCTTCCAGTGTCATATCTTTTTGTTTCATACTATTCATGAGGTTCTCCTGGAAAGAATACTGGAGGGTTTTGCCATTTCTTCCTCCAGTAGACCATGTTTTGTCAGAACTCTTCATCATGACCTGTCTGTCTTGTGTGGCCCTGTACAGCATAGCTCATAGTTTCTTGAGTTACACAAGCACTTTCGCCAGGATAAGGCTGTGATCCATGAAGGGGAATCTCCTGTAGATGGTTCTTATTTAGAGAATGATGTTCAGTTATACTTATTTTAAAAAATCAGCCACCATTTTGCACAGTCACCCCACATAACCGAAGTCACTTGTGTCTTGGGGAGTACCCATTTCGGGTGTGTGTTTGCTAAATGGTTGGCTTAGTATCCTCCTTTTGCAAAGAGTGGTGCTCCTTTCAGAACCAGGTGGATCATGAAAGGATCCAGCATTGGAAGATGGAGCAAAATACCCACAAATGATTACTTTTTTCCTAAAAAGGTTGGACTTCTTTCACTTCTGAAACTGGATCACTAAACCCCAAGAGCCAGTCACGCTCACAGTGACCAGCTTCACCAGTGTGATGGGCTGTCCAGCTTTAGCCATTGTCCTGGCGGGCGACTTCCCTTCATGTTGGGATATGTTGTGTTTTTGTCCCTTCCTGAGTCCATGTGACTACCTAAATTAGCCCTCCGTTTTTCTCAAGTTGCCTAATTTTAACGACGTAATTCTCAATGAAAACGGAGGAATTTCAGAGCTGTTTTACTTATTATTTATCAATTGTCCTTTGTCTCATTCACTGAAGAGAATCTCATACACCTGGAAATTGAAATTCTTTAATAAAACAAATCTGTGTTTCACAGGTACCTAATGATCCCATCAATATTTAATATGAAGCAGTGCCTGGGGCAGAGTAAGGCTCCTTTAAGGCAGTACTCGGTCACAAGGAGGACGTTACTGTAGTCAGATCCCTTGTCCCTCAGAGCCCTGATGTCAGCTGACTGTGCTTTGTCAGGGTCTGAGTATCCAAAATGATCCATCTTAAAAAAATGTGGATATTCTATTGATTTTTCTGGCATCATGTAACTTAAATTTAGCTCTTGACAGCTCAAAAGCTCAGTGAGAGGTGGAGAGACAGAATGTTTAGATTCCTGTGAGAAAAAGTTTAGGAAAAGGAAGAGGTGATTGTTATAGCTTTTTATCCCAGTCATTATTTCTCTCTTTAACACTAACAAGGACAGCTATATTTTCTTTACGAGCTACAGAGACAACACCAGGAAGAGAGATTGAATCAGATCACTATCAAAACAGCTAGGACAGTGGGAGCCGTGCTTGGATGTCTGTCCACATCCTCTGTCTTCACTCTCTCTTACTTCCACCTTTCCTCTCCCCCATGTGTGGCTTTGCCAGATTTAGAAGGAGAAAAAAAAAAAAAGAAATGAAAACAGGATGTCTAGATAAATTTGAATTTCAGACAAATGAAGAATAGTATTTTAGTACACATTTTGTGTGATATTGGGTGCCTATTCCATGACGGTATTCCACGTGGAGTCTCTCCCACACGATTCAGTGCTCTTGTTTTATTTTCTTGCAGTTTTCATGTGCAGATTTGTTCTTCAATTGGGTCAAAGGGTCCTTCAGGCAGGATCTTATCTGGTGTTTCTCAAGGCACCCTAGATATTGACTTCCCTATTTGGGGGACTATGTTAGATTTTTCAAAAGTTACCTTCTACTGCAAGTACAGAACACCCCTGAGCTCTTTATATATTTCCTCTCATATCTCTGAGGTCATCACTTCATGAACAATGACCAGGCTGAGCACAGAGCTCTGAGCATAAGTGTGCTGTGTATTTTTATGAGTGATAGACGAACTGAAAGCTATTTGTTGTCTGAAGAGGCAATTAAATTAACTTACCTGCATGCCAGGAGTTAGTAGTAAGCTCTATCTGCCATGCTATCCATCTGGGAAGTTAGGTTAATTACTCTTCCCTTTTGGAAAGATAAGAGGATGGAGGAAGGGAATGAGGTTGGGAGCTATACCTAGTTTTGTAAACGTATGTCCTAAGAGTAGGAAAGAACTGAGAAAGCTAATGTTGTTGCTAAGTCGCTTCAGTCATGTCCAACTCTGTGCGACCCCATAGACCGCAGCCCACCAGGCTCCACCGTCCCTGGGATTCTCCAGGCAAGAATACTGGAGTGGGTTGCCATTTCCTTCTCCAATGCATGAAAGTGAAAAGTGAAATGGAAGTCGCTCAGTCATGCCTGACTCTTAGCGACCCCGTGGACTGCAGCCCACCAGGCTCCTCCGTCCATGGGATTTTCCAGGCAAGAATACTGGAGTGGGGTGCCATTGCCTTCTCCAGAGAAAGCTAATAGAATGATGTAAATGACAAAATGTGCAACTCACATTCAAAAGCTTCCTAGTATGTAGAGTCATGGTACACATCAGATAACAAGGTGCCTTTTTACATACTTTGTGCTTCGATTAATGCTATTATTTAGATCATCCTTTGTAAGTGACACCTAGCAGGCTTCAAGCCTTAAAGATTAAGAGTGATGAATGCCTTCTCTTGGTTCAGTGCGTTTCAAGTGTAAAATGCACAGAAGAGTGAACACATATTTAGACATGTCTAGATGATTAGTTTTATGCCAGCTAGGCTTGCCCAAGGCAGGCTTGTCAAGATGGTCCCCTTGGCTCTCCCTTTTGAAACTTCCTCTAGTGCATAGCTCCCTACTGCCCATTTCAGTTTAGTTCAGTCACTCAGTCATTTCCGACTCTTTGTGACCTCATGGACTGTAGCATGCCAGGCCCCCCTGTCCATCACCAACTCCCAGAGTTTACCCAAACTCATGTCCATTGAGTCGGTGATGCCATCCAATCATCTCATCCTCTGTTGTTCCCTTCTCCTCCCACCTTCAATCTTTCCCAGCATCAAGGTCTTTTCAAATGAGCCAGCTCTTCGCATCAGGTCCCCTGCATCATTTGAAGGGTAGAGGTAAGCTAGGAAACTGCCTTCAGATACCACCACTCTGTCCTGCTGAGAAAACTGCCCATTTGACTATATACAGAAATGACTGTAAATGAAATAGCCGCCCAGCTCATATTCTACTTTAGCAAATAAACATGAACTTGCTGTTTATAAGCATCAATGAAAATCTATAACTTCTTGTAGCTCTACATATCCTCAGTGTCCCTGGAATCAGACTGGGAAGAATAAAAGTGGAACATGGGAATTCATGTTAATTTCTCACCAACTCCAACACCTTTAACCTAAGAAAACAAAGTTCATACAAAAGTAGATTATCACATATATGTGGTAGAAATCCAGTGTGATTACCCCAAGGCTCAAGATATGATTGAAAAATCTTTTCTGGAATTTTATGCTTTTCAGTCAACTCATAAATCTTATCCTCCAAAGTTTATACCTCTGATGTCAAATGAATTTTAGCCCATTAGCCATTTGTTGAAAAAATGTTAGGATGTAGGTTTTATCTGTAAAGAGACCAAATTAAGCTTATTTTTTTAATCCTGGTGTACACCCCATTTTTATTACAACCAAATATTGAAACAATTAGAGGAAGATTGAAATAAATATTTATGTTTTATTCATGCTAGAAGTACTTATTCTCTCCTTCAGGATGAAGCCTTGTAATACTGTTATCAATTCCTTAATATTAAAATAAGCCTCATTTTATTTCCTTTGAAAATTTTTTTATTGGATGTTTGAGTTTGGGTGGGAATGAGCCTAATGATTAGAGAAATATGGCAATTCTAGATCATTTTTACTCAAGAAAGTTGAGTGTGTTGGTTAACTCCAGAATGTCTTAGGTCTCTGATTTGGGGAATAAAAACTGTAATAAAATTATTTCCAGGACTCTAGCTCTGTTTATTTGAATAGTAGTTTTATCTATCTGATTTGAATTCAAATGCATTATTAATACTTTTCTTCTTTTTTAATATAGGTGGAAAACAGACCAAAATATTATGGAAGAGAGTATGTATTCTGCTATTCATTGTTTTAATAACATAATAAGTAGTAATTTTCATATGTCATTTAAATATTAAATATTAAAAATTTTCCAATATATAGTCTTCATCAAATATCCATTGTGCAAGAGTTTAATAATAAGGATAAATGCAATCAGATCCTTTTGTATTGAATTTTTCTTATAATATTCAGGTGTTTGGCTTTCACAAATGTGGGAGGATCACTATCTCCTGCTACATTCAGTTCTTTTCACAAAAGCAGCCACTGAGTGCCTGGAAGTATTTGAAACATAAGGCAGCATTTTCCATAGTTGTGGCTCTCTTAGTCTTTCGTCTCACTTTCTACCTCAATACCATATAAACAGCTCGAGTCAAAGACTGTAAACTCAGGCCGAATTCCTGGCTTTCACGCACCTCAGTAAGTGTAACACTCAGGAAAGTCATCCCATTTCCTTGCAGTCTCATAAAACCGAAATGATGATTTCTCTTGATGTGGATCTATTAGCCAAATTACCTTAATACCATAATTATGATTTCCCCCATTTTCCTCTTAATTTCATCTCTTGTTTTACTTTCTGAGAAACCTACTGCAAAGCAAATATGCATTACCATAAAAACAACCAGCAGGCTGGGGCTGTGGCCTGGTGCACAGCTCACAGCAGACAGAACTGCCCAGCACAGAGTCAGGGTAGATACATAGTTCACTCTTCTTCCCACATCCAACCCGGAGGCATTCAGAGGCAAAATCTCTTTCAAGTCCACCGACCAAACTCAAACCTCCTTCCTCTATTCCCTTACCCATCGGAGCTTCACTCTTGTGATTAATGATGCTATTATTTGTCCCAGTTCAGCAGCTACTTCCTAATTGCCGTGGCTGCATTTCTGAACCTTCCTACTGGGCCTTGAAAATGCAGCTAGGGGTTCTGGAGTACCTGCCTGGACCACTGGCCTCCTCTCTTCCACCCCACATCCCTAACAGTCAACCTCGATATAAGATGACATTTTTTTCTTCAGTATACTGTTTTGGATTTTACTCCAGAACAACACCAAAAATAAAGAATTAAAAAAGAAAATGAAAATCTAATATATACTTCTAAAATAGAACACTTTTGTACATGAATTCCAAAAGGAACTCTATTCATTGTCTTTTCCTTTTTCGCATAAAACTTTTATTGAATAACCTCCTAGTTCTCATCCTCAAACCCCCATCCACATAAACTGTGTAGTGAGAGGAGACCAACGAAACCACAAAAAAGGAACGTTTGCTATTAGAGGGAAGTTAGCTTAAAAACTTCAGATTCTGTGTTTCCCTTTCTTTTTAAAAAATAAAAGGTTTTTTAAATTCCATTCAAAATATAAGATATGCTCTCTTCAGGAAACATTTGTACATATTTTTTTCTTAGAAAGAATCACAATAAAGTGTGGACAATGGGTGTCATTAGTGAAAAGGGAATTTGTATTTTTCTACTGTTTATATTTTTATTTCGTTTGTGCCTTTTAATTTTCCCACTGTGGATAGGTATTACTTCGGTTTTTAAAAAGTTAAACGATACCTAATTAACTGGGGAAAATTAAAGCACAGGGATCGAACCCAAGTCTCCCACATTGCAGGCAGATTCTTTACCAGCTGAGCTACAAGGGAAGCCCAAGAGTACTGGAGTGAGTAGCCTATCCCTTCTTCAGTGGATCTTCCTGACCCAGGAATTGACCTAGGATCTCCTGCATAGCAGGCGGACTCTTTACCAACTGCACTATCAGGGAAGCCCGTATAGGAATTGACAATGTGGAAAATACCATAACCTGCCATTAGAGAGAAGTATTGTTAACTTTTTTCCCTTCACCTCTTTCTTTCCAGTCTTTGTGCAGGCTTTCTTTTTGAAAAGTTGGGATCATAATATATATATATATTATGTCCTATATATATATAGGACACTTTTAAATCTATCCCTAAAGGGGATGCTGAGCTGCACGCTGAGTCTTCAGGTGCACAAAATTGTTACTTCTTTCAAACAATTGAATTTATCTTAGTTTTTGACACTTGGCATCTGCTGCTGGCCATCCCTGAAAGTTTAAACAAAGAGAGTTTAAACAAAGCTGCTTCCCGGTTAGCCGCCTGTTGAGGATGCTCCTCCTCTCGTGGTTTTCGCCCTTCTCCACCCAGAGAGTGGTCTGGGCCTGGGGTGTCCGGTTTCTCTGCCCTCCTCTGTGTGTGTCTCTTCCTGCCGTGGTCATCCCCACAACCCTCCTGCCCATCCGGTTGTATCCTGGACATCCCAGCCTAAACGTCTTCTGCACCAGCTTCTGCCCTTTCTGACTCTGATGTGGGAAACTTTCCAGTGCCCTCTACTCTTCTACCCTCCCCAAGTCTGTCTGTCTGTCTCTCTTTCTGTCTCTCTGTCTCTCTCTCACTGGCCTGGTAACTGCAGGCTGCCCTCAGGTCCCTGCTCGGACCATCTGTCCAGTCTTCTCCAGCCCCAGCTCTTGCTACAAACTAGGTCTCCAGTCTATGGGCATACCACCCTAAACGCGCCCAAGCTCGTCGTCAAAGGAGGCTTCTCCACCTCCCAAATCAGACCCACTGAGCCTGGGCTCTGGCCAGATTTCTCCCAATTTCCCTCCCAAATAACTGGGGACACTGGTCTCCTTTTGGGCAGTTTTGGGCAGGAGGATTACTCTTATGTCACACAGTACGTTTATCCTCACCCCAGAAATGCACTGCTCCAAGACCTCCATGTGTGGGCTTTCAAGATTTAAAACCAAAATTTGAGAAGCCACAGCCCCTCTTTTTCCCAAGCTATCACTGCCCTAGACTTTTGAGAGTTGATTTGAGAACTCAAAGCCAGAACATTGGGACCTCGCTCCCCTAAGACTAAAGCTTCAGCTTGTAAGATCTAGCTGTACAGAATAGAAGGGAATTAGGACATAAAAATTGTGATACATGAACTTCCCTGGTGGCTCAGTGGTAAAGAATCTGCCTGCAATGCAGGAAGCACAGGAGACTCAGGTTTGATCCCTGAGTTGGGAAGATCTCCTGGAAGAGGGCATGGCAACCCATTCCAGTATTCTTGCCTGGAGAATCCCATGGACAGAGGAGCCTGGCAGGCTATAATCCATAGGGTCACAAAGAGTTGGACACGACTGAAGAAACTTAGCATGCACCCATTGTGATAGGTATATTTTTTTTCCAAAAAATTATCCTGGTACATGTGTCCTGTAAATAATCTTTGCATTCCTGGGGAGAAACTTGTGTAGCCATTTCCCTCCCTTCCCTCTCCCTTCCAGGAAGGTAAAAGAGGATTATTTGTCCAGAAATTTTTTTCTCTAATTTATTCTTCCAAATTCTCTAAGATTGGGGAATCCTAGAAAGAGAGTGTTGTTCCCTTTCCCAAGAGCCCAGGGCCCCTTGGTACCGACCTAATCCTGCAACCCAGCTCCCACCTTCCTCTGTAACACAGAATGATCAAATCTCTGAAAACAGCATTGAGCAGCTGTTATTGTTTGAGGGTGACAGAGAGCCGGCTGGTTGACTGTCCCTAACTGCTGTCCTGTTCTCTTCTCCCCTGGCATCACCATACGCTCTCTAGGGCTCAGACATCCCTTCCAGAGCGAGGCAGTCTCTGGCTAAGCCTGAAATCCTACTGCATTTTCTACATGCATGTGTAGAATAGCAAGGGAAATAGCAAGGGAAAAAATAAACATTATCTTTTAAAACAGAAAAATAGGTACATTCTCCACACACATCCCTAAGCGATTGCTCTCAAAATTTAAAGAAGTGGAAGACTGTTCATGACTGCTGGCTATTCTTTCCAGCGAATGAGCCTCTTAAATGAACAGCACCCCACACCTGAAGTAAGCAGGGTGATAATCAGTATGTGTTCATCTGCAATCAGGATAATACATAGTGAGCGGAGAGCTAAATTGGTAAATGCTCTTTTGTTATTCCCTGCGGTTAAAAGAGGAGTTGTAACCTGGCTTTTGGTTCTGACTTTAATTTTCAGCTTGTGAGCAAAGACAATAGCAGAAAGCCAGGTGGACTTGGCCTTCTTCCTTTTGTTTTGCATGTTATCTGTTTGGGTGCATGCTGGGAGATGGGTCCAAGCCCATCTGGAACTATACATTAGTATAGTTCCTTCTTCATTAAGGTGAGGAGCCGTAAATTCCAGGTGGTCCCACCATGTTTTTTAACCAGCTCTTTGTGGTCCGTACTTGGTGTATGGTCTGTTCACAACAAAGATGCTCTTGTCTCTTCTCAGGTTCCACGGTATCATATCCCGAGAGAAGGCAGATGAGCTTCTTGGAGGCGTAGAGGGTGCCTACATTCTTCGAGAAAGCCAGCGCCAACCAGGATGCTACACATTAGCACTAAGGTAAACGCGATTATCCAGTTGCAACTGCTTTGCAAGGATTTACTTATTTTTCCCTTTTTTTTTATTGTGGTAAAATATACATAACATCCAGGGCTTTCATGGTGGCTCAGCTGATAAAGAATCCTCCTGCAATGCAGGAGACCCTGGTTCGATTCCTGTGTCGGGCAGATCCCCTGGAAAAGGGATAGGCTACCCACTCCAGTATTCTTGGACTTCCCTGGTGGCTCAGATGGTAAAGAATCCACCCACAATGCGGGAGACCTGGGTTCCATCCCTGAGTTGGGAAGATCCCCAGGAGGAGGGCATGACAACCCTCTCCAGTATTCTTGCCTGGAGAATCCCAGTGGACCAGAGGAGCCTGGCAGGGTATGGTCCATGGAGTTGCAAAGAATTCGACATGACTGAATGACTAAGCACAAGCACATACATAACATGCAATGTATCATTTTAATTATCTATAAGTGTGCAATTTGTGGCATTAAGTATATTCTCAATGTTATGCAGCCATCTCCACTATCATCTCCCAGAACTTTTTCTTCATCCCAAATAAAAACTCCATTAATCAGTTGTTCCCCATTTCCCCCTAATTATTATTATTTTTTTATTTTCATGTCATTTACAAAGTGCCCAGCAGCATATTACAGGCTTACATGTGTCCTGGGTCACAGATGTTATCGGCTGATGGACTCCAAGGCTCTGTTTATGCATGCACAATATTCTTGGGAGAATTATCTGCAAATTCAGTGCTTCTAGAGCTGCTTCTGCCTGAAACATCAAGCCAGTGAATTAAGACATACCTATGCCTCCTTTTTCTGCACAAATTGTGTGCTCAGTTGTGTCTGATTCTTTGCAACCCCATGGACTGTAGCCCGCCAGGCTCCTGTGTCCATGGGATTTTCCAAACAAGAATACTGGAAAGGGTTGTTATCTCCTCCTCCAGGGGATATCTTCCTGACTCAGAGATCGAACCTGCGTCTTTCTGCATTAGCAGGCTTCTTTACCCACTGAGCCATCTAGAAAGCTTGCCTCCCTTCAATTCAATTCAGTTCAGTTGCTCAGTCGTGTCTAACTCTTTGCGACCCCATGAATCGCAGCACTCCAGGCCTCCCTGTCCATCACCAACTCCAGGAGTTCACTCAAACTCACGTCCATCGAGTCGGTGATGCCATCCAGCCATCTCATCCTCTGTCGTCCCCTTTTCCTCCTGCCCCCAGTTCCTCCCAGCATCAGGGTCTTTTCCAATGAGTCAGCTCTTCGCATGAGGTGGCTAAAATATTGGAGTTTCAGCTTTAGCATCGGTCCTTCCAATGAACACCCAGGATGGATCTCCTTTAGGATGGACTGGTTGGATCTCCTTGCAGTCCAAGGGACTCTCAAGAGTCTTCTCCAACATCACAGTTCAAAAGCATCAATTCTTCAGCACTCAGCTTTCTTCACAGTCCAACTCTCACATCCATACATGACCACTGGAAAAACCAGAGCCTTGACTAGACGGACCTTTGTTGGCAAAGTAACGTCTCTGCTTTTCAATATGCTATCTAGGTTGGTCATAACTTTCCTTCCAAGGAGTAAGCGTCTTTTAATTTCATGGCTGCAATCACCATCTGCAGTGATTTTGGAGCCCCCAAAAATAAAGTCTGACACTGTTTCCACTGTTTCCCCATCTATTTCCCATGAAGTGATTCAGTTCAGTTCAGTCACTCAGTAATGTCCGACTCTTTGCGACCGCATGAATCACAGCACACCAGGCCTCCCTGTCCATCACCAACTCCCGGAGTTCACTCAAACTCACGTCCATCGAGTCGGTGATGCCATCCAGCCATCTCATCCTCTGTCGTCCCCTTCTTCTCCTGCCCCCAATTCCTCCCAGCATCAGGGTCTTTTTCAATGAGTCAACTCTTCGCATGAGGTGGCCAAAGTATTGGAGTTTCAGCTTTAGCATCAGTCCTTCCAGTGAATATTCAGGACTGATTTCCTTTAGGATGGACTGGTTGGACCTCCTTGCAGTCCAAGGACTCTCAAGAGTCTTCTCCAACACCACAGTTCAAAAGCATCAATTCTTCGGTGCTCAGCTTTCTTCACAGTCCAAGTCTCACATCCGTACACGACCACTGGAAAAACCGTAGCCTTGACTAGATGGACCTTTGTTGGCAAAGTAATGTCTCTGCTTTGCAATATGCTATCTAGGTTGGTCATAACTTTTCTTCCAAGGAGTAAGTGTCTTTTAATTTCATGGCTACAGTCACCATCTGCAGTGATTTTGGAGCCTCCAAAAAAAGTCTGACACTGTTTCCACTGTTTCCCCATCTATTTCCCATGAAGTGATGAGACCAGATGCCATGATCTTCATTTTCTGAATGTTGAGCTTTAAGCCAACTTTTTCACTCTCCACTTTCATCAAGAGGCTTTTTAGTTCCTCTTCACTTTCTGCCATAAGGATGGTGTCATCTGCATATCTGAGGTTAATGATATTTCTCCCAGCAATCTTGATTCCAGCTTGTGCAGCCCTTATCAAAAGTCCTCACCTCACATTGTGGGTGTGTGCCTGAACAAACATGCATTTGGTCCACTGGGTTCTCTCTGGAATCATATTGACCTCCCACTAGCGGTCATGACACTTCATGCTAGCAAGCCATCAGAACAGAGCTCTCATAAGCACTTTACCATGAAATCACAGTATTAAAAATCATAGCACCCCAAAGGCATTGCCTTTACTGCACTTTCCTAACCTGCATCAAATATTTTATATCCTTCGATCCTCATGACAAATCCTGCAAGGTTTGAGGAAAGTTTTCAATTTCAAAATCGGATAATCTTCCAAAAGTTCATCTGTGAACTCTTTGGAATTAGGAAGCACTGTCTCTGTGGGAAAAAATGGTGTCAATGAAACACTTCCCAGGTCAACCCACAAAGATGTGTTCAACCCACCATCTCGGTGTTGTGATTGTAGAACGATGCTTTCCCAGCTGCACTTGGAGATGTCATGTCTTCAGTGATGTCATCATGAGGAAGCACTTCAAGAATAGCAAGTGCTCTAGGGATGCAAGGTTTTTTCTCAGCTTGCCAGCATCCCCTGCAGCAGGAGCTGACAGTCCCAGTGGGAACCCGGAAGGGGCTGTGAGCTGTAGGACCAAGACCAAGAGGGGACAATCAGCACCAAAAGGAGAGAATCCTAATGATCAAGTCTCTGTGATGCTGTCACTGATCCTCAAGCAAGTTGTGCTGCACAGCTCCCCTGTTCCCCTTCTGCTGGACCAACTAGGGTGGAAGGCATGGGTGCTCTACTGATGATGGTCAAAGATATAATAATAAAAGGACCCAAGGCCAGTGCTTATAACTTCCCCTGCAGAGATAATTGCCTGGTAGAGGGGAGGGAGTGGAGGGGCATGGCTGGCTTCCATTAAGAAATTTTTAACATATTTGTGAATCAGGCAGTACCCCATCTCTTCAAGTCTCAATTCCCTCAGCTGTCAAACAAGAATAATAATTGCACGTGTCTTGAAGGGTCTCCATGATAACCTAATGGGGGGAAATCAGGTCAGGCCCTTAGCCCAGTGTCTGGCATTCAGTACAGATCCCAGAAGTGTTAGCTGACACTGTCACCCACTGACCTGGTTTCTAAAACTCTTGTGATCTCTCCTTCCTTATGGGCAGGTTTGGAAATCAGACCTTAAACTACAGGCTCTTCTATGATGGAAAACACTTTGTGGGTGAGAAGAGGTTTGAATCAATTCATGATTTGGTCACAGATGGCTTGATAACACTGTACATAGAAACAAAAGCTTCAGAATACATTTCCAAAATGACAACAAACCCCATCTACGAACACATTGGATATGCCACTCTACTCAGAGAAAAAGTATCCAGAAGGCTAAGCAGGTCTAAAAACGAATCAAGAAAAGCCAGCGTCACAAATGAAGAGCACACACCCGTCGAAAAGGTAAGCCACGCGTGGGACGAAAACAGTCTTTCTGTTTCAAATCTATGCTGAAAACTCGGGTGCTTAATTCAATATGTGATTTGCCAGACTGTTGCAGGAGACCAACACACTCCCATCCAAAAAACCTTAGAAATTTTGTGCTAAAAGAGACCTTGGAAATCTGATTTCAGTTTAACTCCCTCATTTTCCAGATGAGGACAGTGAGGTCAAAAATGTCCGATGATTTGCCAGAACTCCTAAGTCAGAGCCAGGACTTCCACTGATAATTGTCTGTGAGTTTATTTGAAGTTTGAAAGAAAAAAAATCCTTGAAAAAAATTAGTGTTTTATGATGAAAATGGTCACTTGTATTTTTAATTGCCATTTGCAGTGTCACTGGCTCCATCTCCAGTTCTACCCAGTGGGCCAAATACATAGTATTTGTATTTGCTTCTCTTAGGACTTGATGCCCATGTGTGATGCACAGGTCAGTGATCCCTCTTGAAGGTGGTGTTACCTAGATAACAGATTTTATTGACAGATATGGGCGCATTAGCCGTGATGATGGCTATATCTCTAGGAGACTTGGAAAGATACAGTCATCGTCACGGCTGATGCCCCCATCTCTGGCTCTGTCTCTGGGAGGCTTGTCCATTGCCCCAGAGGAGGAGTTGTTGGGCCTCGTCAAGGATGAGACCCTCCCAAATGGGTGATGCTCAAGCTGGTGGCACCGTGGCAGGATATGGCGAGGAGGGTCTGATTTTCCTCTCCAGTAAGTTGCTGTTTATGTGAAAGACGCCGCCGCAGTTTGCTAGCAGATTTTTTGGATGTGTCCCTTCAGGAACCATCTGCTTTGACTGGTCCTATCTGTTTTCCACTGAAACAAAGTGACAGCCAGCCATGCCAGTCAGCCCCCCTGAGCCTGTGCCTAGCTTCTCAGGCGAGCCTGGACTGGGGCAGATAGAAATGAGCAGAGTTGAGCACGGCTCCTTCTGGTGTTTGCTAATCCTTAATTAAACCGGAACAGCCCCCCTCCTCCCCTTGTTGTCCAGTGTGAGCAAAAAGCAGAGGAACCTCAGGTTGACTGACCGGGCTTCAGCTTTGGCAACGGGGATGCACAGAAAGCACCCAGGGCAGGAGGAGAGCAGAGGATGGCAGGCGGGCCTGCTGGCAGACAGGCCGTGATCCTAATTGATTTGCTAATTGAGCTTTAGAGCCTAGGAGAACCTGCCTCAGAATCACGTCAGTTGAGCAGCTGGCCCATGAAAAAATCATTTGCCATTTTCATTTTATAACTCCAGAGTCTCCAAAGCACCTGTTTATTTTTTGGCGAATAATTGATTTGGGAAATGATAGGGTTCCTGATTGTTTACCTTTCAACAAAAGAGAGAGGACTTGTGTCCCAGCTTTCTGGGAGTTTGTTCCTGTCTAAGCAAAAGCCGTTCCTTAGTCTGTTTGCAAAAATCTGTTCAGAAAGTAATTTAGAATAGAAAATCCAGAAGCCGACTTTCCCGGCCATGACAAATCAGAAGATGAATTGTAAAATAAATCTCTGAAGTGGTGTTTATATTTCTGAATTGGAGAGAAATGCCACCCAAAAGGCAATCTGTTACAACTGCAGACAACGCATTAGAACATTTCCAGGAGAAGAAGTGAATAGGAAGTGACTCTGGTGTATTTGGGATGAGAGTTTAGATCATGGGTATTGGAATTGATATTTGTAGATTTTTGTCGTCCCCCAAAAGGAAAGTTGGGTCACTAGGAACTGATATTTCTAGATGGTAGTCCCATAAGGAAGCTTACATGAAAAAATATATCCTTTCTTGTAGGGCATTTTGTATTAATTTATTAAAATTAAATTTTAGAGAAAATCATCAGATTAACAATTACTTTGAGTGAGCCGCCCAGTACACTTTTACCTTTTTCAGGAAAAGGTAGATAAAGAAAGCATTGAAGGAGGAAGTCCAGACTCAGTGAAAGGTTTGATGGATGGGCAACGGTGGCGCCGACTTCTTGGACGTTAATGGTGCAGTGGTTGACTTTCCTGGAGGACGCTCCCAGCACTGGGTCTGGTCATTTGCTGGGGGTCACTCATTTTGTTAGTGGATTGTGAAGTAACTTCGTACGACTCCATCTGTTTCTTTCTGACCTTATTGACAAGTGGAATTATTAAAAGTCTCAGTCTTGCCAGAAATCCTATTTCCCTTAAGGGCAGGTCAGTGGACTGTTGCCATGGCGGCAGTGACTCAAAAAGAGGTGGCAGAAACTTGAATGGATTGACTGAGAAATGCCTGGGGCACCTGTCTGCTTCAGTAATGGCATGTCTTGAGGGTTTTAATGAGTGAAATGAGTAGGCTTCCTAATATTTCTTAAATTCAGACAGCCCAGCATTTCATTTTCCAGAGTACTTAAACTTCATCTGCCCACATATTTTATTGATCATTTCCTAATGAATCCAGAGATACGTGTAAATCCTAGAATATTAACAATGTTAATTGGCAAAAAGATATTACCTACCCTATCAGATTTGAGTGGTTTCCAGATTTACCTCCTGTCAAGGTGGTTAGCAGTGAACTTGATTTTAATAACTGGAGACGAGGCAGGGAGAGGAGAGGGTGCAAGTGAAAAAACAAAAAAACACTGTGGTGGTTAGCCGACAGGGATCTGTTTCCCTTCTGATTCTTTAATTGATTTTTAAAACATTACTATATGTAAGTGCCACCATTTGGTGCATTTAATTAAAACGGTCATGCCTGGCATCATTTCTTTTATGAAATTAATTTCAGAAATTATTCCATAGATTGCTTGTTTACTGATCTCCGGAACCTGTGCTATAAACAATGTAAGAGTAGCAACAGGATTCAACATCAGTTTAGACTTTTGCAGTTGGTAAACAGATTTCACGCATGTGAAATAATTTTCCACTTTATTTTCAGAGCAGCTTTGCCAGGTACATAGGGCAGGAATGATTATCCCCATTTTATTGAAAAAGCCACAATGGCAGGACAAGGAATCAAACCCAGACTTCCTAACTCCAAGTTCAAAGCTTCTTAAATCTATGGAGCAGCTGGACCTCATTCTGTTCTTATTGCCTTAAGCAAAGACCTTTGCTTTTGACCATCCTGAGTCAATTGATGGTAAGAATCTCTTAATATTTACATGTGTTTTTGAAAATACACTGCTATTACTAGCTCTAATAAGTAAATTGTCTTGTAAAGAATTTTATTATTAGTGAAAGTTGCTCAGTCATGTCTGACTCTTTGCAACCCCATGGACTATATAGTCCATGGAATTCTCCAGGCCAGAATTCTGGAGTGGGTAGCCTTTCCCTTCTCCAAGGGATCTTCCCAATCCAGGTCTCCCACATTGCAGGCAGATTCTTTACCAGCTGAGCTACAAGGGAAGCCTTGTAAAGGATACCTGACTGAATCAAATATATGTGACAACCATATTTTCAATGAAAAGTGAGAGTAAAATTGTTAGTCACTCAGTCATGTCTGACCCCATGGACTGTAACCCACCAGGCTCCACTGTCCATGTAATTCTCTAGGCAAGAATACTGGAATAGGTAGCCATTCCCTTCTCCAGGGCATCTTCCTGACCCAGGGATCGAACCCGAGTCTCCCTCATTACAGGCAGATTCTTTACCATCTGAGCCACCAGGGAAACCCCAATATTTTCAGTAACACATGTTTATTGAGTAAAGTTACTTGCTGAGTTAAATTGTATTTATGCTTTACTGGAGAAAAATCATTTGTACTCTTGGTGTAATACAAGCACACTATAGAATATAGTTTACCAGTTAATCATTTCCCTAATTTTTATAATAGCAAATGTCAGAAAATGATCTAAATGCTCATCAGTTGGGGATTACTTAGAATGAATTATGGTACACCCATATACAGGACGGAGAGGGCAATGGCACCCCACTCCAGTACTCTTGTCTGGAAAATCCCATGGACGGAGGAGCCTGGTAGGCTGCAGTCCACGGGGTCGCAAAGAGTCGGACACGACTGAAATGACTTAGCAGCAGCAGCAGCATATACAGGAATATCATGCAACCACAGAAAAGAAAGAGGATGTTCTCATATGGATTAATTTGAAAGTTAATTACTCAGGGTTATCAAATGCAAAAACAGATATAGTATGCATAGTATGGTTTTATTTACGTAAACCAGGAAAAAAGATTTTACATATTTTTTTTCTAGGAAAATTATAAAATACCCCCCGAAGGATGATGAGCTAGTATGAGGACTGCCAGTGGGGAGTGGGAAGGGGGCGTCTAAGATATAAGGGTGGGAAGGAGACTCCTGCTACTATTTTGTACTCTTTGAATTTTGAACCATGATAAATCCTATTCAGAAAATTAATTAAGAAAATAATGCATTATGTCCTAAATTCACATACATTAAAGCAAAGCCTGAGTAAAACATCCTCCATACTCATCGTGTTACCCCACCCCCACCCCCTGCCCCTGGACCCAGACTGTTTTCCCATCCCTTCTTACCGGTCCCCTTCCCCATCCTGTTAGCTGTTTCTTTTTTTCTTCATTTCTCTTTTGGATTGTTAGTAAAGAGGCTGTAGTTAGCAGCCTTTCACTGAAGGCTGAAGATGGTAATTATAGCGTAGGACCTAAATCACGAAACAGAGTGTGGCGTGACTATGCCTGGAAATGGGCTGACTATTGCTTCCTCCCGCCCTTGTCCCCCTGCCCACTACAGAACCCTCAGCGGTGCTCCCCTGGGGCTCTTCCCAGCACCCCCCCATTTTACATGCCTTTTCACCCCACCCCACCCTCCTTTCTCAAGCTGCCCCAGGCCAGCTCCCAGATTCCTCCCACTTTCCTAGGCAGCAAGGAAGGCTCCCTGGTTTCTGCTTGTCTTGCTGTGAAACTAGGAGAGTGGCCTTGTCTGGAGTGAAGGACTCTGAGCCCTCACCGTGAGGAGGGGCACATCTCAGGCCACCAAGATGGTGTATCTCCCTCCGTGTTCTCTCTGCGCGGCTCCTGCCGCCCCTGAGCTGTGCCCTGACCCGCTGGGGCATTGTGAGAAACTAGAGCCTGGAGGAGGAGGGTACTGGAGACCGCCTCGTGCATCCCCTTTGTTTTATACAAGAGGACACTGAGGCACCCAGCTCCTTGGTCTGGTGTATTTCAGAGACATCTAGAGGTCACAGAGGCTTGGATAGAGAAAAAAGAATGCTTTAAAATAACCTGCCCCTTAGATGTTCTCTTAAAGTTAAGATCTTTGAGGAGCACAAGTCATATGTACAGGACTCCCAAGTGAATGAATGAAAAGTGAAAAATGAATTCATAAGGCAGTCTTAAATGTGTCAGGGCCCAGCAGGAAATAGAAGACAGATTCACTGGGGTTTTGAAGAGAAGCTGATTAACAAGAGATCTTTCTCAAGGACTGGCAATGGCGGGAGCTGCTTAAGGGACTGGAGGAAGGCACTGGGGTTCCTGGAGCCTGATGAGAGCTGGAGAGGAGAC
Organism: Bison bison bison; assembly: GCF_000754665.1. Taxonomy (NCBI): domain Eukaryota; kingdom Metazoa; phylum Chordata; class Mammalia; order Artiodactyla; family Bovidae; genus Bison; species Bison bison. The sequence goes on along the minus strand of NW_011489342.1, from coordinate 3,119,397 downwards.
TCCCACCAGAGGGGGCTGCCACAGAAGGTGGGGTGTGAGAGGGGCTCCTGTAGCGGGCGCTCCTATAAAAACAGAGCTCCCACAGGAGGGCGATAGAGAGAGACCCCTACAATCAAGCCAGGGTGTGAGCCTTGGGTGCTGCGCCACTCAAGAGGCAGGGGGCAGTGGAAGAAATACCTCATCTTCTCTCTCCTCCCGCCCTGCGATATCCTGCCTGTATCTCTCACTGGACAAGCCCCACTGGAAGCTAGAGGACAAAGGAGCCAGGGATACAGTTAATCAGTTTCCCCACCACAGGCAAAAGCAGGATAGGATTGAATTTGACACAAGGGATGTGGCAGAGAGTAACCAATACAACTGCAAGTGATGAATAGAATAAAATCTGTGCAAGCAGTGTGTTAACCTTGTTCGAATTCTATTAGAATGTTGGTTCACCAGGTTCAGAAACCATGACTGACATTACCGCAAGTTTGTGAGGTATCCCTTTATGTGGATGGGCTCCACCACTGTGACCTTATGGGAGAGGTCTTGGTCCTGGAGGGTGGAGAGGCTTTGTGACTTTATCAAGGACAGTTGATTCAAGCATGGTGTCACCCATTGCCCTCCCCAAGCTGAGATGCTGCATCCATATGCCAAAGAAAGAGCCTGCATTGTTCACGTATAAGGCATCCTGGGGCTGGAAAAGACGTTCATATGACAGGCTCTGGAAAACCTGTAGAACTGCTCTGCAGGTGGTCCCTTGGAAATATGTAAGTGGCATAACCAGTCTTTTTTCGGGAGAAAGGATAAATGAAGATGAGCATAACTTAGCTAGTAAAAGCGACAGGTGCAGTAATGACTCTGATCATCCATCTTCCTCCTCGCACACACGGCATCATAAAATGGAATGCAATATAATGCTGTAAGGATGAATGGATTTGAACTTGGATTACATTTGTTCATGAAACCAGGTTTTACCAGAGTGTTATTTTAAATCAGAATCTCCTGACAGTGTGAAACTTATCGTGCAGTCTGAAAAAGAGCTGATTTGGCTAGGTCAGTGGTTCTCAAACCAGCTTCAAATTAGAATCACCCTGGGAGCTTTTTTAGAAAAGACCCATGTTAACCCCTCCTGACTTAACTGAATTAAAGCCTCTACTGGTGAAGCTCAAGCCTATTTTTAAGGTTCTCCAGATGATTCTACAGTTCTCAACCCCTGGTTAGATGAAAGGTCAGATGGGGAAGTAAAGGTTATCAGATACTTGGGGAAGCATTTTCTTTTAAGGACACCTGTCCCACTCTCTTTAATGCCTCTTCTTTTTCTGAGACTCTTTTTTGTTCTAATTTAGGCACTGGCATTCTTTCTCACCTCTACCTCTGCATAAAAAGTCCTCCATGTAAAAATTCTTAAGAGTAGACTCTTGCGGTTCTGATTACTCAGTTTGGTTCAAAGGTTTGTGCATTGTTCCTTTTTCCCTGAGTCCTTTCCCTGGGTTATTGGCTAAAATTTGAATGATGGGGAAAATTAAATGTAGAATGATTAAGAGAATTTAATGAAGAAACAAGGAAAAGCCAGTGTCTCTTCTTTAGGTGCTTTGTCTGTGTACTTGGTTGCATCTGACTCTTTGTGACCCCGTGGACTGTAGCCCACCAGGCTCCTCTGTCCATTGAATTTTTCAGATGAGAATACTGGAATGGGTTGCCATTTCTCCCTTCAGGGGATCTTACCAACCCAGGGATTGAACCCAAGTCTCCTGTGTCTTCTGCATTGCAGACAGATTCTTTACCCACTGAGCCATCGGGGAAGTCCTCTCTGGGGCTAGGAGGTGGTTTTCTTAAGACAAAGTTTATAGGACAAGGATTCTTTTCTGCCCACTGGGGAGTTTTCAAAGATACCAATGCCTGGGACACACCCCCAGAAAACAGATTTAACTACTTAGGATAAGAGCTGAGCATCTGGAGTTTAGATTCTCTGGGCGATTCTGATACACAGCTAAAGCTGAGAATCTCTGCTGTAGAGGAATAACTAAAATTGAGTTACGTTGTTTGGTTCACTATCTTTTATCAGAGAGTTACTCTTTTTTTTTTTTTTCTTTTTACCATCCCCTCGCTATCAGTGGTCTCAAGATAAGAGCTTTACAGTAACAAAAAGAAAAGTTATCCTAATACATTCAGTGTGTGTTAGAAGAAGATGGTTCCAACCCTCCTCATTCATCCCCATCCAAAATCTCTCTAGAAAAGAGCTCAATGCAATCCTTGTTGGAATATTGTCTATGCAAATAGTGCCATCTAGTGGCTCAGAAAAGAGTAACATGCTGGCTGCCATCTCAAAAGACCACACTTAAACAGATGTGGGAGTGATGAGCAAAAACAAATTTTTCGCAGTGAATCCACTGAATTGACCCCATTTCCTCAGGTTTTGTGGTATAAATCGGGCTATGCAATGGCTAGCGGGTATCTGTTTTGTGGTTCATGCTCATTCTTTGTGTAAGCAGATAGACAGTTCTGCCAGCCTGGGACACTTAGATGTACAAAAAGCCCCAGTGATCTTATTCACTGAGATTCTGGTCTAGAGATGCTAGAAAAAAAATTTTAATTTGTTTATTTTTGGCTGCAGTGGGTGTTCATTGCTTTGTGCAGACTTTCTCTAGTTGCGGCCGTTAGGAGCTGCTCTCTAGTTGCAGTGTGCCGGCTTCTCATTGCAGTGACTTCTCTTGCTGCGGAGCACGGGTTCGAGGTGCACAGGCTTCCGTAGTTGCAGCTCCGGGGCCCTAGGGCGTGGGCTCAGTAGCTGTGGTCCATGGGCTTAGTTGCTCCACAGCATGGACCAAGGATCAAACCTGTGTCCCCTGCATTGGCAAGCAGATTCCTATCCATTGTGCCACCAGGGAAGTCTAAGATGCTCAAACTTTTTGACCTCAGGGTCCTTTTGTACTTTTTAAATTACCGGGGACCCCAAAGAGTTTTTGTTTATGAGTTATATCTGCTGGTACTTCCTGCTTTCAAAAGTAAAACCAAGAAAAAAATTTAACTCTTTTCAACATCACGATAGTAAAGTCATTCTGTGTTTGCATAAATAATATATTTTTGTGACGAATAACCCCATTCCCAAAAAGAGGAAATGAGAATATTGTCCTCGTTTCACAATTTGTAAATCTCTTAAATGTCTGGCCTAACAGACAACATCTTGATTCTCACATCTGCTTCTGTGTTCAACTTGTGATTTATATTGCTTTGTCTGAACTATAGGAAGAAGCTCTGGCCTCAGACATATATGTCATTGGCAAAAGGAAGGATTTTTTTAACTTTTTATTTTGTATTGGCATATAGCCAATTAACAATGTTGTCATATACATGTATGCATTCTCCCCCAAATTCCCCTCCTGTCCAGGCTGCCACATAACATTGAGCAAGAGTTCCATGTGCTATACAATAGGTCCTTGTTGGTTATCCATTTTAAATATAGCAGTGTGTACATTTGGGTTTTTTTACCTCTTTTTTTTTTTTTTTACAATAGAACAAAACAAGTGTAGTTTCTCAAAGGTTACTTGCAATGTCAGTCAGTTGGAACAGGCAATTAATAAAAATAGTTTTGGGCACTGTGAGAGGATCACCCAAACATCAGTGGACCACACTTGGAGAACTGCTGCTCTGGGTAACCACTGGATGGACAAAAACACACCTTTTAAAGAAGTTTCTATTTGTACATCTCCAGAGAGGTATTTGGGAGGAATGATTGTTCCACTTGTATCCCCTTTGACTATGGGGGTGAAAGCTTCTGTCACCCGGGACTGTTGTCCACCCTGGCAGGGAGACTGCTGAGTTTGCCCTGTTTACAACCTCTGAGTTCTTCCTAGGGGCCTTCCCTGGGGGTGGGCAACAGAACTGATGCGGGGGCCTCTGTCACTTGGAAACAGCTTTCCAGGTAATTCTGATGCATATTCCAACAAAGAACCAGCCACCTGCTCTTACTCCTTTCTCTGTACAGATGAGAAACTGAGGCCCACGTCTCAAGGTTACATGGTGACTTTGAGCACTGGTGGGACGAGACGCCACCTTGGGGAATCCCATTATTCTCCTTCCTTGGCCTGGTGCGGGGTGTCACCCTCTTTCTTACTCCTCTGGCCCCTCTCCTTCCACCAGCTGTGCATCCATCTGGTCAGGACTTACCGGTCCCACCTCTACTCCCACAGTGAGGAACCGTCATTTTTTTTTTATTTTATTTAACTTTACAATATTGTATTGGTTTTGCCATATATCAAAATGAATCTGCCACAGGTGTACATGTGTTCCCCATCCTGAACCCTCCTCCCTCCTCCTTCCCCATACCATCCCTCTGGGTTGTCCCACTGCACCAGCCCCAAGCATCCAGTATCGTGCATCGAACCTGGACTGGCGACTCATTTCATATATGATATTATACATATTTCAATGCCATTCTCCCAAATAATCCCACCCTCTTCCTCTCCCACAGAGTCCAAAAGACTGTTCTGTACATCAGTGTCTCTTTTGCTGTCTTGTATACAGGGTTATTGTTACCATCTTTCTAAATTCCATATATATGCGTTAGTATACTGTATTGGTGTTTTTCTTTCTGGCTTACTTCACTCTGTATAATAGGCTCCAGGTTCATCCACCTCATTAGAACTGATTCAAATGTATTCTTTTTAATGGCTGAGTAATACTCCATTGTGTATATGCACCACAGCTTTCTTATCCATTCATCTGCCAATGGACATCTAGGTTGCTTCCATGTCCTGGCTATTATAAATAGTGCTGCAATGAACATTGGTGTGCACGTGTCTCTTTCCCTTCTGGTTTCCTCAGTGTGTATGCCCAGCAGTGGGATTGCTGGATCATAAGGCAGTTCTATTTCCAGTTTTTTAAGGAATCTCCACACTGTTCTCCATAGTGAGGAGCCGTCATTTTTGCCACCTAGCACTGTGCACTGTCTTTTGGAAAACCATGCCCCAAGCCAACTCCCCCCACGCCTGCAAGTCTCAGTTTAGGTGGGTGGTTTAAGGCTGATCCAAGGGGTCACATTTCCATGGCTTCTGTGGTTGGGTCAAGAGTGGGCATGCAACAACTCATATCCCATAAAACCAATAAACTTGCACTGTGAGTTCCTGAAGAAGGCCCTTCTACCTTCTTTCTTCTGAGCTGGAGTCAACAGGAAGTAGAGTCTGGGTGGCTGAAGCCTTCTAACCATCACTTAGAGCCAGAGAAAGTGGAGCCGGGAAGTGAGGCGAAAGAAACTGAGTCCCAACCAAGGGAATGTTTCCGCGGAGTTTAGGTGTCTGCTGTATTTGTAACCAGAAGCACTCTAACTCACACTGCCCCCACCCCCTCCTTCCACACGCTCATTCTGCACTCGCTGCTTGTTAGTGTTATTGAGAAAGCTCAGACAGTTAAACTCAGGGTCCACTTTAATAGAATCATACTCACCATTCTTTCCCACGATGACATTAAATCAGAAAAAGGGGCATCTTGTGTTTACTGAAATGGGTAGGAATGTAGCACCTGGATTACCAGGTGGACATGAGAAATAACCCCCAAACCACCTCTGGGGTTCACCTCTCCTTCTCTTGGCCCCTGGCTCTGAAGAAGTGGATCTGTAGATTTCTTAATAAAGACATGCACTTAAATAAGATTATGGCAATCTGTTAAAGAGTCCTAGTGAACTCTGATGAACCAAATTGTTATCTGCTCATGGCTTTACCAGGAAACCTTTTTTTAACAGAATGGGAAGAAATGTGGCCCCATCTGTAGCATAGGATCTGGCCAAAGGGAGCCTGTATTGAATAGGAGACCTCCCAGGTTATCAGTAATACAGAGGATATGAATTGGAAACCTGCAGACCCTGAAGAAAGAAAGGTTGAAATTCCAGCCTGGAGTCTTTATGAATTAAAAGCTTAGCGTACAAGAATGCATAGGATTATTTCTAGACCAACCATGGAGAAAAAGAAGGATTTTTTCCTGGATAATTTCTACTGACATTAATGGAAGTGAGATTGTCAGAGCTACCTCTTAGGTGATTTGTGTCTGTTACCTCTGAAACAGGCTGCAGAACTGGCATTCCTCATTCCTCAACAATGAAATGTCTGGCTGGGTTTTATGACAACAGTTTATAAATGCCCTCATTGGTTTTGTCTCTCTTTACACATAATCACTTTGAAGTTTCCACAAAGTTAATAATTCACTTTGTACCTAGTCCCCATTTATGAAGCTAATGGTGTCTAACCATCAGAAGAATGAAGTTTGCAAATACAGCTTTTATGGCTCTCATGTGATTCAGTGACTTAAAACAATTATTAAGGAGTCAAATGGCTGTCTTATGTAATGGATTCTTCCTTAATACTCAAATTGAAAGTCAGAAATAAGATACAGAAAGATCCCCAACATCCTTTAACAGAATAGGGCTAGTTATAATTTATCACAGTTTATATAAATCCCATGTAAAACAATTCATGATATAAAATAATTCTAATACTTGTAATCTTGAATGATTATAGGAAATTTATACTTACCAGAAAAGAACTTTGAATTTATCAAGCATAGCATAAATTTTAATCCATTATAGAGCTATATGATTTCATTCAGCTTCATAACAGTCTTTAAGTTTTGAGTTCCTATGCTTTATCAATAAAAAAGAAAAAATATATATATATATACAAACCCCTAGTTGGGGAGGCCCAGGGATAGCCTCTAGGTCATAGCACTAGTAACTATTAATTAGAACCTGGGTTGGCTGACTTCAAGGCTGCTGTCCTGTCTAGTCTACACACTGACAAGGTAAATTATCTTGCTTTGTGTCTAATTTGAAAACTGCTAAACAAAGCACTATATTGGGAATTGTTTCCCTCTTTAGATACCAGTCCTCCTGTCTCTCTGTGGTGTGATTCTAATCATCAGCTGCTCTGGACTAATTTGTTCTTAGGAAGAAATATGTCTGGCTAAGAGAGTTCCTTAAGAAGACAAGTGTTCATTACAGACAAATATGCCTACCTCTGTGATTTCTGAATGAAAATCCCTCTGTGTCTCTTTAGCCTGAAGCTCTATAAATTTTAAAATGATTCGGCAATGTTGTCAAGCTCAATATGTGGACCTCCCCTAAATCCCACAGTGACAAGTATGAAATGCATGCTTCAGTAGCAAGCCAGCATCTCACACCTTCCAGCTGTGATGGAATAAATTGGAATGAGAGGAACTGAAGGCAGAGTTACCCTCATGGATGTGAGGAAGTACTGCCTGACCCCGTCCCCCCAGCTTTGAAGCACTGCCTGAACTGTGGGGTTGTAAAATGTGATACATAGAGTTTTTAATTTACTGGATTCTTTCTTCCTCCAGTAAATTAAGTGTAAAAATCAACCAGGTAACAAGAAAAGGAAGAAACACTAGCATTTATTGAGCCTCTATCATGTACAAGGTGCTGGAGAGGGTGTTTTGGGTTTCTGCCCTCATAATGGCTCCGGGCAGGAAGAACTGGGGCGATTGAAGTAACTTATTCATGACCACAGGCTTCCTAGGTGGCGCTAGTGGTAAAAAACCCACCTGCCAATGCAGGAGATGTAAGAGACCCTGGTTCGATCTCTGGGTTGAGAAGATCTCCTGGAGGAGGGCATGGCAGCCCACTCCAGTACTTCTGCCTGGAGAATCCCATGGACAGAGGGGCCTGGTGGGCTACAGTCCATAGGGTCACAAAGAGTCAGTCACAGCTGAAGTGACTTGACACGCACGCACGCATGTATTCATGACTACTCAGCTGGTGTGTGAGCCAGAACCCAACCCTTGGCTCTCTTGATGTGGAAGCCCCTTCAAGAGCTCCCTGCTACCTGAAAGTGAACTCAGGGGTGGTACACAGCGCCTGTGATGACTTTGTCCCCTTAGCCAGTCAGCCTGCACACATGTTTTTGCCCTCATCTACTTCGTCTCCCCAGCCTGGTCCATGAGGTGAGCACATCTGAACCATTAACATGTCCTGAGCACACCAGCTGACGTCATGCCCCTCAGCCTTTACTGAGTTTCCTCCAACTTTCTACAGTGCCACCTTACTCAGCCAGCCCCCGACCCTGACCCAGGGAACTCCACCTATCTTTGTGGATCAAGCTCAGGCATTTTCCTACTTACAAAGTCTCTTCCCATACCTCACCCAAGCCTTCTAGGACATGCTTTCCTTTGGCCACCTCACTATCACTTAGATATGACTCTGAATGCACTTAGTGTGCTGCAGTGAAGAGTTTGCTTGTTTATTCATCCTTAATTATCTATAATCAATAACAAATAAATATTCACTGACCACCTAATCTGTCAAACACTGTTCTTCTCAAGGCTGACAAATCACAATTACAATGCCTAGCTCAGGATCACGAATGACATGAGCGCAGTAAGTGAGCCCCTGGGTCTTTGCTTAAAAAAAAAAAAAAAAACTAAGGGAGAGGCTCTCGCTTCTCTGGAGTTGTTTTGTGTGTGTGTGTGGTGGGGGCGGGGTGGGTCAAGACGGACGGGTCATGGTGGAGAGTTCTGACAGAATGTGGTCCACTGGAGAGGCGAATGGCAAACCACTTCAGTATTCTTGCCTTGAGAACCCCATGAACAGTATGAAAAGGCAAAAACATAGGACACTAAAAGATGAACTCCCCAGGTCAGTAGGTGCCCAATATGCTACTGGAGATTAGTGGAGAAATAACTCCAGAAAGAATGAAAAGATGGAGCCAAAGCAAAAACAACACCCAGTTTTGGATGTGACTGGTGATAGAAGGAAGGTCCAATGCTGTGAAGAGCAATATTGCATAGGAACCTGGAATGTTAGGTCCATGAATCAAGGCAAATTGGAAGTGGTCAAACAAGAGATGGCAAGAGTGAACATCGACATTTTAGGAATCAGCAAACTAAAATGGACTGGAACGGGTGAATTTACCTCAGATGACCATTATATCTACTACTGTGGGCAAGAATCCCTTGGAATAAATGGTAGAAATCAGTCATCAAAAGAATCCTAAATCCAGTACTTGGATGCAATCTCAAAAACGACAGAATGATCTCTGTTTGTTTCCAAAGCAAACCATTCAATATCACAGTAATCCAAGTCTATGCTCCGACCAGTAATTCTGAAGAAGCTGAAGTTGAACAGTTCTATGAAGACCTACAAGACCTTCTAGAACTATCACCCAAAGAAAATGTCCTTTTCATTATAGGGGACTGGAATGTAAAAGTAGGAAGTCAATAAACACCTGGAGTAACAGGAAAATCTGACCTTGGAGTACAGAATGAAGCAAGGCAAGGACTAATAGAGTTTTGCCAAGAGAATGCACTGGTCATAGCAAACACCCTCTTCCAACAACACAAGAGAAGACTGTACACATGGACATCACCAGATGGTCAATACTGAAATCAGATTGATTATATTCTTTGCAGCCAAATATGGAGAAGTTCTATACAGTCAGCAAAAATAAGACCAGGAGCTGACTGTTGTTCAGATCATGAACTCCTTATTGCCAAATTCAGACTTAAATTGAAGAATGTAGGGAAAACCACTAGATCATTCAGGTATGACCTAAATCAAATCCCTTATGATTATACAGTGGAAGTGACAAATAGATTTAAGGGATTAGATCTGATAGAGTGCCTGATGAACTATGGACGGAGGTTCATGACATTGTACAGGAGACAGGGATCAAGACCATCCCCAGAAAAAGAAATGCAAAAAAGCAAAATGGCTGTCTGCGGAAGCCTTACAAATAGCTCTGAAAAGAAGAGGAGTGAAAGGCAAAGGAGAAAAGGAAAGATCTACCCATTTGAATGCAAGTTCCAAAGAATAGCAAGGAGAGATAAGAATGCCTTCCCCAGTGATCAGTGCAAAGAAATAGAGGAAAAAAACAGAATGGGAAAGACTAGAGATCTCTTCAAGAAAATTAGAGATACCAAGGGAACATTTCATGCAAAGATGGGCACAATAAAGGACAGAAATGGTATGGATCTAACAGAAGCAGAAGATGTTAAGAAGAGGTGGCAAGAATACACAGAAGAACTGTACAAAAAAGATCTTCACGACCCAGATAATCATGATGGTGTAATCACTCACCTAGAGCCAGACATCCTGGATTGTGAAGTCAAGTGGACCTTAGGAAGCATCACTATGAACAAAGCTAGTGGAGGTGATGGAATTCCAGTTGAGCTATTTCAAATTCTGAAAGATGATGCTGTGAAAGTGCTGCACTCAATATGCCAGCAGATTTGGAAAACTCAGCAGTG
>NW_011489342.1:3107821-3108926 GCF_000754665.1 Bison bison bison | reverse complement strand
AAAATTCTCCTAGCCAGGCTTCAACAGTACGTGAACCGTGAACTTCCAGATGTTCAAGCTGGTTTTAGAAAAGGCAGACGAACCAGAGATCAAATTGCCAACATCTGTTGGATTATCAAAAAAGCAAGAGAGTTCCAGAAAAACGTCTACTTCTGTTTTATCAACTATGCCAAAGCCTTTGACTGTGTGGATCACAGCAGACTATGGAAATTCTTAAAGAGATACGAATACCATACCACCTGACCTGCCTCTTAAGAAATTTGTATGCAGATCAGGAAGCAACAGTTAGAACCGGACTTGAAACAACAGATTGGTTCCAAATCGGGAAAGGAGTATGTCAAGGCTGTATATTGTCACCCTGCTTATTTAACTTATATGCAGAGTACATCATGAGAAACGCTGGACTGGATGAAGCACAAGCTGAAATTGAGATTTCTGGGAGAAATCAATAACCTCAGATATGCAGATGACACCACACTTATGGGAGAAAGCAAAGAACTAAAGAGCCTCTTGATGAAAGTGAAAGAGGAGAGTGAAAAAGTGAAATATTCAGAAAACGAAGATCATGGCATTTGGTCCCATCACTTCATGGCAAATAGATGGGGAAACAGTGGAAACAGTGTCAGACTATTTTTTGGGGCTCCAAAATCACTGCAGATGGTGACTGCAGCCATGAAATTAAAAGACGCTTACTCCTTGGAAGAAAAGTTATGAACAACCTAGACAGCATATTAAATGCAGAGACATTACTTTGCCAACAAAGGTCCATCTAGTCAAAGCTATGGTTTTTCCAGTAGTCATGTATGGATGTGAGAGCTGGACTATAAAGAAAGCTGAGTGCCAAAGAATTGATGCTTTTGAACTGTGATGTTGAAGAAGACTCTTGAGAGTCCCTTGGACTGCAAGGAGATCCAACCAGTCCATCCTAAAGGAAATCAGTCCTGAATATTCATTGGAAGGACTGTAGTTGAAGCTGAAACTCCAATACTTTGGCCAGCTGATGCAAAGAGCTGACTCATTTGAAAAAACCCTGATGCTGGGAAAGATTGAAGGTGGGAAGAGAAGGGGATGACAGAGGATGAGATGGCTGGATGGCATCACCGAC
>NW_011489342.1:3105504-3107721 GCF_000754665.1 Bison bison bison | reverse complement strand
GCGGGGTGATGGACAGGGAGGCCTGGTGTGCTGCAGTCCTTGGAGTCGCAAAGAGTCGGACATTACTGAATGACTGAACTGACCTGGGGGGGCGGGTGCAAGGGCATGCTGTGCAGCATATGGGATCTTAGTTCCTCAACCAGAGCTCAAACCCTTGCTCTCTCTGCATTGGAAGCATGGAGTCTTAACTACTGGACCATCAGAGAAATCCCAAGACTCTTACTCTCTTAAGTGGATCTTTTGAGCAGCTCCAGCCTTGGTTTATGAGCTGATACACTTCCCTTTCTTTTTGTTCTAGTGCTGGTTTGGGTAGAATTTCTGTTTTAAACAGTCAAAGAGTTTTAATGGAATCACAAGGCAAGAGGCCCATGCCTGGTAGAAAAGGATCTTCCAGAAAAGGGAGATGTGTGGGCAGAACCTGGTAACAGGGTTGCAAACAGCAGGCTCCCAGGAGACAAGAGGGTCAGGTAGGGGAGGGGAGGCTGATGAGACGGGTGAGCTGGAGAAGGGCCATGGGGCTTCCAGAGATACAAGCTTTAGAAAGGTGAGTTGATGCCAGCACAGAAGGTGGACTGGATGGAGGAAGACGAGGGCAGTGTAGGAGGCAGACGCGGTAACACTTGCGTCTACGTTTTCAGTTTCAGAAGCCATGTTTTTGTTTAGTCGCTATGTCATGTCCATGTTTGCAACCTCACTCAACTGTAGCCCGCCAGGCTCCTCTGTCCATGGGATTTCCCAGGTAAGAATACTGGAGTGGGTTGCCATTTCCTTCTCCAGGGGATCTTCCTGACCCATAGATCGAACCCACGTCTCCTGCATCTCCTGCATTGCCATTGGATCCTTTACGGCTGAGCCACCGGGAAAGCCCTCCCAGAAGCCAATAGCTGTCGGCAAACTTTTTAAAGTTCACCTTTTCCATTTTTTAAGTGATGACACTATTACTAAAGCTAGTTATCATCCTACTCTTCCCAGTTACAGAAAGTGCAAGTTTGGTGAGTGATTTTTCACAAGGTTTTCAATGTTGGGATGCAAGGGGAAGAAGACTAGAAGCCCAGTGCTGCCCTTCTGTGCAGGAACTGGATCCCACTGAGCTGCATCAGCCCAGAGGGCTAATCTGTCCAGGACGTGACCTTCTCTTCCCCAAAGCCCTCTCTCAGGGTCCTTTAAAGAGACACTCAGAATAAGTGCCTGTTAAATTAATGTGTTTGTATTCTTCCCTCATCCCCTCCCACACCAATAAAGAAAGCAATCAAATGCCTGCCTTTCTTAAAAAAGCTGTGGCCTTGAAAAATAATCAATGTTGAATTTGGTGAGAAAATAAAAATACTCATTACCTTGGACTTCACAAATCCTAACCTCTAACATCTACAAAAAATTTACCTACTAATTAAATAGTTTAGAGGATATTAAAATGTAAATGCTTATTATTTAAGAGAGCAAAGGTTTTCTTCCAATTTGATGAGTGTGTAACAGCTCAGAATGGGATAGTAAGAGGTCAGCAATGTTTTGGCTGCTAATAACATTTTCTCTAGTCCAGTGTTTCTCAAATTTTAGCATTCATGAGAATAGTCTGGAATGTTTGTTTACACAGATTTTAAGACCCCCTCCATCACTGATGATGCGGTAGGTATGGGCTGAGGTCTGGCTTCCCAGAAAATGCAGAAACTGCTGATCCAGGGACCACACTTTGGAACCACAGATCTAGTCAGTAGAGTGTGTGTGTGAGTGAGAAATGGTTTCAGTCGTGTCTGACTCTGCGACCCTATGGACTGTAGCCCACCAGGCTCCTCTGTCCATGGGATTCTCCAGGCAAGAATACTGGAGGGGGTTGTCATGCCCTCCTCCAGGGGATCTTCCCGACCTAGGGATTGAACCATGTGTCTTTCATCTCCTGCATTGGCAGGTGGGTTCTTCACCACTAGCACCACCTGGGAAGCCCAGGCAGTGGAGTAGGACTGCTATTAATTGTATAAGCTTACTCTGCTGCTGCTGCTGCTGCTAAGTCGCTTCAGTTTGGTAAGTAATATATATAATCATTATATATTACATATAGAACAGATATTCTTGATTGTATCTATTATTTATCAACTATTATTTTCCATAGTTTCAGAATTAATAATATATACAATTATTATATGTTGCTATATATATTACAGTAATATAATAATATAATTAATAGTATATTAATATATAACAATATATTATTATATATTGTTA
>NW_011489342.1:3084533-3105289 GCF_000754665.1 Bison bison bison | reverse complement strand
CCTGAACCCTCTTCCCTCCTCCCTCCTCCCTCCCCATACCATCCCTCTGGGTCATCCCACTGCACCAGCCCCAAGCATCCAGTATCGTGCATCGAACCTGGACTGGCAACTCGTTTCATATATGATATTATACATATTTCAATGCCATTCTCCCAAATAATCCCACCCTCTTCCTCTCCCACAGAGTCCAAAAGACTGTTCTATACATCAGTGTATATATTGTTATTTATATGTAACACACAAATATTATATGAAGAATATATTAACAATATAGACTACAATATATGAAGAGTACATTTCTATATTATGTATCACATATATATTTATGTATTATATATTACACACATATAATTATATCTATTATTAATAAGCTATTAATATTTTCCCCTAGTTCCAGAGTTGCCTTATATAACTATCATGTATATTACATTATTATGTTATAAATGCTAGTATATACAATATATATTATGTATAATATAAATTGTGTATTATGTGTTAATATCTTTATATAGTAGATATAATGTAATTATTGCATATTATAATATGTACTGTGAGTATAACTGGGCTTCCCAAGTGGCGCAGTGGTAAAGAGTCTGCCTGCCAATGCAGGAGATGCAGGAGGTGCAGGTTGGATCCCTGGGTCAGGAAGATCCCCTGGAGGAGGAAATGGCAACCCACCCCAGTATTCTTGCCTGGAACATTCCACGGACAAAGGAGCCTGACATGTTACAGTCCATGGGGTCCAAAAGATTGGACACAGCTGAGCAGCTGAACACACACGTGTATAATTGTGTGTGTGTGTGTGTGTGTGTATAAAATTCCCAGCATTTTTATACCTACTTTCCTAGAATATAATCAAACTGCATCTCAGGTGTTCTCTGAATAGTCAGTGCCTTATTTCCCACAAAGCTGATTCTCAACAGAGGCAAGGACTGTCAAACTCTCCTCGGGGCTCTCCCGAGCCCTCCTTTTCTGCCTTGTCCCCACCCCGTATGTCTCACCTGCACCTTTTTAGAGCCCGGCTGTGTGCTGCTGCGCCTTGTTTCAGGCTGGTCTCCCCTGCTAGTTAGGAGCCACTCATGGTCCAGGTCAATGTCTTACTCCATTTTGTGCTCTCACAGGACTGACAGCCAAGGGACTTGTTCTTAAAAGATGATCAATGTTTGCTGAGAGGTGAAAGGAAGCAAGCAAGGAAGGACAGAAGGAAGGAATTTTCCAAGTTGGCCATTTGTCTGTGAAACATCCTTACTGTAACTTTCAAAACTAGGGAAGATCCACTAGGTAGAAAACCTAGGAATTGTTTAGGTTAAACCATATGAAACTGTTGATATTTGAGTTTTAACCACAAGAAGGGCAGTTTCATGTGGCTCAAACTAATATCTATTTAATAAGAGTGCTTTTGAACCATGGTAAATATAAGACAGTAAGATGCTGGTGGACTGAAGACCTGAATTCTGAAGAGCCGCACAGGATAATATCGGAGTAATAATACAGGTTTGGCACTAGGTGGCAGGTTTTTTAAATTTTCTAAGTGATAACTATTACTCCACTTGTGTGTGTGTGTGTATGTAAAAACGATATTCAGGGGCAGACACTTTGAGGGTTTGCTGGTTACTTGTTAGCTAGCTAGTTTGAAATAAGCACCCCTGTTGTCTAGCCAGCCCCGTGTTCTGAACCTACCACCAGATTAACACTCAATATAGGAGAGCAGATGGATCCTGTATCTTTCTTGTACTTTCAGCAAAGGTCAGCTGGGTTCCTGTCTCTTGCACAGGAATCATTCTGCCACAGCCAAGTCTGTACTGCTGGGCTGTTCAGGAGATCCTCTGTCCGCTCAAGGGCAGACCCCTTGCCTTCCTGCTTTGAGGCTATTTTACTGCCTCTGAGACAGGTCACCAGAGAGAAGAAGGCTCTGGAAGGACGTGAAAATCAAAGTAGAGCTGGTAATAGGTTTTGTGCACAGAGGAAGTTGAGGCTGTCGGTTTCAAATAACTGAGCTTCATGTCGTCATGCTCCTGTCACCCTAACCACACAGAAGAGCAGTGACTTTGGGGACACCAGAAGCTCCTAATGACCATGCCTTCTGCAGCTTTATTTCCTCCAAAGTGGAGGGTGGTCCAGTGACTTACTTTGGCAGAGACATTTTCGCTCAGAAGATGAACCGAAAAATCAGAAATAACTGTGGAAAAAGCTCAGAGAGGTGTATGGTTAGCATACATGGTTAGCATGTATGCAAGCACCTACGAAGGCAGGTACTTGCCTGTGCAAGTGAAGCACTTGGAAGGTGCTGGAGAAGGTCACCGAGGGGGTCTGATTCCCGGCCCCTGGTTTGTATGAGAGCAGTCCTGGTCCTTACCATGGCTGCGTTAAAAAGAACACAGATCCTTGAAAATCAGCCAGCATTCTGATCTTTTCTTTCGGGGGGATGACCTAAAGGACTTTGGGAAAGTCAACAGCTTTTACAATTAAAACGCTGTCAGAGAGGCAGAACACAGAACTTGCAGTCAAATGTTCGGTGACTGTTAACATGGTGACTACTGAACAGAGATGAATATTTACTCCACATGTGGACATAAAATTCCTCACTGTGACAGAAAAATGTGTAGAGTTCTCCTTTGAAATATCTATACTCAATTTTAAAAAATTTTAATTGGAGGATAATTGCTTTACAATGTTGTATTGGTTTCTAACATACAATAACATGAATCAGCCAGTAAAGAATCTCAGATGGTAAAGAATCTAAATAAATAAACACACACACACACACACACATATATATATATACCCTCCCTCTTGAGCCTCCCTCTCCACTGCACCCCCATCCCAGGCCTCTAGGTCATCACAGAGCTCCAGGCTGGGCTCTGTGTTATTTAGCAGCTTCCCACTAGCTATCTCTTTTACACAAGGCAATGGCACCCCACTCCAGTACTCTTGCCTGGAAAATCCCATGGAGAGAGGAGCCTGAAAGGCTGCAGTCCATGGGGTCGCTGAGGGTTGGACACGACTGAGCGACTTCACTTTTACTTTTCACTTTCATGTATTGGAGAAGGCAATGGCAACCCACTCCGGTGTTCTTGCCTGGAGAATCCCAGGGATGGGGGAGCCTGGTGGGCTGCCATCTATGGGGTCGCACAGAGTCGGATACGACTGAAGCAACTTAGCAGCAGCAGCAGCAGTTAAATTTTAAGTCAGCAAGTATTAAAGATCAAAGTTCATATACTATCTGTAGTAGTTTCCCAAGTGAGGGATTTTTAAGTGCTTTTCTCTTTGAGGGATATGTTTTGTTAGTTTTATTTTAAGCATGATTTTAACCCTTGCTGTTATTGATCCATTTTTAAAAGAATGATGGAGGTGCAGTTGAGAGCAGGGGCTGGGGACCACACTGCCCTCTGGTCAGCTCTGTGGCCTGGGGCACATCATTTATCATCTTTCAGCCTGAGGGTCTTAAGTAACCCAGTGTCAGTGAAGTGTATTGTGGGACAGCAGCTGCCACCTGCCAGGTGAGCTATGAATTCCAGCCACTGGTATACTGCTGGTTTAGAAAGCAGTTCCAGAACCTTAGTAAAATATGGAGTTTTACTTGAAGTAGAAGTTGCTCAGTCATGTCTCTTTGTGACCCCATGGACTATACAGTCCATGGAATTCTCCAGGCCAGAATACTGGAGTGGGTAGCCTTTCCCTTCTCCAGGGGATCTTCCCAACCCAGGGATCGAACTGGAGTCCTTTAGTGAGTGATATTTCCTATGTGGTTCAGATCAAATTTTAAAGTCATTTCCATGTCTAATAGCCCATCTCTCTGGCTGTTGCTATAATATGACTGTCTCTTCATTTCTAGAGGAATAGCCTCAGCTGATTTTCCTCCAATAATTAAAAAATATATATATATACCAACAGGGACATAAAGTTACTGATGTTTTCCTTCTTTATTATATGTATTTATTTATTTGGCTGTGCCAGTTCTTAGTTAAAGCTTGAGGAACCTTCAGTCTTCGTTGTGGCATGGGGAATCTCTAGTTGCAGCATGTGGGATCTAGTTCCCTGATCAGGAATCAAACCCGGGCCCCCTGCATTGAGAGCATAGTGTCTTAGCCACTGGACTACTAGAGAAGTCCTCTGATGTTTTCAAAAAGGAATATTTATTTAGAAAAACCAAACACATAGCAAATTGCTTGCTTTATAAACATAAACCCCTGGGAATCATATATGTTTCTATGAGATGTTAAGGCTATCATTACCTGTGGTCAAGTCATGTTTGTATTTTACAAAGATAAACAGGTTTCTTTTGTGCTGTACTTCTCAGTGGGGTCATATAAGAATCTCCATGAGGAATTAGGGATGAGTGGTTCCCACTGTATTTGTCCATCGAACCCTTTCAGTGCTGAGCATCCCTTCAGATTGATGTTCTGAGAACACACGTGGAAAAAGTGGGACCAAAGGAAATGGAAAATAGAGGGAAGGTTTCCTCGTTCAAGGATCTGCTTTGTAACTTGCACTGTTATGGTTCTTTTTATATATTTTTATATTTATATGATTTTTATATATTTTATATATTTGCCTTGTTAATTCCACTTCCTCCTTCAGTCCGCTCCAGGCCATGTTCTTGACTGTGCCTGTCCATATGAGGCCCTAGCATAAACATAATGGAAAAGACCTTGGGACTGAACTAAGAGCTCCAAGGGAACGCCTATGTTCTCTGAATCACAGGACTTCACAGGACTCACAGTGGAGAGAAGAGGGCAGTGACACTGGCATTGATTTCATGCTTATTAGATATCACTTCAGGGATGGCCCCACTGTAAGAGTTATCTCACTTGATAATTGATTGGTGCTTGATGGCTCAGTGGGTAAAGATTCTGCCTGCAGTGCAGGAGATACAGGAGATGTGGGTTCAGTCCTTGGGTTGAGAAGATCCCCTGGAGGAGGGCATGACAACTCTCTCCAGTATTCTTGTCTGGAGAATCCCATGGACAGAGGAGCCTGGTGGGCTACAGTCCAAAGGGTTGCAAAGAGTCAGACATGACTGACCATGTTACTTAGCTTAGCTTATAATGTACTGCCCACTTCCCCAGCCCTGAGTGGGCTACTGGCAGAAGCCTTCTGCTGAAGAAAGGGGCTTTTGCCCAAAGCCACATCTTCCTTATTAGAAGCAGTCCACATCCAATGACCAGGTAACACAGAGGCATAAAATCTCAGCTCATTGCCCCAGTTCAGGACAACTGTCAGGACCAGCCGTGCTTCAGAACTCCCTGGGTTGGCTGAGGCCTTTGTCAAGATTGCATCATAGCAGCAACATCTCCCCTGCCCAGTCCTGCTTCCTTTCCTTCTCCGTAGGCATTGATTCTGAGAGTGCCCCCTAATAAACTTCCTGCACCTTGTGCTCACCTTGGAGTCTGCTTCTCAGGGAACTTGACCCATGATAATCTCACAGGGAGTATGAAATCTCCGGCTACAGACTAGAGGTGGATAGTAACCACTCTATCTTCTTTTTAACTTCTGTCTCAAGCTTCCATGCTGCCTAATAGTGGTATCTTAGTCTTTGTCAGTTCAGGGATTCCCCTTCCCTCTTCTTGTGAGTTACACCCTTCCCATGGGACTTCAGGAGTTACCACCTCTCTGTGCCAGCATCCATGAGACACTGTGTTCTATCCGCTCCCTGGTTTCTGGTCCATACCCCATTTGCAGCTACCTGCTTCTTAGCTCAACCCCCAAGTCTCTCCCTCTGGCCCCTTCTCAGTGCGGGTCCTTGTGTCTGCTGCATGGGAGAGGCCATTCTCTCACCTCTTACCCATGCTCAGCTACTTTGAGATACCATGAAACTGCTGAATCTTCTGTTACAGACATAATTTCCTTACTTCAAAAAGAAAAAGTGCCATGTGGTTAACGTTCCATTGCTTAGCACTAAAGGTTCTGTTCAAAGTAAACCATTTAGAGTTGTGCAGAATGTCCTGAAGAAGCAATTATTTTTTGGTGTCCTTGGCTGTAAAAAGGCCATCACATATGTTCTCCTTCTGCAGGAATAGATTTTAAATTAGCTCCATGCAGTCGCCCATGTTCTGTTAACATATATCTATTGAGCATCTTCCGTTTGCTGGATGTTCTTTGAGACTCTGAGGACACAGTAGTAAACAAACACAGGAAAGGCCTATGGTTTCAGAGGGTTTAGAATCTGCCTCCCTGGGCTTTCTTGGCAGGCATTTGGTCCCCACTAAGCCAAGACTTCTTCAGAAGTGATTTCAACATTGAGGGTGACCAGTGAGATGGCGTTTGTCCCTGTTTCCTGTGTCATGGTTTTGTGGGATCTCACACTCCATGGCCCCCTCCCAAGGGGACATCAATGCTCCCTCTGCTCACTTGATTGTCACAACTGATGTCTCTGTAAGGATCAGCGGCTTACACAGAATATCTCCATGAACTGGCAGTACACAGGCCACATCTGGCTGACAGACGTGTTTTGACTGGTTTCCACATTGTTTTTAAAAAGTTCTAACTTTGGAGATTTTATAAACAAACTCACATTTCTGTTTTCTTTTTAAAAAATTCAGACTATCTAGTAGTTTGAGGTTTACAGCCTCACCAGGCTTCTCTGTCCATGGGATTCTCCAGGCAAGAATACTTGAATAGGTTGCCGTTTCCTCTTCCAAAGGATCCTTCCTACCCAGGGATCAAACCTGCATCTCCTGCATTGGCAGGTGAATTCTTTACTACTTGAGCCACCTGGGAAACCCCTCATGTAGCAATAAACCTAGAAAGTTAGAAGCCACCCCCACTCTCATAGGGCAGATGCTTTGCCGTTTATTACAGTTAGGTCATCCAGCCAACTTCTCTCTTCTACTTTCCCTCCCTGGCCTCTGGAGGCCTATCCCTGCAGGATTTTATCTTTACATTAACCAAGACTAACAAAGCTGTTTCCTGGGCCTTATTGTATTGTCCCCACATAGTATAGTATTTACCTGACTGTGCTTTGGCATAATGTTTTCTACCCCATGGTGACTCAGATGGTAAAGAATCTACCTGCAGTGTAGGAGACCCTGGTTCAATCTCTGGGTTGGGAATATCCCCTGGAGAAGGGAATGGCAACCCACTCCAGTATTCTTGCCTAGAGGATTCCATGGACAGTGGAACCAGGTGGGCTATATATAGTCCATGGGGTCTCAAAGAGTCAACTGAGCAACTATCACATTCACTTTTTTCACCTTTATTAAGCAATTGTATAAAAAACAGTCATAGGACACTCAGTATTACTTGTGATGTGGTACACCAC
The DNA here is from genome assembly GCF_000754665.1 of Bison bison bison. NCBI lineage: Eukaryota > Metazoa > Chordata > Mammalia > Artiodactyla > Bovidae > Bison > Bison bison. The sequence goes on along the minus strand of NW_011489342.1, from coordinate 3,098,028 downwards.
ATCATACTTTATAACAACATCTATGGCAGTCATTGGTTCTCTTCGTGAGATACTGGTTGTTCATGTCTTTTCTGGGCAATACTAGAATGCACAACTTGGTCCCCATGTGGTTGGGTGGATAGGAAATAATGCATAGGATTTAATCTGTGATGCAAATACATTATTTCCAGGCCCTGGCATGATCTGCCAGTGCAAGATCCTCCAGACATTTTCCTCCAGCCGTGACAACCAGGATGCACCCAAGATGATATCTGCTGTCAGCCTGTGTCCCAGAAAGAGGAGGCATGGAGCAGAGTCCCCAGCCAAACAACAGAGACTGCGTAGCATGAGTGAGAAATAGATCTTTGTTCACCCAAGTAACTGAGATTTGAGGAATTTTTTTTAATTACTGCAACAGACCCTAGCTTATAAAAGAGATTTCTCTTAGAGAACTAGAAATAATCTTCTTCTCAGAAACTAGTTTCCCTTATCTTAAGGACTGTAAGAATCTTCTTTAGCATCTAGGAGTCTCAAAATCATCTCTTACTGAAGTATAGGACCTTGTGATATTTGGTGGATATTCTAAATTTTCCCCTAACTCAATATTTTTTAAATATCTTATTTTAAAGAGGCTTTTTTAAAAAGAAAGAGCAAGATATAAAAATAAACAAATAATTATATCCACAGAAAAGAAAGAAAGTGAAAGAAAGAAAAATGAAGTCGCTCAGTTGTGTCCGACTCTTTGCGACCCCATGGACAGTAGCCTACCAGGATCCTCTGTCCATGGGATTTTCCAGGCAAGAGTACTGGAGTGGGTTGCTGAGGTTACTTTCAAATATATGTATGTGTCTGTTGGGAAAAAAAAAAATTTTAATCCCTTAAAAAATATAAAACCTGAGAATTTGCTACACACATTTTACAGGTTCTGTGGTGAGTGTGGTGTTTAATTCCAGGACTTTCTAAGATATAAAAGTAGATTGTGAGAGAGGTTAGTAGAGTACATGAAACATGTCACCTTAAAAAATTTCTTAGTGTTTCTGTAACTTATAATAGCAAACGATTATGAGTTACTAGTTTTAAAGTTCCCAGTAAAAGATTGAAAATATTTATGAGGAAATATGTGGTTTGGGTTTCTTTTATTTATTTTTGTTTAGTGTATAGCAAAACTTACTGATCCTTAGCAGAAACGGTCTTGCTTAGGCAAGTACCCTGGGACAGACACAGTGTCTCTTGAGTTACCCTCTCTGTTAGTTTTGTACTGCTATGTAACAAATTGCCATACATTTAGCAGCTTAAAAGAACACTCATCAACTTACAATCCCGTAAATCAGACATCCAGGTGGATTCAGTCAAGTCCCTGCTCAGAGTGTTGCAAGGCCCAAAACAGTGTGGACAGGTCAAGGCCCTGGGGAGAAATTCACTTCTAAGCATTCAAGTCATTGGCTGGATTCAGATCCCTGAGCCTGTAGGTCTGAGATTCTCATTTCCTTGCTGGCTGTCAGGTACTCTGGTCTTGGCTCCTCAAGGCCATCATTACTTCTCACAGGGTCCCTTCATCTTCACATCCAGCAGTTCAACACCCAGTCCTTCTCATACTTCAGATCTTCCAGACTTCTCCTTCTGCTGCAAGCCAAAGAAAATTTCTACTTTTAAAAGGCTCAGGATCATCCACCCAGATAATTTTCCCATCTTAAGATCAATTGATTAGTAGCCATAATTACAGCTGCAAAATCCCCTTTACCACATAACGTAATTTTGCGACTCGCTGCCATGTAAAGAATCAGGTAAGTAACACCAAGTGGTAAGGTCATGGGGCCACCTAGAATTCTGCCTACCAGCCCCCCAAACCCCAACATTGTACCACTAATCTCCCAGAACCCTCAGGAACTCCTTTCCACCTATTTATTTCCACCAACCCTCATCTTTTCTGGAGAATCCAAAGCTAGTTGTTACCCATATATCTGTTTCAAGCAAGCAAGTCATTAGTGCAAGTACATATTTCTCATTTATGTCTGCTTTGCTTGTCTGGAGCATAAGGTATAAGGTGGTGCTGGATAATATGGATAATATGTGGGAAAGGTGAGTAGGCAGTACGATGAAGTGACTGGGAACAAGAACTCCAGAACTAGACTTGTTTATTCCTGCACAACTTTGACTATTTCATTTCACCTCTGTGTGCCTCAGTTTCTTCATCTCTAAAATGGAGACTATAAAAGCAACTACTTCATAGGATTGTTGAAAAGATTGAATGAGTTAGTATGTATAAAGTACTTAAACAGTGCCTGGTATAGAGTTGCCACTACATAAGTTAATGTTTTAATTAGAATAATGGCAGCCGCTAAAACACAGAAATCCCCAAATCTTAGTGGCTTAATGCAATCGAAGGTCATTTCTCATTTGCATCAGTTTAATGGGGGTGTTTTTGGTGGATAGCCTTCCATGAGGTCGTTCAGGAACCAAGACTCCCTATATCCTGTTGTTCCATCTTCCTCTAAATCACTGGATCTCAGAGTATAATCCAAGGACCCTAAAGTTCCTGAGACCCTTTTAGGCTAATTCCACAAGGCCCCCTTTTCTGGCTTTTCATCTGGAAAGGTTTGGATTTTTTTTTTCATATTCTTCAACCAACACAACATAACAGGTAGAATAAAAAAGCATATGTGAAGGCTTCCCTGGTGGTCCAGTGGTTAATAATATGCCTTGCAATGCAAGGGACACTGGTTCGAGAAGATCCCACATGCCTTGGAGCAACTAAACCCATGTTCCACAACTATTGAGCCTGAGCTCTAGAGCCCATGAGCCACAACGACTGAACCTGTGTATTACAAATACTGAAGCCCACACACCTGGAGCCTGTGCTCTGCAACAAGAAGAGCCACCACAAATGAGACGCCCGGGGACTGCAACTAGAGAGTAGCCCACTCACCACAATTGGAGAAAGCCCATGTGAAGCAACAGAAGCCCACCATAGCCAAAAAATAATAATAATCAGCACATGTAAGAATCCAACTGTCTTCTAAGTTAAACATTAGAGTTTCAAAAAATGTGAAGTAATGCCACTTTTGCCACTAGATATTTTTTGTTTGGGCCAATAGGGTTGATTTTTATAAAAACATTATTTTATTCATAATTAGGGATTATGGTGTTTATAATATTTATATTTTTATTTTTTTAACAAATAGGATTCTAAAATATTTTTGATAACTCCTAATAGATGTGACCCATAGAAACAAAAACATTTTGGGGTCCGAAAAAATGTTAGGAGTGTCAAGGGGTTCTGAAAACCAAAAGTTGAGGATCCAGTGATACAGATGCTGGGAGACTCATCCAATCCTCTGGCTGAGCAAGCCCAGAGGATGGTGTCAGGAGGTTTTTAAGGTCCTGGAAGTGGCACGTGACCTCTGCTTTCACTTTGCTAGCTGAAACTCAGGCACATGGCTGCACCAAACCAGAGGGAGCCTAGAGAACGTTGCAAGCTTTTGTTCAAGAGACTGTAGAAAAGGGTTTAGTCACCATCACAGTCTTTACTGTATTTGACCATTGTCAAGGGTTGTTTGGTTTGGTTTGGTTTGGTTTTTGGTTTGTTTGTTTGTTTGTTTTACCCTACATATGTATCACACATATCTTGTTTAGTATTTTCCAAGGGCAATAATATTTGGCTAAACATACTCAGACAACTTCAAAAAGATTTTAGGATTGTAACATGAGCCTACTTTTTGCCCTAGTAGTTTAGAAGTTGGCAAAGACTTATCTGAAATAGCAAAGCATTTAGCCAAAGAAGTAAAAGAAAAGATACCAGTCTTTTTTAGAACCAAACCCAACCAGGTGATTAAGTGGTAACAGTGAAATGTTCTATAAACATTTCTGATCCCTTTTAAAACCAACAGTGAGGGATAACTGGAGCTAGACTGAGAGGTTCTTTGTTTTGTTGTGGGTTTGATTTGGTTTTTGCTTTGATATCTTATACCACTCACAAAATCTGCTTTGTAAATTGAGAAATTGATAACCTCTGGCTACCTACAACATGAGTTAGACTTCTGACACTTTGGGGAACAAAGCCTGAGTTACAGAGAGAGAGAGGGAGACCCCTAGCTCAGGGTTCAGTTGCCTGGAGTTTGTGATTAAGTTCTAGAGCATTAAAACTTTGAGAGCAATAGTTGAGTGGGTACGAGTATTTATTGTTGTTTAGTTACTAAGTTGTGTCCAACTCTTTGTGACCCCATGGACTGTAGCCCACCAGGCTCCTCTGTCCATGGGGTTTCCCAGGCAAAAATACTGGAGTGGGTTGCCATTTCCTTCTCCAAGGGATCTTCCTGACCCAGGGATGGAACCCACCTCTCCTGCTTGGCAGGTGGATTGTTTACCACTGAGCCACCTGGGAAGCCCCGGGTGCTAGTATAGGCTTACACAAAACTGTAAGGTGGAAATTTGATTTTTAAATTTGCTGTGACTAGAGTAAATTTAGATGTTCATATTATCTATTTGTGTGAAAATTTGTATGTAACAGTATGCTTTTGTGCTATATGTGGATTTTATCATATGGTAGAGACTCTTGTACAACTTGCAAGTTGTATAATAATTCGTAGCTGTATCTTTGCTTTCATATGTTCTTTATGCTCTAGCTTATTGGAGGTATAAGACCTTGCTAAGGAACATCAGCACACCGTTCCTAGGAAAAAGTCAATCTACTTATGAGTCTTCCCTTTGTGAAATCACTTCTATTGTGTTTAAAAGAGAAGCAAGCTTTGCCGAGGATATGAAGTTTAGTATTTTCTTAGTGTTTAAAGGTCACAATTCTTTGTAAATAACAGTCTGGCTAACAGATTTTAATCTTCAGGGCATTTTTTTGTTTCCTTAACAGAGGCCAATGTAGGTGGTTTGAGGACAGTTTAGGGCAGGTGGTTTCATCATGTACCCAGGCTCTTTTATTCCCCCTCTGCCAACCCCCACCCCACCACCCCACGTATGGCCTTCCCTCTCAGTTTGGTCAGCCAGGACACAGCAAGATCATTGTTCCATCACAGGTATCACATGACACAAGGCAGCAAAGGAGGTGGTAGAACACCAGGACTGCTCCATTCCTCCCTTCACAGGAGAAAATTCTCCCCAGCAGACTTTTCATCATCTCACACTGACCAGCACGGGACCCAGGCCTTTTCCTAGGCTGGTCAATGACAAAAGGGAATAGGGAGCTGTAACTGGCTTGGACCAGCCTTGACCAGTTCTCTCTGGATCTGGGTATACTGTTGCCCAAACCAAATCAGGGTCGGGTTGGCAAATGAAAATAAAGGAAGAGTAGCTATGAGCAAAGAATCAAGACGATTTGCCCCAGAGGATAACCAGTATAAGTGCTCCTTGTGTGTGGAACAAACACAACTCAGAGAGGATGAGCAGAGTACAGCCGCCCAGTTAAAATGCCTACAGGGCGACTTCCTGGTGGTCCAGTGGTTAAGACTCTGAGCTCCCAATGTAGGGGGCATGGGTTCAGTCCCTGGTCAGGCTAAGATCCCGTATGCCATGCTGCATGACCTAAATAAATAAATAAATAAAATGCCTGCAGTTGGGGAAGTTTTCTCCTGCTACTGGAATAAAAATTCTGTCATGCCCCTGACCCGTCTAGTCACTTGCAGCTAGTAGAAAATTCTACCATCACTTTCGATCTCAAAGCACAATCTGGTTTTTTGTTTGTCTTTTATTTTTTTTTAATGTTTATTTATTTATTTGGGCTTCCCTCATGGCTCAGTGGTAAAGAATCCGCCTGCCAATTCAGGAGACACTGGAGACACGAGTTCATTCGCTGGGTCAGGAAGATCCCCTGGAGGAGGAAATGCCTACCCACTCCAGTATTCTTGCCTGGGAAATCCTATGGACAGAAGAGCCTGGTGGGCTCCAGTCCATCAGGTCGCAACAAGTCAGACACGATTAAGCAACTAAGCATGCACACGTTTATTTATTTACTTGGCTGCACCAGATCTCAGTTGCAGCGTGCAGATTCTTTAATTTTCACTTGCAGCGGCCTGTGGGATCTAGTTCTCTGACCAGGGATCCAACTCAGGCCCCCTGCATTGGGACCTTGCAGTCTTAGCCACTGGACCTCCAGGGAAGTCCTGACAATCTGGTTTTCTTTCTTTTTTTTTTTTAATCATACTTATGTATTTTTGTTTATTGATTGGAAGCATTTACTTGAATTTGTGTGTTAGTTAATCAAGTTTCTATTTTGAAATATCCCAATCAATTCATTTCAAGACCTTTTCTAATCCATTTAAGTTTACAATCTGGTTTTAATAATTAGAATTCCTAGTCTTGAAGCATACTAAAAAGTCCAAGTGTCTCTCCCCCAGCCCTAGCTGACAGAGAGGATGCCTGCTGCGTTGAAAGGACTGTGATCAGCTTGTTTCTTCCCCCACACTTGTTCCCCAGCTCACTGCCCATAGCGTAGGATGCAGAGATGGGGGAGAGCTCTTAGTTGACTGGTATTATCATAGGAAAGCTTCACAATCAATGGGCCTGGTAAGAACATTTGTGGGTTATGGAAGTTGCCCCACTAGACCCTTCTGAATGCAGTTCTTATGAGGTGGGTATTACATAGGTGACTGTATAACTGATCCTCCAAACTAGACAGTAAAAGTGAGAGTGTAGGGGGTGAGGATGGAGGAGTATTCATTTAACCAGACCAATTGTCATGAACTGGAACCATCGACTGTCTGGAGCCATCAGGGAGAGTAGCCAAAGGTCCACCTTGGCAACGCACTTGTGCCTGCAGTGGCCTCCTGCCCCACAGCCCCTGCTTTCCCAGCTTCCCGTTTCACCAAGAACTCTCCTTTCAAGTTCCTTTAACATTCCAGATTATCCTAATGGCCTGAATTGGAAAGATTCCCTCTCTGCTCTGTGACCCATTTCTGGTCCTCAGGTAGCATTTACTTACAGTTGCCCGGAATTGGATAGAAATGCTATTTCTTCCAAGATGCAGCCCATCAGTCTCACCCTGCAGGCCCACAGCCCCTAGGATCCATCTTGAGATTGTTCTGGTTGCCTCAGCATCAGTCAGATATACCTCCATTGCTGCAAGAGTCAGGGGTTTGGGACTTATAGCTGAGTCAGCCCAAACAGTCTCCTCTTGAATCCTTTCCCAGTGTTAAAGAACCTCCCATTTTCTTATCCTGCTCTGTGTTGGGAAGGAAGGGCGTCTTAGAGTTGAGAACTGGTTTTCACTGGTTCCTTTGACTCTCTGTCTTAATTCTGTATTTACTGCTAAGGACAAACATTCAGCAATAACCTCTTGACCCAGAAGCATGAATGATGTGTTTTTCTGTAACGTGCGATGTTCCTAAAGGCCACTGGAGTTCTGTAGCACTGCAAACTCCCTCAGCGAATGGCCCCAGGCTAACTGGTGTTCTAGTCAACTTCTGCTTGCTTCTCTTCCCCTTGTCAGCTGTGAACTCTAACCACCACATCTCTCTCCCTGTAAATCCATTGTCTCTAGTTTGCTGGCCAAAGAAAACCAGAAAGAAATGAAGCTTTTCAAGGTTAGCCAATTGAAAGATCCCAACTCAGAAATCTACGTGTTACTCACCCACTACACCGGAGGTATAGGTGATCTCACTGCTCAGAACTGCCACCTCTTGTTTTTCCTTTGTGCTCTGGGCACATGAAACTCTTGGAACTCTAGCCACCAGTGAATTGAGGCATAGGTACAACTTGAGGCCTCACCCAAAGTGCAACTGGGACAGCAAGAATTTCCCTGAAGTCCCTGTGTATACACACATGCATTGATGAATTCATTCTGCTCTTGTATTGGGGAGCCAACCAGAGGAAGAGAGAAGGCTATCTGTGTGACTTGGGTGTGGGAGTGTGGGTATGTGTCTGTACTGGAAGGAACCAACACTATTAGTAAATACATATGGAAATAGAATAGATTGAACTGTACCTGTCAATTAAACAGCCTGACATTTAACTAACATTTTTAAAGTGAAGATCAGAAGACCAAAAAATGTAAAATCATTTTATAATAGTCCCTGGAATATTCTGGATTAGCTATGCATCATGGGTTGTTGTTGTTATTGTTTAGTTACTAAGTTATATCCGGCTCTTTTGCAACCCCATGAGCTATTGTCTGCCAGGCTCCTTTGCCCATGGGATTTCCCAGACAAGGATACTGGAGTCAGTTGTCCTTCCCTTCTCCAGGGGATCTTCCTGACCCAGGGATCAAACCCACATCTCCTGCATTGGCAGGCAGATTCTTTACCACTGAGCCATACGGAAAGCCTACATGCATCATGGGTAATCCTCATTTATTTCCTGTTATTGTTTTGTTCATGGAGTATTTTCAACAGCTATCCCTGGTCTTTTGGAATGTAATTATGTTTTTATCTTGAGCTATAATTTGGCCGCTTCAACCAGAAGGAAAAAAGGTTTGTGTGGAATCAGAACTGACAATGGGGAGTCTGCAGCTCTGACGTGCCTCGCATGTCATGACTCACAGCTCTGTGACTCCTGGTGCAGAAAAAGTCATTCCAGAACACGGTGACCAAAGAGAAGTGCAGTTCTTGCACAAAACTTTTCCATCAAAGGAACCAGCTCTTACTGGCAGAAGTGGCTTTTTTTAGTGCTATTTCTTCTATTAAGGGTTTTATGCCAGAAAATATTTGTTCTGCACCTTGAGTGCTGAATGCATGCGCTATAACACTGTGGGCATAGATTTCAGGTACACTTTGAGTGGCAAAAAGTAATGCACACACAAAGAAGTAAAATTCAGGGTATGGTTGACTTATGCTCTATGTGATTATCATGTTTAGAAGCCTAAGAGGAACCTTTGGGGTAGCAAGGAAAGGCCTGCAGGGGGGAATGGGATTGAAAGATACTTGGAACTGGGATAATGAGACTGAAGGGAATTGGCAGGAATCAAAGTCATGGAGGTAGGAAGTTCGAGGTTATTTTCCTCGGTTGACTATATAAATGACCATCTGTACTAAGGGGAATATTAGATGTGCACCTAGACTTTTTAAAGTTAAATGAGACATACTGAGTAAACCCAGCTTTGCTGCTGCTGCTAAGTCGCTTCAGTTGTGTCCGACTCTGTGCAACCCCAGAGACAGCAGCCCACCAAGCTCCCCCGTCCCTGGGATTCTCCAGGCAAGAATACTGGAGTCGGTTGCCATTTCCTTCTTCAGTGCATAAAAGTGAAAAGTGAAAGTGACGTTGCTCAATCGCATCCGACTCTTAGCAACTGCATGGACTGCAGCCTACCAGGCTCCTCCGTCCATGAGATTTACACAGGCGAGAGTACTGGAGTGGGGTGCCATAAACCCAGCATTAGGGTCACCTGATAAAGAAGGAGCCTTACAGTTCTCTTCTAATCTCAACAACAAAAAGATAAACTGAGTACCATGTCCTCCTGTGCAATGAGCATTGATTTATCACTGAGAATCTTCCTTCATCTCTGCTTTTGTTCTTTTTTCAAATCTGGTATTGGTTTTCTTGATAAAATGAAAAGTGTATTAAGATAAATTAAGTGGTTAAGAATGCTATACCTGACCAGAAAAGTCTATGCAGTTTCACCTTCCTTTTTAAACATCTTCATTCTTTGTCCTGCATCATCACACCAGCCAGCTGTGTGTTACTCATGTGTTTCTGGTCATCTTGGTGACTTCTCTACATCCCAGTGGGTTACTGACTGTAACCCACATTTTCTGCCCTGGGAAATGCAAAGCCTATATTGGTTTCGCAGGACGACCATAACAAAACACTTGGTTGGTTTCAAAAATAGAAATTTATTTTCTCAGTTCTGGAGGCTAGAAGTCCAAAGTCAAAGTATGTGTGAGGCTGTGCTCTCTCTGAAGGCTAGCTATAGGGAAGGTTCTTTCCTTGCTTCTTCCTAGCTTCCGCTGGTTGCCAGCAACTCTTAGTGGAACGTTAAGGCTTATAAGACACATCACTCCAATCTGTGCCACCATCTTCACACACAGCTCTCTCCCAGTGTATCTCTTTGTTCAAATTTCCCTCTTCTGCTGCTAAGGACACCAGTCATTGGGTTAAGGGCCCACCCTAATCCAGTGTGACCTTCTCTTAACTTGATTACATTTGCAAAGATCCTATTTCCAAAAAAGGTCACTAACACAGGTTAAAGGGGTGAACGTATCTTTTTTTGGTGGGGGACACAGTTCAATCCACAACAGACCTAAAGACACAATACTTGCCCTCGGGAAACTTGCCATTTACGATATTCAGAAAAGATACAAACAGACCATCCATGAGAGAAAAACAAGAGTAATTGGTCAGTATATCCTATCCAGTCAGTTTTTTTAAAGGGCCAAATGAGGGAAAGCAAAAATCAGAGCTCGAGGGAAAGAGAGTGACATCCAGTGTGTGGTCCAGGGACCAACAGCATCCTCATTGCGTGGAAACAGGTTAGAAATGCAGATGGTCTGGTCCCAGCCCAGACCGATGGAATTAGTTACTCTGGGTTAGGCCTAGCAGTCAGTATCTAAAGCCAGGAGACTGTCCTGCAGGCAGAGGATAAGAACCACTCATCCAGAAACTCAGAAATGTCACCTTCCTCAAAGCTGGAACGGATCAGACTTTGTGCAGCATCTCAAGGCTATGGTTTTTCCAGTGATCATGTAAGGATGTGAGAGTTGGACTATAAAGAAAGCTGAGCACCAAAGAATTGATGCTTTTGAACTGTGGTGTTGGAGAAGACTCTTGAGAGTCCCTTGGACTGAAAGCAGATCCAACCATCCCATCCTAAAGGAGATCAATCAGTCCTGGGTGTTCATTGGAAGGACTGATGCTGATGCTGAAACTCTAATACTTTGGCCGCCTGATGCGAAGAGCTGACTCATTTGAAAAGACCCTGATGCTGAGAAAGATTGAGGGCAGGAGGAGAAGGGGATGACAGAGGATGAGATGGTTGGATGGCATCACCGACTCAATGAACATGAGTTTGGGTAAACTCTGGGAGTTGATGATGGACAGGGAGGCCTGGCATGCTACAGTTCATGGGGTCGCAAAGAGTCAGACACAACTGAGCAACTGAACTGAACTGAAGGAAATCATTAAGCTGAGACAAAACACGTGCACATTTCTCCATATCCTAACCTACTGGAAGAGCCTGCCACACTTTTTTTTTTCATGCTTTGCATCATAGTGAGGGGTGAAAACTGGATTGGTTAGTTCTAGAATAGAGTTAATCAGCCCAGCCTATTCACTAAGGTGCAGGATGAAATGGTCCTCTCACTAGGTTCTGCTCGCCCTAAAGTTGTGACATCTGTACTGCGAGGTCAAAGGCAGTGTGCGTGCCAAGCCTTGGGCTGGAGAACGCTGAATACTGGAGCCGTGACCCTCTAGCCTTCATATTCCCACCAGCTCTGGGAATTTCCCGAAGGGAAAGATTTGGATTCAGTGGAAGATTCTACATCTCTAACCAGCAAGCAGAGATGCTAAAACTGCTGGGTCCCAGGATGCCCCTTCCCTGACTCTGTCTTTAAACAGTATGGCTAGACAGCATGTTAAGGACCTCACTATTTATCCACACTTTTAAAATGGGTTAATTAGCTTTTATACCACTATACTTATATTTGAAAACTCTGTTTGAAAACTAAATATTTGGACATTATGTTTAACATTGAACACGTTTAAACATTGATGAAAAAAAGCTATCATTTTTTAAACCATCCATGAGCATTTGTGAAGGTAGAGTTTTACCCCAGAGTTCCACTGTAGCTATATGCCAAATGAGAGAGGCCCCAGTGTCCCCTACTTGGCTCTCTGAAGAGCAGCCTGATGCTGGGGTGAATTAAGGCAGCCTTACCTTCTGACATTTAGTGGTATTTGGTCTCATGCACGCAGAAGTGTTGTGCCTGCTGACTCACCATGTGAAACAACAGGAGGAAGTATCCAAATTCTCCATAAATTATGAGGAACAACATTTGTCCCCAGAGTTGTGTAGTCAACTATATCTGTACAACCCAAGTTCCTAAGACTTCTGATTCTTTCTTTAATGCACAGGGGGAGAGTATTTGAGTAAACAACTTTATTTCAAGTGGATATGCAGTGAAATCGGTTCCCATGTATGTGTGTTAGTCACTTAGTCGTGTCCAACTCTTTGTGACCCCATGGACTGTAGCCCACCAGGCTCCTCTGTCCGTGGGATTCTCCAGCAAGAATACTGGAGTGGATTGCCATTTCTTCTCCAGGGGATCTTCCTGGCCCAGGGATTGAACCCGGGTCTACTGCATTGCAGGCAGATTCTTTACCATCTGAGGTACAGGGAAGTCCCTATGTATGGGGCTCCCAATACGTTTAAAGTGAATTCCCAGGGTTTCAAACACTTTTTAAAGTATAGTTGCTATATAATATTATAGTTACAGGCATACAACATAGTGATTCACAATCTTTAAAGGTTATACTCCATTTATAGTTATCATAAAATATTGGCTATATTCCCCATGTTGTAGGGTTTCAAATTTTTATATCCCAATTGCAACTTTTTAAAGTAGAGAGTTCTTTACCGTCTGAGCCACAAGGGAAACCCTAAAGATGAAAAAGAGATACCATGCCTGAACAGGGACTTGAACCCTAGACCTTCAGATTAAAAGTCTGATGCTCTACCAACTGAACTCCTGTCCCCTGCCCTATTTCTTCCTAACATTTGCATATAAAGAAATATATACTTGTCCTATTTTTTTTAATTAATTTAAATTTTAAAATAATTTTTGTTTTTTATTTTCTTACCATATAATTTAAATATTACATTTTCATTGTATAAAATTAGAAAACATACATTTAAAAATCATTTGTTGTATATCCTTAACCTAGCCTTGCAGAGACATGTATTGTTTTTATCTACCCAACACTTAAGCCATTTAAAACCATAATAGACCCCAATGGCTTCTTCCTGCTAAGGAGTTTAGCATAATCTCTCTGGGTAGATAAACCTTTGTTTAGGAAAATATCTTGACAGGTCATTTATGAAATGGAAAGCTCTCAGGAAGGGGTTGGAAAAGAAAAAGGAAAAATGGAAAGCTACCTTTTTCTTTAAAAGTTTCAGATTTATATGTATATAAAATTTATAGTAATAGTATACATAAAATTGTTTTGGATCATTTTATATATATAGAGAGAGAGAGAGAGAGAGAGAGAGAGCGCGCGTGCGCGCACGAGAGAGCACAAGCTCCTGGATTGTTGAGGAGGTGAGGTCAGAGCAAGAAGCTAGAGCTTTGTGAGGCCAATGAGAATGGTTCTGGAACTTCAAAGAACACAGACTTTTGATAAACAATTTTGAGTGGTTTGCTAGGTGTTCCTTTAAAAACACTGTTCTTCCCCATCCCTTACCCTGGATCTTTAATAAAATCTGCTACACACATAGTTTCAGAGTGGAACATGTGGGAATAAAGGAAATGTGGTGATGGATAATATAGGACAACAGTGGGCAGAAAAGGGATAATCAGTGCAGATATAAAACAAACTGTAATTTTAGCAAAAACAGAGACTCAGATCCTGAGTGATAGAGAGACAC
>NW_011489342.1:3075824-3084433 GCF_000754665.1 Bison bison bison | reverse complement strand
CCCCCACCCCACAACACCCCCTCTTCCCTGCTGCCCAGAAATATTCGAAGGGCCACTGAATCTCCTGCCGGTTGCAATAAATACCATTCAGATTCAAGAGATTCACTCCGCTTTACTTCAATGCTAACAGTCAAGTAACCCTAACAATCATTACCTGAGAACTCAAGTCTGCTTTTTCTCTCATAACTATTTATTATGAACATTTTTCTAGATTACCAAGTAATCCTTAATAAAATCATTTCTAACAACTGCATAGCAATCCATTGAATGGATGCACTGTGATTAATTTAACCACCCACTCTGGTTAGATGTTTCAGTTCTTTTTTTCTTCCATTTTAGAAACAACTCTGCAATGAAAATTCTTGTAGCTAAATCTGTGCAAATGGGTTTAACTATTTCTTGAAGTTAAATTTCAGGTACCTACTTTACATTTTTGCACACAGATAAAAATGTATGGCCTATATAAGTTTACTTTCTTTGCACTTTGTTTTTGTTTTTAATGACATTTATTTTTGACTGTGCTGGGTCTTCATTGCTGCCTGAGCTTTCCTCCAGTTGCAGAAAGCAGGCGCTCCTCTCCAGCAGCAGTGCATGGGCTTCTCACTGTGGTGGCTTCTCTTGTTGCCAAGCACGGGCTTCAGAGGGCTTGGTCTTCAGTAGTTGTGGCACGCGGACTCAGCAGCTGCGGCTCCCAGGCTCCAGAGCACAGGCTCAGTAGTTGTAGTGTCTGGGCCCCAGTGCTCTGCAGTGTGTGGGAATCCTCCCTGATCAGAGATTGAACCCGTATCTCGTGCATTGGCAGGCAGATTCTTTACCACTGAGCCACCAGGAAAGCCCCTGAACAGTGTTTTGTAAACCTCTTTCCTCAATTATTATCCCATCAAGATCATGTTTTTGTTTTGTTTTGCTTTGAGGAAATATCTTTACACTTTGCATCTTGCTTTGGGATCTAAGTTTTGCATCTAAAACTTTCTGTTTTAGATGACCGTTACTGGTTAATTGAACAACCTTTATGGGGAGTAATAATAGAAACTGGCATTGTAGAAATTGTTCACAACTATTCAAAAAGTCTATTGAGGGACTTACAGTCCAATGGTTAAGACTCCCTGAATCTAACGCATGGGGTGTGGGTTCTGTCCCTGGTTGAGGAACTAAGACCCCACATGCCACACGGCATGGCCGAAAAAGAAAAATCTATTGATTTGTTGCCCTCACCTCTTGGAAAGGAACAGATAGAGTTTTATTGGATAGAGTTTTACTATAATTGCAGTTCTGTTAATCCCCTGACTGGCCTTGTTACCAGAGACACCTATTTTCCTGAAAGCAGAGAACTAATGAATGTGGCATTTGCCTCATTCATCTATTATTGGGCATGAAAAGAACTAATATTTCTGAAGAACGTGTTACTAAGCATATCTGGGGGTTTGCCTGTATTGGATTTCAGTGTATGAAGAAAGAGACTTTCTTGGTTGTGCAGAAACTGAATAACAAGGAAGTGTTGTATAGTGAGATTGTCACCATGAATACCAAGGGATCAAACCCTTCGTTGCAGGCAGATTCTTTCCTGTCTGAGCACCAGGGAATTCCATGAATATCTACACATATGTAATGGCCATTGGAGTAGCACACTGGACATCAGACAACAAAGGACAGTGTCTGGAAACAAATGAGGGCAGCAGTGTGACTGCCCCAGCTTGCCACCTTAGCAAGTGCTCAGGCACTGTGTCAGGAGAGAAGTCCAGGCAGAACCCAGAGGACTGTGAGGTGAAGAGATGGAACTGAGAGTCCAGGGGGACCAAAGCGGCTGGAGTTCACAGGACCGAGTGAGGAGGTGGGAGAACTGCACAAAAAAAGGCACCGGAGATCTGGGTTCCTGATGTGGGTCTCCTGACATCATCAGCAGATCTCAGTGCAGCAGTCAGCAGTGGCAGGGCCTGGGTGTGAGGAAACTAGCCAAAGCCAGGGAGGAGCCAGGCAAAGGGTTAAAGGAAACATTGCAGATGCCCATCCTGGGCCAAGAACAGTGGCTCTTTCCACCAGCCAGGCTTGAAAATCTCATAAGTCGTGAGGCATTGAGTTGAGTCCTCAGAGCATTGCTGCCTCAGGAGTGGGGCAAAATTAGCTCTAGACTGAGTCCCATGCCAGATCTGTCTAGCAAATCCTAAAAGCAAGGCACAAGAGGATTAAGCTGGTTTCAGGCAACTTAACAGTGTGCAAGAACAAAGCTGAAGAACATTTATAGGAATACTAAAAGACCCAGCACCCAACAAGGGAAAAATCAGAATATCTTTCATCCAGTGAAAAATCACAGATATGGGGAGACAGACAAGTACAATCTATAATGAGGAGACATATCAATTCAGAACTAACAGAGATGTTAAATGAGCAGACAGTGTCATTGAAATGGGCACTATAACTGTATTCAGACTGTATTCCATATATTCAAAGAGTTCATGATATGTATATAAAAGATCCAAATCAAACTTTTAAACATGAATACTACCATGCTTGAAATGAAAAATACACTATATATAATGGGATTATCAGCAGACCAGAAATGACAGAAGGAAAAACAGAAATTGAAGACAGAAATACAAGCTATCCAAAGAAGAATTTTTTTAATGAAAAAAGTTTCAGTGAGCTATGGGACAATTTCAGCTGGTATGATATAGTTGTAGTTCCCAAAGAGCTAAAAAGAAAGAAGGAACAGAAAAAAATCTTTGAAGAAATAATGGCCAGAAGTTTTCCAAATTTGATGAAAACTGTAAACTCAGGGATCCAAGAATCTCAACAAACGCCAAGCAAGCACCAAAATCTACGCCAAGATATAGCATAATCGAATGGATCAAAATCAGTGACAAGAGGGAGGGTCTGTCAAGCAACATGAATAAACTTTCTGGGGTGATGGATACAAATACATTCATTTTCTTAAATGTGGTGGTAGTTCTCCGGCTGTGCAATTATGTTTGATATGTGATGTCAGTGATAAGTAAAAATATTTCAAGTTGTATGCTTTGAATTTGTGCGATCTGTTATATGTCAGTTATATTACAAAAAAAAGCTGGTCAGTTTTAAAAAGCAAACAAATAATAATTCAACTATGGCTTCAAATGAGAATGATGGGGAGCTTTGTAAAAATACAAAGCAGTGTCCTTAGAGGTTCTGGTTCACTTAGCCTGGGATGGGACCCAAGATCCATATTTTTTAAAATCTGGCAGACAGTTCTTATTGGCAAGCTTTTTTGAGAATCATTGCCAGCAGGAAATTTCAGAAACTTCCCCCATTAACCTGATCTAGAGGCTAATGACCTTTATTCTGAATAAGTAGCTTTATATTTCAGGGATGTGGCCACTTGACATACAATGTTAACATCTGAGTTCTGGGTTTCCTGTGTCTGCTCTTTTTCCTTATAGGCATACAATAAGGAAAACTTTTATAAAAGGATGGATTTTTGATACCTTTTTCCTTATTTTTTAAACTTTCTAGATTTTTTCCCCCCTCTTAGAACATTCACAGCTTCTGATATTCCCAGGACTTTGTGATAATCATGCTCAAATTGGGTCCTTTGGTTTTTAGCTCCAAGAAGTGACTTCTTAGAAGTACATTGTTGGTGTTGCAGTTCAGAGATGGTTTAGAGTTTAGAGAACTTCTAAACTCTCCTTGAAGAGGCGCATGGCAGCTTTACCCTCATTCTTTTATTAGTTTCTCCCTTAGCATTTATGTGTCCTACTATGTCACTTCCCTGGAGAAGGCAATGGCACCCCACTCCAGTACTCTTGCCTGGAAAATCCCATGGATGGAGAAGCCTGGTAGGCTGCAGTCCGTGGGGTCGCTAAGAGTTGGACATGACTGAGTGACTTCACTTTCACTTTTCACTTTCCTGCATTGGAGAAGGAAATGGCAACCCACTCCAGTGTTCTTGTCTGGAGAATCCCAGGGATGGGGGAGCCTGGTGGGCTGCCGTCTATGGGGTCGCACAGAGTCGGACACGACTGAAGCGACTTAGCAGCAGCATGTCACTTCCCAGACAGTCTACCCCAGGCTTTTAGATATAGTCCAGTCTCCCTAATGTATGCTGTGAAATTCTACATGAGCTAAGCCTGCCTGCCTCACTTCCTTACCTTCTTATTTCGAGCCACACTTCTCTGATGAATCACCCTCTAACTCACTTTCAACTCCTTGAAAATTCCATTCCCTTTGCCTGTAATACTCTCCTGGACTCATTCTACTACGTAGCTATCTTCTCAGCCTTCAGAGAAGGCTCTGTGCTCCTAGAGCACATTACCTCCCTATCTTAGCAATTAATTATAAAATTATATATAATACATATTAAGTATAACCATGCAGCATACAGTTATATTTTATTATATAATTAATATATAATTTATAATATATTTATATAGTATAGCATATAAATATATTATGTGAATATATAATTATATACATAATTATATTAAAATTGCTTGTTAACTTGTATTATCACTAACTTGACTGTAAATGCCTTGAGGACAGGAGCCAGTCCTAGCTTCCATCACAGGGCCTAGACTGGTGAGCTGTAAATTAGAAATGTGAGGATTGATAAAGGGCAGGGTGGCACCATTTACTTACAGTTCATTTGTGATTTGCGAATCACCAGTTTAGGTCTAGGAAGTTACCACTGAAACTCAGCCATAGGAGCTTCCTACTATAAGAGAGACTTGATAACTTTGCAAAGTTAAGTTTTTCTGTCCACTCAAGCTGAGCAGAATAAACCCAGAGGGGATAAATGAAATGATTTCCCATTTTTTCACACACAGAGAGAAGCAGACAACTAGAGAATCATAGGAAAAATGGAAGTCTCTAAAAAAATTAAGTTTTATTAGGATTATATAAACCCAATGAGTGTCAGAAAAATAGTCTATGTGTCAGGAAGCTCAATCTGGAGAGGAGATAACAGAAAGCAAATTTGAAGTTGTACTTAAATCATCAGAAATAGTTAAACTTCTTATGGTGGGGAATAACTTAGAATCTGTCCTTTGTCCCTGGAACAGGAATAAATAAACTTTATTTTGTAAATAAAGCTTTATAGGAACACAGCCATTCCCATTTGTTGAGGAATAGACTTTTATTCCAGTGTTGACTAAAGCTATTGTCCTCCAGTGGCAGAGTTGAGTAGTCCCAACAGGACAGAGGCATTTGGCTTGCAAATCCTAAAATATTTACTCTTGACACCTAGCAGTGGCTGGCCCTCTGCCTGGGAATGAGTGATGCTGCTTACAGTCATTCCAAGTCATCAATGGAGCTCTACTTTTGCATTGAGTTCATGCCTGGCACATAGTTAACCCAAATACATGTTGACTGTGATTGGGAGTGTGGTGGCTGGGCACTGAGGAACAAACCCTGGGCTACAGACAAGGCTGCGGCCCCTCTGCACCAGGCGGGAGCACAGATGCTCATGGCCTGTGGGACAGCTTGGGCAACAGCAAACAAAGAAAAAAAGAAGACTGCAGGTGGGTGGTAACCCGGTGTTTACGCTGCTCTAAAGAAAACCACTCTTGGGGAATATTTGTATCACTTCCTTTTCTCTACCTCCAGAAAAAAAAGGATGGAGGGCCAAACTCAGTCTGTGGTTAGTCAGTATTTCATTCCGAGTTTCATGAAGTGGCTTCTCGGATCTTCCCCAATGGACGTGGTAGAGGTTTCACAAGTCCAGGGTGTGTATTTTACTTTCACCGGATGGATATCTTTAAGGCAAATAGGCAGGTTCGTTTCATCTATTTGCAGGGCACACACATCATCATTGTCCTCATGAAGCTCCAAGTAACCCAAGAGAGAATGCTGCAGGAGGCGAGGAGTGAGTGGGTCCTTAGAATGTTGTGGTAGGTGGGTAATGACACCAAAGATAGCAGGTTGATCCCTGGAGACTGCAAACTTTATTTCAAAAGGGATCTTTGAAGGTGTGCCTAAATTAAGGCTTTCAATGAAGATCTTATCCTGGATTATTCAAATGAGTCTTCTTATAAAGCCACAAATGTCTTTATAAGAAAGAGGCAGAAGGAGATTTCACAGACAGGCACAGAGCAAAACTCAGTGTCAAGATGGAGCACCAAGAGATTTGAAGATGATGAAGTGATGTAGCCAGAAGCCACAGAACATCAGCAGACACCAGAAACTGGGAAAGGCAAGGACGAGATTCTCTCCTGGAGCCTCCAGAAGGAGCATAGCCCTTGATTTTGGCCCAGAGAAACTGATTCCTGACTTCTGGCCTCCAGAACTGTGAGAGAATAAATGTGCATTGTTTTAAGCCACCAAGTTTGCAGTCATTTGTTACAGAGCCATAGAAAACTGATTTGATGAATACTATATGCATTGCTTTATTACTTTGTGTACAATGATAAACTAGAAAGAGACAGAGAAGCAAAAGGCCCCCCCACTTTTTCTCTATCCTTACAAGTAGGGACAGATATTATTTAGTACTCATTACTGAACTGGGGACCATGGAGGTTGAAAGGAGAGTTAGGAGACTTGGAAAGGAAAACTCACTGAAGCTTTAGATAAGTGGCAAAAGATACATGGCTCAGCCATATCCTCGGTCTGCTTTATTTTTCTCCATAGCACATACAATCTATTAAATATATTTGCTTATTTGTTTCATGTCAGTCTCTCCTTACATGAGGACATCATTTCTGACATAAAGTCAGAGACCATTATATATTATGTTCCCTGTGTCTCCGGTGCTGAGAGCAGAAACTGGAACAAAATAGATCCTCGGTAAACAGTTACTCAACACATGAATGAAATCAAGGCAGGTAAGATTCAGGATTAACTGTAAGCTCAAAATTGTACTGGGACCCAAATTAATGCCCCGATTAAAGTGTGATATGTAGACAGATGTCTTTTTGAGGATCATTTGCTATCAGTCCAAGGTGAGATAAGTACAGTAATATAGAAGGCTCCAGAAGTACTTCTTAGTGCTTTTTAAAAATATCACTGATGGTTCAGGATGGGGAACACGTGTATACCCATGGCAGATTCATGTTCGTGTATGGCAAAACCAATACAATATTGTAAAGTAATTAGCCCCCAATTAAAATAAATAAATTTAAATTAAAAAATAAAAATATCACTGATGGAGAAAATAATATAGATAAAAAACTTCTGTAAATTTGATGATGTTTTTCAATGAATTTGTATTTTTATTAATCACAACATATTTACTTACTTTTATTTTTCTAAGCATAGTTGATTTACATTATTGTGTTAGTTTCAGAAATATATTTTTTAATTCTTCATTATAGTTTATTATTATACAAGATATTGAATATAGTTCCCTGTTATTTTTGTTGTTGTTGTTGTTTAGTCACTAAATTGTGTCCGACTCTTTGTAACCCCATGAGCTGTAGCCCTCTAGACTCCTCTGTCCATGGGATTTCCCAAGCAAGAATACTGAAGAGGGTTGCCATTTTCTTCTCCAGGGGATCTTCCAGAACCAGGGATCAAACCTGAGTTTCCTGCTTGACAGGCAGATTCTTTACCACTGAGCCACCAGGGAGGCCAGGATTTAAAATAGATAAATCCTTGTCATTTATCTATTTTATATATGGTAGTATACATCTGTTAATTCCATACTCCCAATTGATCCTTCCCTCCTTACCCTTTGGTAACTATAAGTTTGAATTTACTATGTCTATGAGTCTGTTTCTATATTGTAAATAAGTTCCTTTGTACTATTTTTTAAGATTCCACATATAAGTGATATCATATGATATTTATCCTTCTCTGTCTGACTTACTTCACTTAGTTTGATAATCTGTAGTTCCATCCATGTTGATGCAAATGGCATTACTTCATTCTTTTTCATGGTTCATCATATTCCATTGTATATCTATAACACAACTGCTTTATCCATTCATCTGTGGATGGGCACTTAGGTTGCTTCCATGTCCTGTCTGTTGTAAATAGTGCTACTATGAACATTGAGGTTCATGTATCTTTTTGAATTAGAGCTTTCATGTTTTCTGGATATAGGTCTAAGAGTGGAATTGCTGGATCATATGGTTACTCTGTTTATGTTTTTTTAAAGAAACTCCATACTGTTTACCATACTGACTGCACCAACATTTCCCTCATTTTAATATGGTCATAGATATAAGAGACAGATAACTGGGTTGGGGGGAGGGATTGCTATTTTTTTTCCAAATTAGGATAATTCTCCAACCACATAGAGTAAACATGAACCAGTAGGACTCCATAGCCTAAAGTTTCAAAGTTATAAACCAACCCAAATAAGGAAACCAGAGTGTGAAGCCATTCTGTGGTAATGACCTAATCAGCACCCGAGACAGACCCAAATCCAGGATTCTGACTTCTGAATCCCATCCCAGTGCTATTTCAGTGGCCACTGATGAGACATCTCCATGCACTTCCTAAAGGTTCTCTCCTAGGTAACCTCTCAGATCAGATCAGTCGCTCAGTCGTGTCTGACTCTTTGTGACTCCATGAATCGCAACACGCCAGGCCTCCCTGTCCATCACCAACTCCCGGAATTCACTGAGACTCACGTCCATCGAGTCAATGATGCCATCCAGCCATCTCATCCTCTGTCGTCCCCTTCTCCTCCTGCGCCCAAT
>NW_011489342.1:3072363-3075724 GCF_000754665.1 Bison bison bison | reverse complement strand
CCAGCTTTTCCAATGAGTCAACTCTTCGCATGAGGTGGCCAAAGTACTGGAGTTTCAGCTTTAGCATCATTCCTTCCAAAGAAATCCCAGGGCTGAAGTCCTTCAGAATGGACTGGTTGGATCTCCTTGCAGTCCAAGGGACTCTCAAGGGTCTTCTCCAACACCACAGTTCAAAAGCATCAATTCTTCGGCACTCAGCCTTCTTCACAGTCCAACTCTCACATCCATACATGACCACAGGA
Source organism: Bison bison bison (assembly GCF_000754665.1). Lineage (NCBI taxonomy): Eukaryota > Metazoa > Chordata > Mammalia > Artiodactyla > Bovidae > Bison > Bison bison. Next base: position 3,075,482 of record NW_011489342.1, on the reverse strand, counting down.
AAAACCATAGCCTTGACTAGACGGACCTTTGTTGGCAAAGTAATGTCTCTGTTTTTGAACATGCTATCTAGGTTGGTCATAACTTTCCTTCCAAGGAGTAAGCGTCTTTTAATTTCATGGCTGCAGTCACCATCTGCAGTGATTTTGGAGCCCAGAAAAATAAAGTCTGACACTGTTTCCACTGTTTCTCCACCTATTTCCCATGAAGTGGTGGGACTGGATGCCATGATCTTCGTTTTCTGAATGTTGAGCTTTAAGCCAACTTTTTCACTCTCCACTTTCACTTTCATCAAGAGGCTTTTGAGTTCCTCTTCACTTTCTGCCATAAAGGTGGTGTCATCTGCATATCTGAGGTTATTGATATTTCTCCCAGCAATCTTGATTCCAGTTTGTGTTTCTACCAGTCCAGCGTTTCTCATGATGTACTCTGCATATAAGTTAAATAAACAGGGTGACAAAGTGCTTATAAACCTGGCTAAAGGAAGAGGCCATGAGGGCCACATCTATGACGGAGGACACAGGACCATTAGGACACACCTGGGTGCAAGCAGCTTCATGGGCATGAAGCCTCACAGAGCCTGGTGCTTAGAAAGCCCTTGCTTGATCTAACATTCTTCCTTCATTTGAGATTCTTAATAATTTTTGAAAAAGAAGCACACATTTTCATTTTGCGCTGGGCCCTGCGAATGATGTGGCCAGTCCTGTCCAGGCAGGACAACTTGGATCTAACTGTATTTTATTCCTGGCTTGTTTCTAATTGCCTTCTGGGGATACAGCGTTCATTACTGTGCCTCAGGATTTGGCAGACCATTCGATCTGGGATGAGGAGACTTGGTATACCAAGTTAGAGATGTGGGCATAGAATGTGAGGAAGCGCTTGCTCTTAGGGTTGTGCAGACACAGGGTCAGCACCTGCGAGTGAGTGCCCCTTATACCTTGCACCTCACTCGTCTCACCCAAGCCCCACTCTGCACCACGCCTGCAGCATACCTGTACACTGCCCCGCATCTACCATACACTGGACCCTCCTGCTTCCTTTATCTGTAGAGTGAGTGCCTCTACAGTCACTGAAGTTTCATCAGCCAGATCAGGTGGCATGCAGAAACCTACACTATTGACTTTTTCTTAGATTTTTTTTTTTCTGAAAATCTTCTTTATTTCTTCAGCGTTTGTTGAGGGAGAAATATATTTCCTCTTTCTCTGCAAGACTGGCCATGCTGGCAGGTGAATGCTCCATTGTGTAAATGTAATTTGATATAAAGCTGAATTGTCAATACCATGAAACATTTTATAGGAAGGGTGAAAGAGTCAGTGGCACTAGTGGTCACGTTCCTGTATCACCGGAGAGTGAGAGAGGCATGATGGGAAGACAGATAACCTTGGTTTTCGTCCGTCCTGAGACCCTTACTTCCTTGCTGCATGACCCGGGGCAAGGCTTTGTGCCCTCTTAGCCTCTGTTTCCTCACCTATAAAATAGGGATAATAAAGTATCTGTCTCCCATGATTATTATGATAGGATGATAAATTGATACGTCTGAACATGCCTTGCAGATTAGAAAACGCTAGCTGGTTGTTGACACTATTACTCAGCTTTTGGAGGGCAGTGGTTTTACAGGATGGGTCCATTCTGAGTTGCCATCTGCCACCCCCCAAAGTTAAGGGTGAATTTCACAACATCAAACAGTATGAGCTAGTCCTTGGAGTTGCTTTCTTGAAGGAAAAAAGAAACTTCCAAAGCCAGAGTCAGCCAGATAAGACAGAAAAGTCCTGCTGGGGCTATGCGCTCTTCTACGTGGATTTATGTTCCAAGGAAGAAGCCCCCCACCCCCACCCCCATTTATCTCCCTTTTCATGGGGCAAGTGTGAAAGCAGTTTTGTTGGTGGGGAGATAATGAAGCTACTCTGGCACCAGACAGTCTGGATTTGGGTGTCAGCTATTTGCAGGAATTATCAAGCTCTCAGCACTGGGGACCTTGGAACCCAAGTAACATTACCCTGGAGGGAGGACACGGCTTGTCCTAGGAGAAAGGAACCTTGGGCACAGCCTCTGCAGCTGAGAGGGGAAGTTAGGATCCCACCCCCATGGCTCCTTAATCAGATCACCTAGGTTGAGCACCTCCCAGCATTTCCGACATCCCTGCTCTGTCCGTCTCAGGAGCAAGGACATCAAGGACATCATGATAAAACCCCAGTGTTAAACTAGGTCACATCAGTGTGTTTTGGTGGTTGCTTAAGAATTGATAGATTGAGGTTCACCCATCCTAACTCCAGATGCATCCGTTACTGAAGATTCTTTACAATTTTAAAAGATTCACTTGGACTTTATAAGTCTAAAATGCAGTTATAGTTGATTCCTTTAACCAGCCTTGTTCTTACTTCTGTGTGATTGATGTTGAGAGCTTACCCACCCAAATGCTCCCCTGGCTCATCCTTTCCTCCCCAGCCTGAAATCCCCCTTCTATAAATACCACAGCAAGTACAGAACCCAGTAATGGGGACAGTGTGGGGGGAACCGCAGTAGACAAATAATCAAAACACAGTATCAGTTTTGCACCACATGCTCAGGAAAGCTTAGAGTGTCATGGACACTTCAAAAAAGAGATAATATTTGAACTGCATCATAAAGGCTAAGTGGGCTTTCTAGGTGGTGCTAGTGGTAAACAACCCACCTGCCAGTGCAGGAGAAGTTAGAGACACAGTTTCAATCTGTGGGTCAGGAAGATCCCCTGGAAGACGGCATGGCAACCTGCTCCAGGATTCTTGTCTGGAGAATTCCAGGGACAGAACAGCCTGGTTGGCTACAGTCCATAGGTTCGCAAAGGATATTGTACAACAAAGAAAGAAGAGAAAGGAATGGACAGTAGAGAAAACAGAGAGAAAAGGTGTTGTACTTCAGATGACCTGACAACTGTGAAGTGTTTAGAACAGTATGTGGTACATAGTATTTGTGCTTAGTCGCTCAGTTGTGTCCGACTCTTTGCAACCCCATGGACTGTAACCCACCAGGCTCCTCTCTCCATGGGGATTCTCCAGGCAAGAATACTGGAGTGGGTTGCCATGCCCTCCTCCAGGGGGTCTTCCCAAGCCAGGTCTCCCGCATTGCAGGCAGATTCTTTACC
>NW_011489342.1:3061139-3070968 GCF_000754665.1 Bison bison bison | reverse complement strand
ATTTTTGCCTTTCTTTGGGATTGGAATGAAAACTGACCTTTTCCAGTCCTGTGGCCACTGCTGAGTTTTCCAAATTTGCTGGCATATTGAGTGCAGCACTTTCACAGCATCATCTTTCAGGATTTGGAATAGCTCAACTGGAATTCCATCACCTCCACTAGCTTTGTTCGTAATGATGCTTTCTAAGGCCCACTTGACTTCACATTCCAGGATGTCTGGCTCTAGGTCAGTGATCACACCATCGTGATTATCTGGGTCATGAAGGTACTCATTAAATAGTAACAGGACTAGCAGTTGCAGTTACATGTTCAATAGAATTCAGATACCCAGTGTGGCTCAAGTACAGAAAGGAAAGTTTTGGAAATGAAACTGGAGAGGTAATTTGAAATCTTTTTTTGTGTAGCTCCTTGAACAGTATGCAAAGGGAGATATTTTTATTTGTAGCACATTTTAGCAAACTAATCTATTTGCTTTGTCATTCATTGATAATTTTAGGTGTGTCAATGGGGACAGTCTGGGTTATTATTGTTCAGTCTCCCAGTTGTATCCGACTCTTCACAACCCCATGAACTGGTTGTATTAACAAACAACCCCCAAATGTCAGTGACTTAAGGCATCAAACATTTATTTCTTACCCACAGTACATGCCCATCACAGTATTTGCCCAGTGCTGTGCTTTTCTCTGACCTGCTGCTTCAAGCTTCTGCCCAAAAGTGATACCTATCACTATTTCCATTTCATTGGCCAAAGCAGCCACAAGGCCATGCCTAACTTCAGAGGGACCAGGGCAATACAGTCCTACCACATGGTGATGGATACCTAACTATGTATATTTATTAATACTCATAGAACTCTATGCTTAAAAGGAGGGGATTTTACCATATGTAAATTATATCCCAACAATTCTGATTTAAAAAAACACTTCAGTGCTTTTTTTTAAACAGCCAGCTGTTAAAAGCTATGGAAATCATGATTCAGACAGCCACTTAAAATATTATTTGATCCCTAAAGAGTAATTTTATGGATCCTTTTTAAAAATCATAACTTGTGGTATGCTGATAAATGTCTAGCAACCAGAAATGTTTTCTCTCTGGGAGAGGGAGGGAATCCTGGTATTTGCCTATTTCCATGGTATAAATATCCCTACAGTGGCTGATTTCAAGCTACCAATATGACATCACTGAATTGAGCTAGGAAGAGACACACACATGTTAAGCCAATCCCAGCATACCACTAAAAATATTAAAATATGCTATAATTTCACAGTACAATAAGCAGCAAGATAATGACTGTCTTCCTAATGTCCCAGGATTGTCTTGTACGAATTCCCAATTTGCTAGTAATGGAAAATTAGTAATAGTAATAATAATGCCAACCAGATACTGCAGTTATGAAAAAATAATATGGCAGTATCATACATGTAAAGCTAGATGGCGTCTTAGAGATTATCTAGTCACTTGACAGTTGAAGACGCTCAGAAATGTAAAAGCTGTGCCCGAAGTCACCCAGCCAACTGGTGGCAGAACCGGAACCAAAGCCCAGCTTTCCTGACTTCCTATTTAATGTCTATGTGTGGTTTTCCCCACCAGTGCAGGAACCGTGGGATTCCAGTTTTTGAATGTGTACCATTGTTCCTAGTCCACATCCATCTTACAAGTATTGTTCTTAAAAGGTTGAGGCTTGAGACCAGCAGGGACTCAGTTCAACCATGCCTGTGGTGAACAAGTGGCAGGAACCAGGGGGTGGGGAGAGGTGTCAGGTGTTACTTGATAGCTATTTGATCCAAACAATGCATTTTACCCTGGGAGAGCAGAGAATAACCTGGCACCTTATCTGAAGGCTGTGGTTCATCCCCAGTCCCAGCTGGAACCAGTCTGCATGGGCTCCCTATCCTTGTGCTGCCCACTTCCCAGCTCACCCCACCTTAAAGACATCAATGGCAGCTATATATTTAGAACCAGACCACCAAGCATTTTCCCATCTCAACCAAACTTTGAGGTAGCTGAGAAGAGTCTTTGGGGAGAATGAGTCCATTCTACAAGTCTCAAGGTAGAGTCAAAACCGATCATAATAATAACTCTGCATAATCGTGACTGACTGGGGACCAGGCCAGACTTGTTCCCAAACATATCTCAAGCTTGTGTGATTCTCTTGGGTCATATACTTCGAATGTCTTTTTCTTCTTTCTCAATCTAACAAATTATTGCTTTTCCTTCAGGGCCCATTTCAATGTTGTTTCTTGTTTAAAGACTTTTCTGACCTTAATCTGACCTTGAATACTTCCCCAACCTGCCTAGCAATAGATTTATATTGCTTCTTCTACTCTGTTCCTGGAACATTTTGTGTCTACTTTACTATGGCTCATATCACAGTGTTTTGTGATTATTTGTTCAGCTGTCTTGTCTCCTCAGCCAGACTGAATATTTGCCCCTTGAAGTCAAGAACCATGTCTTACTTTTAGTTTTCTGAACCCACTATAGTGCCTGGCCTAACCCATGTTTGATACCAAAGAGAAAGACTGAGGCAAGAGGAATAAAGGGAAAGAGGGAGGAGCATTCTGGACCATTCTGGACTGAAAGCAAGCTCAGAGAAAAATGAAATCTTTTAATGCCCTGAGTTACCAGATAACTGTGTATGCCTCAGGGCAACAGGTCTCTGCCATACTGTTCAGGAGAGTCACCAAGGCATACTTGTTTAAAAGGGAGATTCCTGCCTCCCTGCCTATACTCTTATTCCCATTTTTAAGGGCAGCAGGGAAGAGATCTATGTATTTACAAGCATTCCTGGAAACACACTACTCAAGCAGTCTGCAGGACACTTCTGAGAAGCATTGGTCAGACTGTTTCAGGAATGCAGACAAGAGCCAGCGGGGGAGTGCAGACTCAAGTCCAGTGTATCCAGCAGGCTATAGAGGGCACTCCATCACCTGCACCGATTCTCCAGAATCTCAGGGAACTGGAAGGTTCTAGGGGAGTCCACCCAGAACCCTTCCTGACTGGCTGAGGCCACGGTCACACAGAGAGACACTGGTAGATCTCTTGTACCTCTTGTTCCAGAATATGCAGCAGAGTTTTGGCATATTATGGACACATCTGAATGTTTCCAATTCTAGTCCATTATTTGAGTATCCTGGGCTGTGGAATAGCCACATAGGATCCTGGTACTAGCCATGGTCTGACTCAAGAACATGAGTTGTGACCCTGGGCTCCAAGACCTCCAGCAAAGCTACAGCTACAGCCGGTGTCACTGTCAGAGCACTTCCCAGGCTGGCTTGGGCCTCCTTCAGGTCGTCCTGCCCCAGTCTCAGTCCAAGCAGTGTCCTCTAGTCAGGTCCTGTGCATGTGCGTGCGCGCGCGCATGCGCGCGCACGCACGCGCGCACGCACGCACACACGCACACACACACACACGCACACACACACACGCACGCACGCACGCACGCACACACACACACACACACACACACACACACACACACACACACCCGGAGTTGCCATGCACACCATGCCAACAACAGCCTCTGTCTTTGAGGCTGAGCTGCAACAGGGCTGTCACCTCCTTGGAAAGGGCCAGTTCCTGGCATCCTCAGCCTCTGAGCCCTTCTCCAGGCATCTCGCACCCCTCCAGACCCCACCCTAGCCCACCTCAGAACTGAGCTCTAGAGCTAATCTGGCAGCTGCCAAGTGCTGCATGTCACACTCATTCACCTCACAGGGTACAGTTGTTTCCCAGAAGACGATCATTTCATATTCCCTCTCATTAAGTGACTATAATTATACTTACTTGGGGTGTAATTGATTTTAATTTTCACTCTGAGGTAGCATCAGGTTACAAGGAAAGTCTCTCGCCTTGGAGAACTCTCTCCCTTTATTTAGCATTTAAATGGGTATCCAGAGGGACACGTAAGAAGTAATTATAAGGAGAAACCAAGTGTGGAAAGGGCCAGCTTTTGAAGTACTTTGACATCCTGACACACGGGTACATGGTTCCAGTTTGGTGCTGGGAAGTCAGCTGGGTGGCCCTGGGTGGCCCGGGGAGCATGACACCCTGACGTTGATGAATTGTGCAACTGTGCTGGGACCCAGCCTTTCCCTCAGTGCCGGCGTCATTCTCATGCACTGCTTGTCTATGACTCATAGCCTCTGTTTACGAATTAGCATGTATTTTAAAAAATCTTACACATTGCTCTACCTAAAGTTTACAAATAGTAGTAGTGCCACAATTTCAATTGCCTACTCTTTTTTGTAACAATTTGAGTGTCTTATATTCATAGATCCCTTGTTAATCTTTCAGAGACCAGGTGCCCATTATTATATGTCACAAAAGCAGTAGTGCTTAATTTCAGACTTTTCTAATGGAATGCAGATACAGTAATTTGTGATTCAGGGGTATTTGTTATATAATTGAAGCATAAATGTGAAAGAAAGTGTTAGTTGCTCAGTCGTGTCTGACTCTTTGTGACCCCATGGACTGTAGCCTGCCAGGCTCATCTGTCCATGGGCTTCTCCAGGCAAGAATACTGGAGTGCATAGCTCTTGCCTTCTCCAGGGGATCTTCCCAACCCAGAGATCGAATCCGTGTCTCCTGCATTGCAGACAGATTCTTTACTATCTGAGCCACCAGGGAAGCCCATAATTGAAGCCTAAATCTCCCTTTATTTTCAGATGGTGAAAATTTGAGAAGTAGTGGGATGTATTAGTTTTATTTGAGTTTCTAAACTGTGAGCCAAGTTACACAAATAATTGGTTTACTAAAAGAATGCCACAGGAGCTGTGTAATACACACACACACACACACACACACACTTATTACAAATAGACCTAGAATTCTGTTAGCTGTCCCATCTCTGTTTTCCCGTGACTCCAATATTATATAATTACCCTGGTTAGTTGGCTGACCACCATCCCCAGCTTCTAACTTCACAAGAGCATCTGTATACCTACGGCCAGGAGTTAAGGTTTATTGAACATGTGAAGGTGGAAAGTGGTCCTGACTGAGACCTCGCTTGGGCAGAGAGAAAACCAAGGCCCAGCTACATCCAATGATTTAGCCAAGATGACAGCAATTGCAACAAAAAAAATGAAACATGCAAAATACAAGTGCATGTGTAATGAGCAGGAGAATTTTTAATCAAACCAAAATATTTATCATATGTCTCTGATCAAAATTCTTAGTTTCCCTCAATCAGTTGGATATTAGAAAGGATGTGCTTTCAGTGTGGCAAAAACACCCAAGAAGATAAGACATTTGCTTTGGCCTTGCCGTTTGCCTATCTCAGTAGCAGAGTTCTTTGTGGAATGATCCAAGGGTGCGATGAAGTATCAGAATTCAGGAACCGACAGATGTAATGCCCGGAAGACACATTGGTGAAATTCAACCGGTTAAGAACTCTGTTGCCTTGAATTTGACAGTGATTCTTTCACAAACAGTCTCCCCTGGTTTTGAATTAAGTTACACTAATACTAGGAGAGACCAGTGTCTTGTTCTCTTTCATGTAGTCTCAAGTTTTCTCAGAAATCCTCCGTCTCTCCTGTAGCTGTGCTCCTTGCCAGGAACATGGAAGATCGGGAGTTACAAATCTCCCCTTCTGAAGGCTGTGACGGGCTCACATTCACACATTTTGATTATTTTAAAAAATTTATTCTCAGCTATATTTTCAAATACTTGCAGGGTTAGGGGAAGAATTGTCATATTGCTTTCCTCCTGTGTTTTTAATCCTCACTTCTTTTTCATGTGGCACAAATTCTCTCTCTCTCACTCTACTTCACCTTATCTGGTTTCCCATGTAATCTGGAATTTTTCTTTTTCCACTGAAAGAGGAAGGTAGCCCTAGAGAAGTCAGGGTGAGGTCATCCTGACTAATCCTCCTCCCCACACAGATCAAACTTGTCCAGCTCATCTCTCTTCCGAGTTGTTCATCAGGTGAGATCTCCATGGACTGGCCAGAGAGGCCCTAGTTGCCTTGGGACAGAAAAAAAAATCTAAGTATGCAGTGGGAAAAGAAACAAAGAATTCCTTTCTGAGGTCAGGCAGCCAATTGCAGGAGCTGACCCAGCCTCACAGAGCAGCCCACAGCAGCAGGTGGGAACCTCTGCTAGGATAGCTGTGCACACTCACTGGCCAGGTGTGACATCAGCCTGCAGCCTAGGAGGGCTCCATCCCTCCCTCCTCCCCTGCCTGCCTGCCAGACTCCCAGGTATCAAGAAAAGCAAGAACAAACCGCCAGCAAACTCACAAGTGGTGTAGGAGAAGCCTCTAGAAGCTTGTGTGCACCATGCATTCGAAAGTCCTTAGATTTTACTGCTATCAGTAGAAACCAGGCAGCAGCAAGAGGAAGAGGCCAAGAGAAGAGGAACATAGAGGAGGAGGGAGAGGGGCCATCAACACATGAAATACAATCAACCGATCCATCTGCATCCAAGCATCACCATCTGTCCTCTACCTCCTCCTCTGTGTCACTAAGGCAAAGCATGGATGTCCTTCTTCTAAACCAGCAGCCACAACCTCACCACCATCCTTAGTGTTCTTTTGAAGCAAAATGTCTCTAGCGCATGCATATTGGAATCACCTGGGTATCTTGAAAAAAATATTGATACCTGGCTTCTGCCTCCATTCTGATTTAATTGATCTGGGGTGGCAAATAGATGTCTGGATTTTTGAAGTTCCCCAGGCAATTGTAATGTGTAACAAAGTTTAGGAACCACTGCATTATTAGCCAGACAGTTCCTGGAGCCCATGCCCCACACATCCTCAGAATAGATCTTGGTGATAGGCTCTACTTCCTCCAAGCTACACTTCACCCCTTTGTAACAATAGAAATTTGAGGGCAAATTCAGATCCAGCCAATATTTATTGTGTACCCATTATATGCCATGCCTTGCACTTGTGCCTTCATATGTATTATCTAACAACCCAGCTTGATGATGTTAGTTGTTTGGTTTGTTGGTTCATTGGTTGGTTGGTTGGACGGATAGATGGATGAATGTATGGATGGGTGGATGGGTGGATAGGCTGCTGCTGCTAAGTCACATCAGTCGTGTCTGACCCCGTGCGACCCCATAGATGGCAGCCCACCAGGCTCCCACCTCTGGGATTCTCCAGGAAAGAATACTGGAATGGGTTGCCATTTCCTTCTCCACTGCTTGAAAGTGAAAAGTTAAAGTGAAGTCACTCAGTTGTGTCCAACTCTTCATGACCCCATGGACTGTAGCCTACCAGGCTCCTCCATCCATGGGATTTCCCAGGCAAGAGTACTGGAGTGGGTTGCCACTGCTTTCTCTGGGGTGGATAGGAGAGAGGGGATATAACGTGTCTAGAGCAGTGTCTGACATAATAAATTTTAATTATATATTTATATTGTCCTGTCACATAAACACTAAAACAGTTGTGTCTATAAATTCCTACTCATTTAACCTGTTTTGATACCTGTCCTTGGAATAGTGTTTTTATGATTTTTTTGTGCAGAGAAACTAAAATACAAATGCATTCTGAATAAAAGCTACCACCATTTGTAATACTGCTGAGCATTAATCCTTTAAAGAAGACTTGCTGATTGGGCATAAACATGAATAAACAGATGTGCTTGGCCCCCTGGGACATTGGCTTATTCACTTTGGGAGTGGAAGGGACTTTCACAGGCCATGTTACCAAAACCTTGTTTTGGATACTATTGCTGGGAAACAAACCATTTTAAAACTTAATTGTGTAAATTATCTGTTGTGTTATATTTACAGGTTCAGTGGATCAGGACTAGAACAGGGTATAGGGGGGTCCTGTACTCCATGCCATCCGGCTTCACGTTGGAGAAGAGTCAAAGACCAGGGAAAGTGTGATAACTGGGGACTGGAATTGTCAGGAAACTCCTCTCTTCACATGTGTGGCCCCTGGGTTGAAATGACTTGAACACTGGACTTAGCAGGACTGTAAATCAGTGTCTCCATGAGTCCTCTCCACAAAATATGTTTCCCTCAAACTTGGCAGCCTCTGTGTAGCTGAACTTCTTCTAAGACTGCTCACAGCTCCAGTGTATGGGTTTCCATGGACAAGGCAGAAGCCACATTGCCTTTTATGACCCAGCTTCGGGAATCATACTGTGTTACCATCATATATTCTACCAGTTGAAGTAGACACAAGTCCATCCAGCTTTGCTGGAAGGGGACATCCAGCCCATATCTCGATAGGAAGAATGTTTTGTTTTTCATAGGAGTTTTACAGCCATTGTTAAAATACTACACCCCCAATTCTTAGGAACTGAACCCTAGGTAGAACCCAACAGAAGGAAATCTTACCAACCCATTTCATCACCCTTTGTGCCTCATTTTTATTGACATGTATTATTCGTTTTTTTGTGAAGGAAGAATTAGATCTCTAACCTCCCTTCCTACCTGGAATGTGCTGGCAACATGGTGACAAAAAAACCCTCCCTCCTTTCCTAAATTCAGTGCTCACCTTGGATGATGTCAATTTTGAGAGAAGAACCCTTGGCACCAGCTTTCTGTTGGACCAACGGCAGGAGACCTTCGTATTTCAGCAGCAGAACCCGCGTTAAAATGCCAAAGCCAAGCAGTTGAGCCCAGAGTGCTGGTTGGTAACCCAGCAAGGGTGCCCGGCACAGTGACAGCCCCCAAGCTTCCGCCTTCTCTGCACATGCACTCCTTCTCCTTCTGACCTTGCCAGCCAGTTATTTTGTTTTTCCAAAGTACCATGATTTTCTGGAAGAATTCAGGGCAGCAGATAAGTGGGCAGATTCCTGTGGATTCAGATCATTTAGGACACGTTGTCTGGGGCTAAGATGCTGTTTCTTATCCATCAAGGAGCTCTGAAAATAAGGTCAGTGGATGCCCAGACCTTGCGTCAGAGCCCAGAGATCCTGGGACTTCAGACTAACTGGCACCAGTGAGCTGAGACGTCAAGATGTGGAATGCTGGGGTTCAGATGACACCCTGAGCTCTGTGCAGTAGGTCATCATGGCAGCTTTAAGGGACCCATAGGAACCCATAGTGACATTGTGTCCCATTTTTGCTGGTGTACAGACCTTGGAGTGAGCCCCTAGAAGTGGTGCTTCCTGCCCTACCCACCAGGAACCGACACCCTGCAGTACACTTTAAGCCATCAGCTATGGCCAGTCATCCTGGGCTTGCTTTGCCTCATATTGCACTGAATGACTCTCCACTTGGAAGGGAAATAACCACCTCCACTCCCTGCAGCGCTCACCTCATTCCCCAAGAGCCTGAAAGGCTCTTTCTGAGCGCCCAGGACCAAAGTGACCAGCCATATTTTAATCCCCAAGGTCAATAAGTTCAGTTCAGTTCAGTTCAGTTGCTCAGTCATGTCCGACTTTTTGCAACCCAATGGACTGCAGCACGCTAGGCCTCCCCGTCCATCACCAACTCCAAGAGCATACTCAAACTCGTGTCCATTGAGTCGGTGATGCCATCCAACCATCCCATCCTCTGTTGTCCCCTTCTCCTCCCACCTTCAATCTTTCCCAACATTAGGATCTTTTCAAATGAGTCAGTTCTTCGCATCAGGTGACCAAAGATTTGGAGCTTCAGCATCAGTTCTTACAATGAGTATCCAGGACTGATTTCCATTAGGATGAACTGGTTGGATATCCTTGCTGTCCAAGGGACTCTCAAGAGTCTTCTCCATCACCACAGTTCAAAAGCATCAATTCTTTGGTGCTCAGCTTTCTTTATAGTCCAACTCTCATATCCACATGACTACTGGAAAAACCATAGCTTTAACTAGATGGACCTTTGTTGGCAAAGTAATGTCTCTGCTTTTTAATATGCTGTCTAGGTTGCTCATAGCTTTTCTTCCAAGGAGTA
>NW_011489342.1:3060312-3061039 GCF_000754665.1 Bison bison bison | reverse complement strand
CACAGTCAAAGGCTTTGGCATAGTCAATAAAGCAGAAGTAGATGTTTTTCGGGAACTCTCTTGCTTTTTTGATGATCCAACGGATGTTGGCAATTTGATCTCTGGTTCCCCTACCTTTTCTTAATCGAGCTTGAACATCTGGAAGTTCACAGTTCACATACTGTTGAAGCCTGGCTTGGGGAATTTTGAGTATTACTTTACTAGCATGAAAGATGAGTGCAATTGTGTGGTAGTTTGAGCATTCTTTGGCATTGCCTTTCTTTGGGATTGGAATGAAAACTGACCTTTTCCATTCCTGTGGCCACTGCTGTTTTCCAAATTTGCTGGCATATTGAGTGCAGCACTTTCACAGCATCATGTTTTAGAATTTGAAATAGCTCACCTGGAATTCTATCATCTCCACTAGCTTTATTCATAGTGTTGCTCTTAAGGCCCACTTGACTTTGCATTCCAGGATGTCTGGCTCTAGGTGAGTGATCAAACCATCATGATTATCTGGGTCGTGAAGATTTTTTTTTTGTATAGCTCTTCTGTGTATTCTTGCCACCTCTTCTTAATATCTACTGCTTCTGTTAGGTCCATAACATATCTGTCCTTTATTGTGCCCGTCTTTGCATGAAAAGTTCCCTTGGTATCTCTAATTTTCTTGAAGAGATCGCTAGTCTTTCCCATTCTATTGTTTTCCTCTATTTCTTTGCACTGATCACTGGGGAAGGCTTTCTTATCT
>NW_011489342.1:3059446-3060212 GCF_000754665.1 Bison bison bison | reverse complement strand
GGCAAAGTAATGTCTCTGCTTTTTAATATGCTGTCTAGGTTGCTCATAGCTTTTCTTCCAAGGAGTAAGCGTCTTTTAATTTCATAGCTGCAGCCATCATCTGCACTGATTTTGGAGCCCAAAACTCTAAAGTCTCTCACTGTTTCCATTGTTTCCCCATCTATTTGCCATGAAGTGATGGAACCAGATGCCATGATCTTAGTTTTCTGAATGTTGAGTATTCACTTTCCTCTTTCACTTTCAAGAGGCTCTTTAGTTCTTTGCTTTCTCCCATAAGTGTGGTATCATCTGCATATCTGAGGTTATTGATATTTCTCCCAGCAATCTTGATTCTAGTTTGTGCTTCATCCAGCCTGGCATTTCTTATGATGTACTCTGCATATAAGTTAAATAAGCAGGGTAACAATATACAGCCTTGACGTACTCCTTTCCCGATTTGGAATCCGTCTGTTGTTCCATGTCTAGTTCTAACTGTTGCTTCTTGACCTGCATACAGATTTCTCAGGAGGCAGGTGAGGTGGTCTGGTATTCCCATCTCTTGATGAATTCTCCACAGTCTTCTGTGATCCACACAGTCAAAGGCTTTGGCATAGTCAATAAAGCAGAAGTAGATGTTTTTCGGGAACTCTCTTGCTTTTTTGATGATCCAACGGATGTTGGCAATTTGATCTCTGGTTCCCCTACCTTTTCTTAATCGAGCTTGAACATCTGGAAGTTCACAGTTCACATACTGTTGAAGCCTGGCTTGGGGAATTTTGAGTATTAC
>NW_011489342.1:3052780-3059346 GCF_000754665.1 Bison bison bison | reverse complement strand
TCACTGGGGAAGGCTTTCTTATCTCTCCTTGCTATTCTTTGGAACTCTGCATTCAAATGGGTATATCTTTCCTTTTCTCCTTTGCCTTTCACTTCTCTTCTTTTCATAGCTGTTTGTAAGGCCTCCTCAAGCAACCATTTTGCCTTTTTGTATTTCTTTTTTTGGGAGATAGTCTTGATCCCTGTCTCCTGTACAATGTCACAAACGTCTGTCCATAGTTCATCAGGCACTCTATCAGATCTAATCCCTTGTTTCTATTTCTCATTTCCACTGTATAATCATAAGGGATTTGATTTAGGTCATACCTGAATGGTCTAGTGGTTTTCCCTACCTTCTTCAATTTAAGTCTGAATTTGGCAATAAGGAGTTCATGATCTGAGCCACAGTCAGCTCCTGGTCTTATTTTTGCTGACTGTATAGAGCTTCTCCATCTTTGGCTGCAAAGAATATAATCAATCTGATTTTGGTGTTGACCATCTGGTGATGTCCATGTGTAGAGTCTTCTCTTGTGTCATTGGAAGAGGGTCCTATGACCAGTGCATTCTCCTGGCAAAACTCTATTAGTCTTTGCCTTGCTTCATTCTGTACTCCAAGGCCAGATTTGCCTGTTACTCCAGATATTTCTTCACTACCTACTTTTGCATTCCAGTCCCCTATAATGAAAAGGACATTTATTTTGGGTGTTAGTTCTAGGAGGTCTTGTAGATCTTCATAGAACCAATCAACTTCAGCTTCTTCAGCATTATTGGTTGGGGCATAGACTTGGATTACTGTGATATTGAATGGTTTGCCTTGGAAATGAACAGAGATCATTCTTTCATTTTTTAGATTGCATCCAAGTACTGTATTTCAGACTCTTTTGTTGACTATGATGGCTATTCCATTTCTTCTAAGGGATTCTTGCCCACAGTAGTAAATATAATGGCTCTACATGGCATGGCTCTTAGTTTCATTGAGTTAGACAAGGCTGTGGTCTATGTGATCAGATTGGTTAGTTTTCTGTGATTGTGGTTTTCAGTCTGTCTGCCCTTTGATAGAGAAGATAAGAGGCTTATGGAAGCTTCCTGATGGAAGAGACTGACTGAGGGGGAAACTGGTCGGATGGGCAGGGCCATGGTCAGTAAATCTTTAATCCAATTTTCTGTTGAAGGGTGGGGCTGTTCCCTCCCTGTTATTTGACCTGAGGCCAAACTATAGTGGAAGTAGTGAAGATAATTGAGACCTCCTTTAAAAGGTCCCATGCAAGCACCGCTACACTCAGTGCCTCCAACCCTGCAGCGGGCCACCGCCAACCCACGCCTCTGCCAGAGACTCCTGGACACTCACGGGCAAGTCTGGGTCAGTCTCGTGTGGGGTCACTGCTCCTTTCTCCCGGGTCCTGGTGCACACAAGGTTCTGTTTGTGCCCTCCAAGAGTCTGTTTCTCCAGTCCTGTATAAGTTCTGGTGGCTCTATGGTGGGTTAGTGGTGATCTCCTCCAAGAGGGCTGATGCCATACCCAGGTCTACTGCACCCAGAGCCCCTGTTCCTGTGGCAGTCCACTGCTGAGCTATACCTCTTCAGGAGATATCCAAACACAGTTCTGTCTCAGGCTTTGTGGGGTCTCTGGGTCCTGGTGCACACAAAGTTTCTGTGGTGGGTATGGGGTTTGATTCTAAATGCTATTTTGCCCCTCCTACCATCTTGCTGGGGCTTCTCCTTTGCCAAGGTCAATAGAAGCTCCAATTTCTTCCTTCATTCTGTTTGTTTCTTTATAAATTCATATCCTAAAACATACCCCTCTTACCTTTGTTCCTCCTGATATCATCAAGATATTTCAGGAGGCAAACCTACTTTTGCAGCATTTACACATCTTCAATGTGTAAATGTGGGCTTCCCTTGTGGCTCAGCTGATCCACCTGCAATGTGGGAGACTTGGGTTTGATCTCTGGGTTGGGAAGATCCCCTGGAGAAGGGGAAGGCTACTCACTCTGGTCTGGCCTGGAGAATTTTATGGATTGTATAGTCCATGGGGTCACAAAGAGTCAGACACAACTGAGTGACTTTCACCCACTCACTCAGTGTGTAAATATTAACCCCCTGTGTGTTCCACCGTATTCCTCAACTACCATCTGTGGCCAATATACTTAAACTTTTTGCTTAGCTCTCTATTGAATCTGCTTGAATTTAAATGACCATGTGGTTTCTAATTGTGGCAGGTCAGAAAAGATTTTTCTTCTCCATATCACGTCAAGTAAAGGCAGTCTTAGTTAAACTCAACTGTCAACACCTTCCTAAGATTAGGCCTTACTTTGAAAGCATCACCTGCATAACCGTTAAAGTTAATTTTGTCATTAAATTATGTATGCATACATGCATATAAAATGACAGCAGGCATGGATCTGAGTAATTTACAACTCACAACTTAAATTGTACATTTAATCATCTGCAAAGAGCTACTGTTATTATATCCACACTTCACATTTGACAGAAAGAGGCGCAGTGGTTAAGTAACTTGGCATGAGGTTGCCCAGCTGGGAGGTGTTGAAGCAGAATTTGAACACAAACAACTTAGCTCCAGAGACTTATTCTGAATAAGGAATTCTTGGCAGACAAAAAACCTTCTCCATTTCTAGAGTTTGATTGCCATTTCTATGACCAAGGGGTTTGTAAGCACAAAGCATTTTTAACTGAAATAGCACAAGGCCAGTTACTGTGTTAGTTTCTTACACAACGTTTTAGGAGATGACTAGAAACCTTTGTTGTTGATAGAAATTAAAGACAGTACCATGTTTCATTTTTGTAATTAGAAGACTGAAGTGAAAAAAATTAAACTAGAAAACATTTTAATTATTTAAAATAGAAGCTCCTTGTTCCCAAATTGTTACTGAAATATTATAAAAACTAAAGTCTCATAGGTATATTATACATGTTAGGATGTAATTTTCTGGGTTTGAGTAAGTTTATTTAGAGAAAAATCTGTGTCATACAAGCTTGACATCTATTCCTTCTTTTAACTCCTGACTTTTACAAACAATAATATTTATGATATAAACTATTTTTATTTGAAAAATTTATTTCTTTTGGCTCAAGAGAGATTTCTCTTGGCTCTTCAGAGGTTTAACCTAAATCATGTTTTTACAGAAATAGTATTCTGTCTTGCATCTTGGAAAGATTTTAATTTATATCAAGAGATGCCTGCTGTATGACACAGGGAGCTCAAACCTGGGGTTCTGTGATAACCTAGAGGGGTGGGATGGGGTGGGAGGTGGGAGGGAGGGTCAAGAGGGAGGGGAAACGTGTATTCCTACAGCTGATTCATGTTGATATATGGCAGAAACCAATGCAATATTGTAAAGCAGTTATCCTCCAATTAAAAATAAATAAATTTTCCAAAGGAAAATTTCCATGCCATAAAATGGAAGGTATTAAGCCCCACAGAAGGCACATCCTTTCTTAATGCCTGCTAGAATAAGAGTTTTCTTTTCTAATAACGTTATTTAACCACTTGTTTTGCACATCTGAGTTTCTTTAAATATATTATAGTTGTGAGGTCCAGACCACAGAAAACTCTAATATTTTAGATTTGATTTCTAGTTATGTTTAAAACTTACCTAATTTTCCCTTTAAGGTAAAGGCCTCCTAGTACAAAACAAAACTGATGCAGACTGAGGGAAGAAATGGTTTTTGTTTCTCTGTGGAAAGCATTTCCTCTTTTTTTTCTTTTAATTTATTCCAATTATAAAGGTAATTAATTCAAGAAATTCTGAAAGATACAGAAAATATAGTCATGGGGCTGTTTGCTTACAGTGATTTCCTATGCATTGGAATTTTAAAATATATTTGTAAGCATAGTACATTTGTAATTTTGTGTGCTGCTTTATTCATGTAGTATCTTACAATCATGTTGCTGTGCACTCCTTACAAACATCATTTTTGATTGTTGCATGAACCTCATATTTAGTTATTTCCTAAGGTTAGGACATACACAATACATTCCAATTTAATATGAGAAATAATGCTTTCATGAATGTCTTTTGTATTCAGGATCATTTTCTTAAGATAGATTCTTAGAAATTGAATTGCAGAATTGTAAAACATATTAAAGAGAAGACTCTTGAGAGTCACTTGGACTGCAGGAAGATAAATCCAGTCAATGAAATCATTCTTGAATATTCATTGGAAGGATTGATGCTGAAGCTGAAGCTCCAATACTTTGGCCACCTGATGCGAAGAGCCGACTCATTGGAAAAGACCCTGATGGTGGGGAAAATTGAAGGCAGGAGGAGAGGATGAGATGGTTGGATGGCATCACTGACTCGATGGACATGAGTCTGAGCAAATTCAGGGAGATAGTGAGGGACAGGGAAGCCTGGCGTGCTGCAGTCTGTGGGGTCACGAAGAGCTGTACACAAGTTAGCAACTGAAAAATAACAACAATATGACCGATAGAAGGAACTGATCCTGTGTTTAAATCCCACATGTTAGTTCTGCAAACCTGATCAGTGAAAGCCCTCTTAGGTTCAGTTTCCTCATCTATAAAATGCGGGTAATAGTGTGTGTCACACAGCTGTCATGCAGATTAAACGAGTTAATGTGCCTGGTGCAATGTGTGTCCAATAATTGTTGGGGCTATATTTTCCTATTTAGTTGCTGATGTGAATATATCTGTTAAGTTTTAAGCAGCAGTGAGCATGTGCACAGAAGCATGGCTTCACAAAAGAACATTATGAGTTCAAAGAATGGTCCTGGGTTCTGGGCCCTGAACAGATATGGAAGAGTGGGAAGTGGCAGGTGGAAGGTCAGGGTTATGGGTCACATCAAAGGTGCTTTTCATTTCTCAACAGCTGTTACATTCACTACACAGAGGTGGACGACCCTTCCCCACCCAAAATTTGGCTTGATGTAGAGACTGATGGTTGGAGAAGGAAATGGCAACCCACTCCAGTATTCTTGCCTGGAGAATCTGAGGGACAGAGGAGCCTGTGGGCTGCTGTCTATGGGGTCGCGCAGAGTCAGACACGACTGAAGCGACTTAGCAGCAGCAGCAGTAGTAGCAGAGACCAATGGTACCACATGCCCATCCAAGAGGATATGAAGTTTTTTACTCATACGAAGTAAGGCTTTCTGGGGAGAGCAAGTCTGAAAATGGCCTGAGAGAGCTGGGAGGCTTAGGGGTTTTGGTGCTTGGGGTGGGGCTGGAGGAGGTAGCCCCACCCACGGAGGCTCCTGTGGTTTTGAATCCCCACTGGCACCAAGGGAGGTGGCTCGAGGCCTTCTGACTGACAGTCAAATCCCCAAATTGGAGTCAGAATCTTCATTGCACAGGCTGTGGTTTTATGATGGAAAAGGGAATCTCAGTGGCTTTCTTCCCTTCTTAAAAGAAAAAGCATTCCCTCTGGACCCCGCCTCTCCTGGCCCCTTTGGTCAGCTCCCCCTTGCTCCCCAGTTCTCCAGTCCTGGCTCAACAACAATCTCTGGTCCCAATACTCTCCTCTTCCTTTTCTGTCTAAAGTATCTGCAGTCAGGTCTCCCCCACCACTCCCCAGAGACAGCTGTTGTCAAGGGGATCACTTGCTGCCTAAAAGCTACTGAATCCTTGGTCCTTTCTCGGTCCCCATCACAACTGACCTGTCAGGGGCATTGGCCCCAGCTGGTCATCTTTTCCTGGGCTTTCAGAATATCAAATTTGCCTCCTCTTTCTCTTTGCCTAGTTCTGTCTCAATTTCCTGACCTCATAATTATTCAGGTAGCCCAGGGCTCAGTCCTGGGGCCTCTGCTGTCCTCTGTCTCCACTTGCACTCTTGCTGCAAATCCATCTGATTACAATAACTCTCAGTGTAAATCCATCTGATTACAATAACTCTCAGGGTGTCTCCAGCACCCACCTCTCCCTGGAACCCAGGTCTATACGTCCAGCCGCCTACTCAGAGTTCCTACACCCCACACCAAGTTCTGTCCTTCCCCTGCACTCTACCTCTTTCATAGTCTTCGTCTCTCGTAATGAAAGCTTCATCTCTAGTTGCTCAGGGCCTCAACTGTGCCATTGTCCTGGAGCCCTTCTGTTACTGACCAGGGTTCTTGGCCTCCTTCATCAACAGAAACTGATCAGAGGGCAGACAGGAAATTCAGGCAAGGGTTTATTGGGGGCCCTGCTGTGGCAGAGGGGAGTGAGAAGCTTTAGCAGGTTGCCTTGCTGGGTTGCTCCCTGGGGTAAGAGAGCAAGCTGGTCCCTTGTATGGGGTGAGGGTAGGAGTGTGTCCAGAGGGGTGGCTTAGGCGGCTTGCCCATGCCTTTGGTGGCGCCGTGTGTGGGCGGCATGCACAGTGCCCTGCTTTTGCTCCTGGCTCTTCAGAAGTGGCAGTTGGGCTCTTGGCCTTTGTTGTATCTCGTTGTCCATAATTTGCCCCCAGTGCACACGCATGCAGTTATTTTAGCCCCTTACAGTTTCTCTGTATTTTCTTGCTCAAGGAGACATTTGTCCAGGTGCAAGCACTGCAGCCGAGGGTCCCACTGTCTCACTTCCTCTTTCTTCTCTCTCACCTCGCATCCAACCTGTCAGCTGGTCCTGAGGGCTCCACCTTGAAA